>NW_027442487.1:0-350702 GCF_048569485.1 Anomaloglossus baeobatrachus | reverse complement strand
TTCTATTGCATTTGGCACATGGTGACGATTATCTCGAGAGTGCAAAGTAGCCAAATGAAACTTTTACTGGATTTCCACTTACTTTATCAAATCTCATCTCCACCACACAGGACAAGTTTGCATCTGTTATAGTTTTGGAGAAAATTGTGGTCATTTCATTTATGCGCGAATGTGCTCAGATTGCTATTCTATTGCATTTGGCACATGGTGACGATTATCTCGAGAGTGCAAAGTAGCCAAATGAAACTTTTACTGGATTTCCACTTACTTTATCAAATCTCATCTCCACCACACAGGACAAGTTTGTATCTGTTATAGTTTTTGAGAAAATTGTGGTCATTTCATTTATGCGCGAATGTGTTCAGATTGCTATTCTATTGCATTTGGCACATGGTGACGATTATCTCGAGAGTGCAAAGTAGCCAAATGAAACTTTTACTGGATTTCCACTTACTTTATCAAATCTCATCTCCACCACAAAGGACAAGTTTGCATCTGTTATAGTTTTGGAGAAAATTGTGGTCATTTCATTTATGCGCGAATGTGCTCAGATTGCTATTCTATTGCATTTGGCACATGGTGACGATTATCTCGAGAGTGCAAAGTAGCCAAATGAAACTTTTACTGGATTTCCACTTACTTTATCAAATCTCATCTCCACCACACAGGACAAGTTTGTATCTGTTATAGTTTTTGAGAAAATTGTGGTCATTTCATTTATGCGCGAATGTGCTCAGATTGCTATTCTATTGCATTTGGCACATGGTGACGATTATCTCGAGAGTGCAAAGTAGCCAAATGAAACTTTTACTGGATTTCCACTTACTTTATCAAATCTCATCTCCACCACACAGGACAAGTTTGCATCTGTTATAGTTTTGGAGAAAATTGTGGTCATTTCATTTATGCGCGAATGTGCTCAGATTGCTATTCTATTGCATTTGGCACATGGTGACGATTATCTCGAGAGTGCAAAGTAGCCAAATGAAACTTTTACTGGATTTCCACTTACTTTATCAAATCTCATCTCCACCACACAGGACAAGTTTGCATCTGTTATAGTTTTTGAGAAAATTGTGGTCATTTCATTTATGCGCGAATGTGCTCAGATTGCTATTCTATTGCATTTGGCACATGGTGACGATTATCTCGAGAGTGCAAAGTAGCCAAATGAAACTTTTACTGGATTTCCACTTACTTTATCAAATCTCATCTCCACCACACAGGACAAGTTTGCATCTGTTATAGTTTTTGAGAAAATTGTGGTCATTTCATTTATGCGCGAATGTGCTCAGATTGCTATTCTATTGCATTTGGCACATGGTGACGATTATCTCGAGAGTGCAAAGTAGCCAAATGAAACTTTTACTGGATTTCCACTTACTTTATCAAATCTCATCTCCACCACACAGGACAAGTTTGCATCTGTTATAGTTTTTGAGAAAATTGTGGTCATTTCATTTATGCGCGAATGTGTTCAGATTGCTATTCTATTGCATTTGGCACATGATGACGATTATCTCGAGAGTGCAAAGTAGCCAAATGAAACTTTTACTGGATTTCCACTTACTTTATCAAATCTCATCTCCACCACACAGGACAAGTTTGCATCTGTTATAGTTTTGGAGAAAATTGTGGTCATTTCATTTATGCGCGAATGTGCTCAGATTGCTATTCTATTGCATTTGGCACATGGTGACGATTATCTCGAGAGTGCAAAGTAGCCAAATGAAACTTTTACTGGATTTCCACTTACTTTATCAAATCTCATCTCCACCACACAGGACAAGTTTGCATCTGTTATAGTTTTGGAGAAAATTGTGGTCATTTCATATATGCGCGAATGTGTTCAGATTGATATTATATTGCATTTGGCACATGGTGACGATTATCTCGAGAGTGCAAAGTAGCCAAATGAAACTTTTACTGGATTTCCACTTACTTTATCAAATCTCATCTCCACCACACAGGACAAGTTTGCATCTGTTATAGTTTTTGAGAAAATTGTGGTCATTTCATTTATGCGCGAATGTGCTCAGATTGCTATTCTATTGCATTTGGCACATGGTGACGATTATCTCGAGAGTGCAAAGTAGCCAAATGAAACTTTTACTGGATTTCCACTTTATCAAATCTCATCTCCACCACACAGGACAAGTTTGCATCTGTTATAGTTTTTGAGAAAATTGTGGTCATTTCATTTATGCGCGAATGTGTTCAGATTGCTATTCTATTGCATTTGGCACATGGTGACGATTATCTCGAGAGTGCAAAGTAGCCAAATGAAACTTTTACTGGATTTCCACTTACTTTATCAAATCTCATCTCCACCACACAGGACAAGTTTGCATCTGTTATAGTTTTTGAGAAAATTGTGGTCATTTCATTTATGCGCGAATGTGCTCAGATTGCTATTCTATTGCATTTGGCACATGGTGACGATTATCTCGAGAGTGCAAAGTAGCCAAATGAAACTTTTACTGGATTTCCACTTACTTTATCAAATCTCATCTCCACCACACAGGACAAGTTTGTATCTGTTATAGTTTTTGAGAAAATTGTGGTCATTTCATTTATGCGCGAATGTGCTCAGATTGCTATTCTATTGCATTTGGCACATGGTGACGATTATCTCGAGAGTGCAAAGTAGCCAAATGAAACTTTTACTGGATTTCCACTTACTTTATCAAATCTCATCTCCACCACACAGGACAAGTTTGCATCTGTTATAGTTTTGGAGAAAATTGTGGTCATTTCATTTATGTGCGAATGTGCTCAGATTGCTATTCTATTGCATTTGGCACATGGTGACGATTATTTCGAGAGTGCAAAGTAGCCAAATGAAACTTTTACTGGATTTCCACTTACTTTATCAAATCTCATCTCCACCACACAGGACAAGTTTGCATCTGTTATAGTTTTTGAGAAAATTGTGGTCATTTCATTTATGCGCGAATGTGCTCAGATTGCTATTCTATTGCATTTGGCACATGGTGACGATTATCTCGAGAGTGCAAAGTAGCCAAATGTGAAACTTTTACTGGATTTCCACTTACTTTATCAAATCTCATCTCCACCACACAGGACAAGTTTGCATCTGTTATAGTTTTGGAGAAAATTGTGGTCATTTCATTTATGCGCGAATGTGCTCAGATTGCTATTCTATTGCATTTGGCACATGGTGACGATTATCTCGAGAGTGCAAAGTAGCCAAATGAAACTTTTACTGGATTTCCACTTACTTTATCAAATCTCATCTCCACCACACAGGACAAGTTTGTATCTGTTATAGTTTTTGAGAAAATTGTGGTCATTTCATTTATGCGCGAATGTGCTCAGATTGCTATTCTATTGCATTTGGCACATGGTGACGATTATCTCGAGAGTGCAAAGTAGCCAAATGAAACTTTTACTGGATTTCCACTTACTTTATCAAATCTCATCTCCACCACACAGGACAAGTTTGCATCTGTTATAGTTTTTGAGAAAATTGTGGTCATTTCATTTATGCGCGAATGTGTTCAGATTGCTATTCTATTGCATTTGGCACATGGTGACGATTATCTCGAGAGTGCAAAGTAGCCAAATGAAACTTTTACTGGATTTCCACTTACTTTATCAAATCTCATCTCCACCACACAGGACAAGTTTGCATCTGTTATAGTTTTGGAGAAAATTGTGGTCATTTCATTTATGCGCGAATGTGCTCAGATTGCTATTCTATTGCATTTGGCACATGGTGACGATTATCTCGAGAGTGCAAAGTAGCCAAATGAAACTTTTACTGGATTTCCACTTACTTTATCAAATCTCATCTCCACCACACAGGACAAGTTTGCATCTGTTATAGTTTTGAGAAAATTGTGGTCATTTCATTTATGCGCGAATGTGCTCAGATTGCTATTCTATTGCATTTGGCACATGGTGACGATTATCTCGAGAGTGCAAAGTAGCCAAATGAAACTTTTACTGGATTTCCACTTACTTTATCAAATCTCATCTCCACCACACAGGACAAGTTTGTATCTGTTATAGTTTTTGAGAAAATTGTGGTCATTTCATTTATGCGCGAATGTGCTCAGATTGCTATTCTATTGCATTTGGCACATGGTGACGATTATCTCGAGAGTGCAAAGTAGCCAAATGAAACTTTTACTGGATTTCCACTTACTTTATCAAATCTCATCAGAGAGATCAGGACAAGTTTGCATCTGTTATAGTTTTTGAGAAAATTGTGGTCATTTCATTTATGCGCGAATGTGCTCAGATTGCTATTCTATTGCATTTGGCACATGGTGACGATTATCTCGAGAGTGCAAAGTAGCCAAATGAAACTTTTACTGGATTTCCACTTACTTTATCAAATCTCATCTCCACCACACAGGACAAGTTTGCATCTGTTATAGTTTTTGAGAAAATTGTGGTCATTTCATTTATGCGTGAATGTGCTCAGATTGCTATTCTATTGCATTTGGCACATGGTGACGATTATCTCGAGAGTGCAAAGTAGCCAAATGAAACTTTTACTGGATTTCCACTTACTTTATCAAATCTCATCTCCACCACACAGGACAAGTTTGCATCTGTTATAGTTTTGGAGAAAATTGTGGTCATTTCATTTATGCGCGAATGTGCTCAGATTGCTATTCTATTGCATTTGGCACATGGTGACGATTATCTCGAGAGTGCAAAGTAGCCAAATGAAACTTTTACTGGATTTCCACTTACTTTATCAAATCTCATCTCCACCACACAGGACAAGTTTGTATCTGTTATAGTTTTTGAGAAAATTGTGGTCATTTCATTTATGCGCGAATGTGCTCAGATTGCTATTCTATTGCATTTGGCACATGGTGACGATTATCTCGAGAGTGCAAAGTAGCCAAATGAAACTTTTACTGGATTTCCACTTACTTTATCAAATCTCATCTCCACCACACAGGACAAGTTTGCATCTGTTATAGTTTTTGAGAAAATTGTGGTCATTTCATTTATGCGCGAATGTGTTCAGATTGCTATTCTATTGCATTTGGCACATGGTGACGATTATCTCGAGAGTGCAAAGTAGCCCAAATGAAACTTTTACTGGATTTCCACTTACTTTATCAAATCTCATCTCCACCACACAGGACAAGTTTGCATCTGTTATAGTTTTGGAGAAAATTGTGGTCATTTCATTTATGCGCGAATGTGCTCAGATTGCTATTCTATTGCATTTGGCACATGGTGACGATTATCTCGAGAGTGCAAAGTAGCCAAATGAAACTTTTACTGGATTTCCACTTACTTTATCAAATCTCATCTCCACCACACAGGACAAGTTTGCATCTGTTATAGTTTTTGAGAAAATTGTGGTCATTTCATTTATGCGCGAATGTGCTCAGATTGCTATTCTATTGCATTTGGCACATACTGACGATTATCTCGAGAGTGCAAAGTAGCCAAATGAAACTTTTACTGGATTTCCACTTACTTTATCAAATCTCATCTCCACCACACAGGACAAGTTTGCATCTGTTATAGTTTTGGAGAAAATTGTGGTCATTTCATATATGCGCGAATGTTTTCAGATTGATATTCTATTGCATTTGGCACATGGTGACGATTATCTCGAGAGTGCAAAGTAGCCAAATGAAACTTTTACTGGATTTCCACTTACTTTATCAAATCTCATCTCCACCACACAGGACAAGTTTGCATCTGTTATAGTTTTTGAGAAAATTGTGGTCATTTCATTTATGCGCGAATGTGCTCAGATTGCTATTCTATTGCATTTGGCACATGGTGACGATTATCTCGAGAGTGCAAAGTAGCCAAATGAAACTTTTACTGGATTTCCACTTACTTTATCAAATCTCATCTCCACCACACAGGACAAGTTTGCATCTGTTATAGTTTTTGAGAAAATTGTGGTCATTTCATTTATTGCGCGAATGTGTTCAGATTGCTATTCTATTGCATTTGGCACATGGTGACGATTATCTCGAGAGTGCAAAGTAGCCAAATGAAACTTTTACTGGATTTCCACTTACTTTATCAAATCTCATCTCCACCACACAGGACAAGTTTGCATCTGTTATAGTTTTGGAGAAAATTGTGGTCATTTCATTTATGCGCGAATGTGCTCAGATTGCTATTCTATTGCATTTGGCACATGGTGACGATTATCTCGAGAGTGCAAAGTAGCTAAATGAAACTTTTACTGGATTTCCACTTACTTTATCAAATCTCATCTCCACCACACAGGACAAGTTTGTATCTGTTATAGTTTTTGAGAAAATTGTGGTCATTTCATTTATGCGCGAATGTGCTCAGATTGCTATTCTATTGCATTTGGCACATGGTGACGATTATCTCGAGAGTGCAAAGTAGCCAAATGAAACTTTTACTGGATTTCCACTTACTTTATCAAATCTCATCTCCACCACACAGGACAAGTTTGCATCTGTTATAGTTTTTGAGAAAATTGTGGTCATTTCATTTATGCGCGAATGTGCTCAGATTGCTATTCTATTGCATTTGGCACATGGTGACGATTATCTCGAGAGTGCAAAGTAGCCAAATGAAACTTTTACTGGATTTCCACTTACTTTATCAAATCTCATCTCCACCACACAGGACAAGTTTGCATCTGTTATAGTTTTTGAGAAAATTGTGGTCATTTCATTTATGCGTGAATGTGCTCAGATTGCTATTCTATTGCATTTGGCACATGGTGACGATTATCTCGAGAGTGCAAAGTAGCCAAATGAAACTTTTACTGGATTTCCACTTACTTTATCAAATCTCATCTCCACCACACAGGACAAGTTTGCATCTGTTATAGTTTTGGAGAAAATTGTGGTCATTTCATTTATGCGCGAATGTGCTCAGATTGCTATTCTATTGCATTTGGCACATGGTGACGATTATCTCGAGAGTGCAAAGTAGCCAAATGAAACTTTTACTGGATTTCCACTTACTTTATCAAATCTCATCTCCACCACACAGGACAAGTTTGTATCTGTTATAGTTTTTGAGAAAATTGTGGTCATTTCATTTATGCGCGAATGTGTTCAGATTGCTATTCTATTGCATTTGGCACATGGTGACGATTATCTCGAGAGTGCAAAGTAGCCAAATGAAACTTTTACTGGATTTCCACTTACTTTATCAAATCTCATCTCCACCACACAGGACAAGTTTGCATCTGTTATAGTTTTGGAGAAAATTGTGGTCATTTCATTTATGCGCGAATGTGCTCAGATTGCTATTCTATTGCATTTGGCACATGGTGACGATTATCTCGAGAGTGCAAAGTAGCCAAATGAAACTTTTACTGGATTTCCACTTACTTTATCAAATCTCATCTCCACCACACAGGACAAGTTTGCATCTGTTATAGTTTTTGAGAAAATTGTGGTCATTTCATTTATGCGCGAATGTGCTCAGATTGCTATTCTATTGCATTTGGCACATGGTGACGATTATCTCGAGAGTGCAAAGTAGCCAAATGAAACTTTTACTGGATTTCCACTTACTTTATCAAATCTCATCTCCACCACACAGGACAAGTTTGCATCTGTTATAGTTTTGGAGAAAATTGTGGTCATTTCATATATGCGCGAATGTGTTCAGATTGACATTCTATTGCATTTGGCACCTGGTGACGATTATCTCGAGAGTGCAAAGTAGCCAAATGAAACTTTTACTGGATTTCCACTTACTTTATCAAATCTCATCTCCACCACACAGGACAAGTTTGCATCTGTTATAGTTTTTGAGAAAATTGTGGTCATTTCATTTATGCGCGAATGTGCTCAGATTGCTATTCTATTGCATTTGGCACATGGTGACGATTATCTCGAGAGTGCAAAGTAGCCAAATGAAACTTTTACTGGATTTCCACTTACTTTATCAAATCTCATCTCCACCACACAGGACAAGTTTGCATCTGTTATAGTTTTTGAGAAAATTGTGGTCATTTCATTTATGCGCGAATGTGTTCAGATTGCTATTCTATTGCATTTGGCACATGATGACGATTATCTCGAGAGTGCAAAGTAGCCAAATGAAACTTTTACTGGATTTCCACTTACTTTATCAAATCTCATCTCCACCACACAGGACAAGTTTGCATCTGTTATAGTTTTGGAGAAAATTGTGGTCATTTCATTTATGCGCGAATGTGCTCAGATTGCTATTCTATTGCATTTGGCACATGGTGACGATTATCTCGAGAGTGCAAAGTAGCCAAATGAAACTTTTACTGGATTTCCACTTACTTTATCAAATCTCATCTCCACCACACAGGACAAGTTTGCATCTGTTATAGTTTTGGAGAAAATTGTGGTCATTTCATATATGCGCGAATGTGTTCAGATTGATATTCTATTGCATTTGGCACATGGTGACGATTATCTCGAGAGTGCAAAGTAGCCAAATGAAACTTTTACTGGATTTCCACTTACTTTATCAAATCTCATCTCCACCACACAGGACAAGTTTGCATCTGTTATAGTTTTTGAGAAAATTGTGGTCATTTCATTTATGCGCGAATGTGCTCAGATTGCTATTCTATTGCATTTGGCACATGGTGACGATTATCTCGAGAGTGCAAAGTAGCCAAATGAAACTTTTACTGGATTTCCACTTTATCAAATCTCATCTCCACCACACAGGACAAGTTTGCATCTGTTATAGTTTTTGAGAAAATTGTGGTCATTTCATTTATGCGCGAATGTGTTCAGATTGCTATTCTATTGCATTTGGCACATGGTGACGATTATCTCGAGAGTGCAAAGTAGCCAAATGAAACTTTTACTGGATTTCCACTTACTTTATCAAATCTCATCTCCACCACACAGGACAAGTTTGCATCTGTTATAGTTTTTGAGAAAATTGTGGTCATTTCATTTATGCGCGAATGTGCTCAGATTGCTATTCTATTGCATTTGGCACATGGTGACGATTATCTCGAGAGTGCAAAGTAGCCAAATGAAACTTTTACTGGATTTCCACTTACTTTATCAAATCTCATCTCCACCACACAGGACAAGTTTGTATCTGTTATAGTTTTTGAGAAAATTGTGGTCATTTCATTTATGCGCGAATGTGCTCAGATTGCTATTCTATTGCATTTGGCACATGGTGACGATTATCTCGAGAGTGCAAAGTAGCCAAATGAAACTTTTACTGGATTTCCACTTACTTTATCAAATCTCATCTCCACCACACAGGACAAGTTTGCATCTGTTATAGTTTTGGAGAAAATTGTGGTCATTTCATTTATGTGCGAATGTGCTCAGATTGCTATTCTATTGCATTTGGCACATGGTGACGATTATTTCGAGAGTGCAAAGTAGCCAAATGAAACTTTTACTGGATTTCCACTTACTTTATCAAATCTCATCTCCACCACACAGGACAAGTTTGCATCTGTTATAGTTTTTGAGAAAATTGTGGTCATTTCATTTATGCGCGAATGTGCTCAGATTGCTATTCTATTGCATTTGGCACATGGTGACGATTATCTCGAGAGTGCAAAGTAGCCAAATGAAACTTTTACTGGATTTCCACTTACTTTATCAAATCTCATCTCCACCACACAGGACAAGTTTGCATCTGTTATAGTTTTGGAGAAAATTGTGGTCATTTCATTTATGCGCGAATGTGCTCAGATTGCTATTCTATTGCATTTGGCACATGGTGACGATTATCTCGAGAGTGCAAAGTAGCCAAATGAAACTTTTACTGGATTTCCACTTACTTTATCAAATCTCATCTCCACCACACAGGACAAGTTTGTATCTGTTATAGTTTTTGAGAAAATTGTGGTCATTTCATTTATGCGCGAATGTGCTCAGATTGCTATTCTATTGCATTTGGCACATGGTGACGATTATCTCGAGAGTGCAAAGTAGCCAAATGAAACTTTTACTGGATTTCCACTTACTTTATCAAATCTCATCTCCACCACACAGGACAAGTTTGCATCTGTTATAGTTTTTGAGAAAATTGTGGTCATTTCATTTATGCGCGAATGTGCTCAGATTGCTATTCTATTGCATTTGGCACATGGTGACGATTATCTCGAGAGTGCAAAGTAGCCAAATGAAACTTTTACTGGATTTCCACTTACTTTATCAAATCTCATCTCCACCACACAGGACAAGTTTGCATCTGTTATAGTTTTTGAGAAAATTGTGGTCATTTCATTTATGCGTGAATGTGCTCAGATTGCTATTCTATTGCATTTGGCACATGGTGACGATTATCTCGAGAGTGCAAAGTAGCCAAATGAAACTTTTACTGGATTTCCACTTACTTTATCAAATCTCATCTCCACCACACAGGACAAGTTTGCATCTGTTATAGTTTTGGAGAAAATTGTGGTCATTTCATTTATGCGCGAATGTGCTCAGATTGCTATTCTATTGCATTTGGCACATGGTGACGATTATCTCGAGAGTGCAAAGTAGCCAAATGAAACTTTTACTGGATTTCCACTTACTTTATCAAATCTCATCTCCACCACACAGGACAAGTTTGTATCTGTTAAAGTTTTTGAAAAAATTGTGGTCATTTCATTTATGCGCGAATGTGCTCAGATTGCTATTCTATTGCATTTGGCACATGGTGACGATTATCTCGAGAGTGCAAAGTAGCCAAATGAAACTTTTACTGGATTTCCACTTACTTTATCAAATCTCATCTCCACCACACAGGACAAGTTTGCATCTGTTATAGTTTTGGAGAAAATTGTGGTCATTTCATTTATGCGCGAATGTGTTCAGATTGCTATTCTATTGCATTTGGCACATGGTGACGATTATCTCGAGAGTGCAAAGTAGCCAAATGAAACTTTAACTGGATTTCCACTTACTTTATCAAATCTCATCTCCACCACACAGGACAAGTTTGCATCTGTTATAGTTTTGGAGAAAATTGTGGTCATTTCATATATGCGCGAATGTGTTCAGATTGATATTCTATTGCATTTGGCACATGGTGACGATTATCTCGAGAGTGCAAAGTAGCCAAATGAAACTTTTACTGGATTTCCACTTACTTTATCAAATCTCATCTCCACCACACAGGACAAGTTTGCATCTGTTATAGTTTTGGAGAAAATTGTGGTCATTTCATTTATGCGCGAATGTGCTCAGATTGCTATTCTATTGCATTTGGCACATGGTGACGATTATCTCGAGAGTGCAAAGTAGCCAAATGAAACTTTTACTGGATTTCCACTTACTTTATCAAATCTCATCTCCACCACACAGGACAAGTTTGCATCTGTTATAGTTTTTGAGAAAATTGTGGTCATTTCATTTATGCGCGAATGTGCTCAGATTGCTATTCTATTGCATTTGGCACATGGTGACGATTATCTCGAGAGTGCAAAGTAGCCAAATGAAACTTTTACTGGATTTCCACTTACTTTATCAAATCTCATCTCCACCACACAGGACAAGTTTGCATCTGTTATAGTTTTGGAGAAAATTGTGGTCATTTCATATATGCGCGAATGTGTTCAGATTGACATTCTATTGCATTTGGCACCTGGTGACGATTATCTCGAGAGTGCAAAGTAGCCAAATGAAACTTTTACTGGATTTCCACTTACTTTATCAAATCTCATCTCCACCACACAGGACAAGTTTGCATCTGTTATAGTTTTTGAGAAAATTGTGGTCATTTCATTTATGCGCGAATGTGCTCAGATTGCTATTCTATTGCATTTGGCACATGGTGACGATTATCTCGAGAGTGCAAAGTAGCCAAATGAAACTTTTACTGGATTTCCACTTACTTTATCAAATCTCATCTCCACCACACAGGACAAGTTTGCATCTGTTATAGTTTTTGAGAAAATTGTGGTCATTTCATTTATGCGCGAATGTGTTCAGATTGCTATTCTATTGCATTTGGCACATGATGACGATTATCTCGAGAGTGCAAAGTAGCCAAATGAAACTTTTACTGGATTTCCACTTACTTTATCAAATCTCATCTCCACCACACAGGACAAGTTTGCATCTGTTATAGTTTTGGAGAAAATTGTGGTCATTTCATTTATGCGCGAATGTGCTCAGATTGCTATTCTATTGCATTTGGCACATGGTGACGATTATCTCGAGAGTGCAAAGTAGCCAAATGAAACTTTTACTGGATTTCCACTTACTTTATCAAATCTCATCTCCACCACACAGGACAAGTTTGCATCTGTTATAGTTTTGGAGAAAATTGTGGTCATTTCATATATGCGCGAATGTGTTCAGATTGATATTCTATTGCATTTGGCACATGGTGACGATTATCTCGAGAGTGCAAAGTAGCCAAATGAAACTTTTACTGGATTTCCACTTACTTTATCAAATCTCATCTCCACCACACAGGACAAGTTTGCATCTGTTATAGTTTTTGAGAAAATTGTGGTCATTTCATTTATGCGCGAATGTGCTCAGATTGCTATTCTATTGCATTTGGCACATGGTGACGATTATCTCGAGAGTGCAAAGTAGCCAAATGAAACTTTTACTGGATTTCCACTTTATCAAATCTCATCTCCACCACACAGGACAAGTTTGCATCTGTTATAGTTTTTGAGAAAATTGTGGTCATTTCATTTATGCGCGAATGTGTTCAGATTGCTATTCTATTGCATTTGGCACATGGTGACGATTATCTCGAGAGTGCAAAGTAGCCAAATGAAACTTTTACTGGATTTCCACTTACTTTATCAAATCTCATCTCCACCACACAGGACAAGTTTGCATCTGTTATAGTTTTTGAGAAAATTGTGGTCATTTCATTTATGCGCGAATGTGCTCAGATTGCTATTCTATTGCATTTGGCACATGGTGACGATTATCTCGAGAGTGCAAAGTAGCCAAATGAAACTTTTACTGGATTTCCACTTACTTTATCAAATCTCATCTCCACCACACAGGACAAGTTTGTATCTGTTATAGTTTTTGAGAAAATTGTGGTCATTTCATTTATGCGCGAATGTGCTCAGATTGCTATTCTATTGCATTTGGCACATGGTGACGATTATCTCGAGAGTGCAAAGTAGCCAAATGAAACTTTTACTGGATTTCCACTTACTTTATCAAATCTCATCTCCACCACACAGGACAAGTTTGCATCTGTTATAGTTTTGGAGAAAATTGTGGTCATTTCATTTATGTGCGAATGTGCTCAGATTGCTATTCTATTGCATTTGGCACATGGTGACGATTATTTCGAGAGTGCAAAGTAGCCAAATGAAACTTTTACTGGATTTCCACTTACTTTATCAAATCTCATCTCCACCACACAGGACAAGTTTGCATCTGTTATAGTTTTTGAGAAAATTGTGGTCATTTCATTTATGCGCGAATGTGCTCAGATTGCTATTCTATTGCATTTGGCACATGGTGACGATTATCTCGAGAGTGCAAAGTAGCCAAATGAAACTTTTACTGGATTTCCACTTACTTTATCAAATCTCATCTCCACCACACAGGACAAGTTTGCATCTGTTATAGTTTTGGAGAAAATTGTGGTCATTTCATTTATGCGCGAATGTGCTCAGATTGCTATTCTATTGCATTTGGCACATGGTGACGATTATCTCGAGAGTGCAAAGTAGCCAAATGAAACTTTTACTGGATTTCCACTTACTTTATCAAATCTCATCTCCACCACACAGGACAAGTTTGTATCTGTTATAGTTTTTGAGAAAATTGTGGTCATTTCATTTATGCGCGAATGTGCTCAGATTGCTATTCTATTGCATTTGGCACATGGTGACGATTATCTCGAGAGTGCAAAGTAGCCAAATGAAACTTTTACTGGATTTCCACTTACTTTATCAAATCTCATCTCCACCACACAGGACAAGTTTGCATCTGTTATAGTTTTTGAGAAAATTGTGGTCATTTCATTTATGCGCGAATGTGCTCAGATTGCTATTCTATTGCATTTGGCACATGGTGACGATTATCTCGAGAGTGCAAAGTAGCCAAATGAAACTTTTACTGGATTTCCACTTACTTTATCAAATCTCATCTCCACCACACAGGACAAGTTTGCATCTGTTATAGTTTTTGAGAAAATTGTGGTCATTTCATTTATGCGTGAATGTGCTCAGATTGCTATTCTATTGCATTTGGCACATGGTGACGATTATCTCGAGAGTGCAAAGTAGCCAAATGAAACTTTTACTGGATTTCCACTTACTTTATCAAATCTCATCTCCACCACACAGGACAAGTTTGCATCTGTTATAGTTTTGGAGAAAATTGTGGTCATTTCATTTATGCGCGAATGTGCTCAGATTGCTATTCTATTGCATTTGGCACATGGTGACGATTATCTCGAGAGTGCAAAGTAGCCAAATGAAACTTTTACTGGATTTCCACTTACTTTATCAAATCTCATCTCCACCACACAGGACAAGTTTGTATCTGTTAAAGTTTTTGAAAAAATTGTGGTCATTTCATTTATGCGCGAATGTGCTCAGATTGCTATTCTATTGCATTTGGCACATGGTGACGATTATCTCGAGAGTGCAAAGTAGCCAAATGAAACTTTTACTGGATTTCCACTTACTTTATCAAATCTCATCTCCACCACACAGGACAAGTTTGCATCTGTTATAGTTTTGGAGAAAATTGTGGTCATTTCATTTATGCGCGAATGTGTTCAGATTGCTATTCTATTGCATTTGGCACATGGTGACGATTATCTCGAGAGTGCAAAGTAGCCAAATGAAACTTTAACTGGATTTCCACTTACTTTATCAAATCTCATCTCCACCACACAGGACAAGTTTGCATCTGTTATAGTTTTGGAGAAAATTGTGGTCATTTCATTTATGCGCGAATGTGCTCAGATTGCTATTCTATTGCATTTGGCACATGGTGACGATTATCTCGAGAGTGCAAAGTAGCCAAATGAAACTTTTACTGGATTTCCACTTACTTTATCAAATCTCATCTCCACCACACAGGACAAGTTTGTATCTGTTATAGTTTTTGAGAAAATTGTGGTCATTTCATTTATGCGCGAATGTGCTCAGATTGCTATTCTATTGCATTTGGCACATGGTGACGATTATCTCGAGAGTGCAAAGTAGCCAAATGAAACTTTTACTGGATTTCCACTTACTTTATCAAATCTCATCTCCACCACACAGGACAAGATTGCATCTGTTATAGTTTTGGAGAAAATTGTGGTCATTTCATTTATGCGCGAATGTGCTCAGATTGCTATTCTATTGCATTTGGCACATGGTGACGATTATCTCGAGAGTGCAAAGTAGCCAAATGAAACTTTTACTGGATTTCCACTTACTTTATCAAATCTCATCTCCACCACACAGGACAAGTTTGCATCTGTTATAGTTTTTGAGAAAATTGAGGTCATTTCATTTATGCGCGAATGTGCTCAGATTGCTATTCTATTGCATTTGGCACATGGTGACGATTATCTCGAGAGTGCAAAGTAGCCAAATGAAACTTTTACTGGATTTCCACTTACTTTATCAAATCTCATCTCCACCACACAGGACAAGTTTGCATCTGTTATAGTTTTGGAGAAAATTGTGGTCATTTCATATATGCGCGAATGTGTTCAGATTGATATTCTATTGCATTTGGCACATGGTGACGATTATCTCGAGAGTGCAAAGTAGCCAAATGAAACTTTTACTGGATTTCCACTTACTTTATCAAATCTCATCTCCACCACACAGGACAAGTTTGCATCTGTTATAGTTTTGGAGAAAATTGTGGTCATTTCATTTATGCGCGAATGTGCTCAGATTGCTATTCTATTGCATTTGGCACATGGTGACGATTATCTCGAGAGTGCAAAGTAGCCAAATGAAACTTTTACTGGATTTCCACTTACTTTATCAAATCTCATCTCCACCACACAGGACAAGTTTGCATCTGTTATAGTTTTTGAGAAAATTGTGGTCATTTCATTTATGCACGAATGTGCTCAGATTGCTATTCTATTGCATTTGGCACATGGTGACGATTATCTCGAGAGTGCAAAGTAGCCAAATGAAACTTTTACTGGATTTCCACTTACTTTATCAAATCTCATCTCCACCACACAGGACAAGTTTGCATCTGTTATAGTTTTGGAGAAAATTGTGGTCATTTCATATATGCGCGAATGTGTTCAGATTGACATTCTATTGCATTTGGCACCTGGTGACGATTATCTCGAGAGTGCAAAGTAGCCAAATGAAACTTTTACTGGATTTCCACTTACTTTATCAAATCTCATCTCCACCACACAGGACAAGTTTGCATCTGTTATAGTTTTTGAGAAAATTGTGGTCATTTCATTTATGCGCGAATGTGCTCAGATTGCTATTCTATTGCATTTGGCACATGGTGACGATTATCTCGAGAGTGCAAAGTAGCCAAATGAAACTTTTACTGGATTTCCACTTACTTTATCAAATCTCATCTCCACCACACAGGACAAGTTTGCATCTGTTATAGTTTTTGAGAAAATTGTGGTCATTTCATTTATGCGCGAATGTGTTCAGATTGCTATTCTATTGCATTTGGCACATGATGACGATTATCTCGAGAGTGCAAAGTAGCCAAATGAAACTTTTACTGGATTTCCACTTACTTTATCAAATCTCATCTCCACCACACAGGACAAGTTTGCATCTGTTATAGTTTTGGAGAAAATTGTGGTCATTTCATTTATGCGCGAATGTGCTCAGATTGCTATTCTATTGCATTTGGCACATGGTGACGATTATCTCGAGAGTGCAAAGTAGCCAAATGAAACTTTTACTGGATTTCCACTTACTTTATCAAATCTCATCTCCACCACACAGGACAAGTTTGCATCTGTTATAGTTTTGGAGAAAATTGTGGTCATTTCATATATGCGCGAATGTGTTCAGATTGATATTCTATTGCATTTGGCACATGGTGACGATTATCTCGAGAGTGCAAAGTAGCCAAATGAAACTTTTACTGGATTTCCACTTACTTTATCAAATCTCATCTCCACCACACAGGACAAGTTTGCATCTGTTATAGTTTTTGAGAAAATTGTGGTCATTTCATTTATGCGCGAATGTGCTCAGATTGCTATTCTATTGCATTTGGCACATGGTGACGATTATCTCGAGAGTGCAAAGTAGCCAAATGAAACTTTTACTGGATTTCCACTTTATCAAATCTCATCTCCACCACACAGGACAAGTTTGCATCTGTTATAGTTTTTGAGAAAATTGTGGTCATTTCATTTATGCGCGAATGTGTTCAGATTGCTATTCTATTGCATTTGGCACATGGTGACGATTATCTCGAGAGTGCAAAGTAGCCAAATGAAACTTTTACTGGATTTCCACTTACTTTATCAAATCTCATCTCCACCACACAGGACAAGTTTGCATCTGTTATAGTTTTTGAGAAAATTGTGGTCATTTCATTTATGCGCGAATGTGCTCAGATTGCTATTCTATTGCATTTGGCACATGGTGACGATTATCTCGAGAGTGCAAAGTAGCCAAATGAAACTTTTACTGGATTTCCACTTACTTTATCAAATCTCATCTCCACCACACAGGACAAGTTTGTATCTGTTATAGTTTTTGAGAAAATTGTGGTCATTTCATTTATGCGCGAATGTGCTCAGATTGCTATTCTATTGCATTTGGCACATGGTGACGATTATCTCGAGAGTGCAAAGTAGCCAAATGAAACTTTTACTGGATTTCCACTTACTTTATCAAATCTCATCTCCACCACACAGGACAAGTTTGCATCTGTTATAGTTTTGGAGAAAATTGTGGTCATTTCATTTATGTGCGAATGTGCTCAGATTGCTATTCTATTGCATTTGGCACATGGTGACGATTATTTCGAGAGTGCAAAGTAGCCAAATGAAACTTTTACTGGATTTCCACTTACTTTATCAAATCTCATCTCCACCACACAGGACAAGTTTGCATCTGTTATAGTTTTTGAGAAAATTGTGGTCATTTCATTTATGCGCGAATGTGCTCAGATTGCTATTCTATTGCATTTGGCACAGGGTGACGATTATTTCGAGAGTGCAAAGTAGCCAAATGAAACTTTTACTGGATTTCCACTTACTTTATCAAATCTCATCTCCACCACACAGGACAAGTTTGCATCTGTTATAGTTTTTGTGAAAATTGTGGTCATTTCATTTATGCGCGAATGTGCTCAGATTGCTATTCTATTGCATTTGGCACATGGTGACGATTATCTCGAGAGTGCAAAGTAGCCAAATGAAACTTTTACTGGATTTCCACTTACTTTATCAAATCTCATCTCCACCACACAGGACAAGTTTGCATCTGTTATAGTTTTGGAGAAAATTGTGGTCATTTCATTTATGCGCGAATGTGCTCAGATTGCTATTCTATTGCATTTGGCACATGGTGACGATTATCTCGAGAGTGCAAAGTAGCCAAATGAAACTTTTACTGGATTTCCACTTACTTTATCAAATCTCATCTCCACCACACAGGACAAGTTTGTATCTGTTATAGTTTTTGAGAAAATTGTGGTCATTTCATTTATGCGCGAATGTGCTCAGATTGCTATTCTATTGCATTTGGCACATGGTGACGATTATCTCAAGAGTGCAAAGTAGCCAAATGAAACTTTTACTGGATTTCCACTTACTTTATCAAATCTCATCTCCACCACACAGGACAAGTTTGCATCTGTTATAGTTTTGGAGAAAATTGTGGTCATTTCATTTATGCGCGAATGTGTTCAGATTGCTATTCTATTGCATTTGGCACATGGTGACGATTATCTCGAGAGTGCAAAGTAGCCAAATGAAACTTTTACTGGATTTCCACTTACTTTATCAAATCTCATCTCCACCACACAGGACGAGTTTGCATCTGTTATAGTTTTGGAGAAAATTGTGGTCATTTCATTTATGCGCGAATGTGCTCAGATTGCTATTCTATTGCATTTGGCACATGGTGACGATTATCTCGAGAGTGCAAAGTAGCCAAATGAAACTTTTACTGGATTTCCACTTACTTTATCAAATCTCATCTCCACCACACAGGACAAGTTTGTATCTGTTATAGTTTTTGAGAAAATTGTGGTCATTTCATTTATGCACGAATGTGCTCAGATTGCTATTCTATTGCATTTGGCACATGGTGACGAGTATCTCGAGAGTGCAAAGTAGAAAAATGAAACTTTTACTGGATTTCCACTTACTTTATCAAATCTCATCTCCACCACACAGGACAAGTTTGCATCTGTTATAGTTTTGGAGAAAATTGTGGTCATTTCATTTATGCGCGAATGTGCTCAGATTGCTATTCTATTGCATTTGGCACATGGTGACGATTATCTCGAGAGTGCAAAGTAGCCAAATGAAACTTTTACTGGATTTCCACTTACTTTATCAAATCTCATCTCCACCACACAGGACAAGTTTGTATCTGTTATAGTTTTTGAGAAAATTGTGGTCATTTCATTTATGCGCGAATGTGCTCAGATTGCTATTCTATTGCATTTGGCACATGGTGACGATTATCTCGAGAGTGCAAAGTAGCCAAATGAAACTTTTACTGGATTTCCACTTACTTTATCAAATCTCATCTCCACCACACAGGACAAGTTTGCATCTGTTATAGTTTTGGAGAAAATTGTGGTCATTTCATTTATGCGCGAATGTGTTCAGATTGCTATTCTATTGCATTTGGCACATGGTGACGATTATCTCGAGAGTGCAAAGTAGCCAAATGAAACTTTTACTGGATTTCCACTTACTTTATCAAATCTCATCTCCACCACACAGGACAAGTTTGCATCTGTTATAGTTTTGGAGAAAATTGTGGTCATTTCATTTATGCGCGAATGTGCTCAGATTGCTATTCTATTGCATTTGGCACATGGTGACGATTATCTCGAGAGTGCAAAGTAGCCAAATGAAACTTTTACTGGATTTCCACTTACTTTATCAAATCTCATCTCCACCACACAGGACAAGTTTGTATCTGTTATAGTTTTTGAGAAAATTGTGGTCATTTCATTTATGCGCGAATGTGCTCAGATTGCTATTCTATTGCATTTGGCACATGGTGACGATTATCTCGAGAGTGCAAAGTAGCCAAATGAAACTTTTACTGGATTTCCACTTACTTTATCAAATCTCATCTCCACCACACAGGACAAGTTTGCATCTGTTATAGTTTTGGAGAAAATTGTGGTCATTTCATATATGCGCGAATGTGTTCAGATTGATATTCTATTGCATTTGGCACATGGTGACGATTATCTCGAGAGTGCAAAGTAGCCAAATGAAACTTTTACTGGATTTCCCCTTACTTTATCAAATCTCATCTCCACCACACAGGACAAGTTTGCATCTGTTATAGTTTTTGAGAAAATTGTGGTCATTTCATTTATGCGCGAATGTGCTCAGATTGCTATTCTATTGCATTTGGCACATGGTGACGATTATCTCGAGAGTGCAAAGTAGCCAAATGAAACTTTTACTGGATTTCCACTTACTTTATCAAATCTCATCTCCACCACACAGGACAAGTTTTCATCTGTTATAGTTTTTGAGAAAATTGTGGTCATTTCATTTATGCGCGAATGTGCTCAGATTGCTATTCTATTGCATTTGGCACATGGTGACGATTATCTCGAGAGTGCAAAGTAGCCAAATTAAACTTTTACTGGATTTCCACTTACTTTATCAAATCTCATCTCCACCACACAGGACAAGTTTGCATCTGTTATAGTTTTGGAGAAAATTGTGGTCATTTCATATATGCGCGAATGTGTTCAGATTGATATTCTATTGCATTTGGCACATGGTGACGATTATCTCGAGAGTGCAAAGTAGCCAAATGAAACTTTTACTGGATTTCCACTTACTTTATCAAATCTCATCTCCACCACACAGGACAAGTTTGCATCTGTTATAGTTTTTGAGAAAATTGTGGTCATTTCATTTATGCGCGAATGTGCTCAGATTGCTATTCTATTGCATTTGGCACATGGTGACGATTATCTCGAGAGTGCAAAGTAGCCAAATGAAACTTTTACTGGATTTCCACTTACTTTATCAAATCTCATCACCACACAGGACAAGTTTGCATCTGTTATAGTTTTTGAGAAAATTGTGGTCATTTCATTTATGCGCGAATGTGTTCAGATTGCTATTCTATTGCATTTGGCACATGGTGACGATTATCTCGAGAGTGCAAAGTAGCCAAATGAAACTTTTACTGAATTTCCACTTACTTTATCAAATCTCATCTCCACCACACAGGACAAGTTTGCATCTGTTATAGTTTTGGAGAAAATTGTGGTCATTTCATTTATGCGCGAATGTGTTCAGATTGATATTCTATTGCATTTGGCACATGGTGACGATTATCTCGAGAGTGCAAAGTAGCCAAATGAAACTTTTACTGGATTTCCACTTACTTTATCAAATCTCATCTCCACCACACAGGACAAGTTTTCATCTGTTATAGTTTTTGAGAAAATTGTGGTCATTTCATTTATGCGCGAATGTGCTCAGATTGCTATTCTATTGCATTTGGCACATGGTGACGATTATCTCGAGAGTGCAAAGTAGCCAAATGAAACTTTTACTGGATTTCCACTTACTTTATCAAATCTCATCTCCACCACACAGGACAAGTTTGCATCTGTTATAGTTTTGGAGAAAATTGTGGTCATTTCATATATGCGCGAATGTGTTCAGATTGATATTCTATTGCATTTGGCACATGGTGACGATTATCTCGAGAGTGCAAAGTAGCCAAATGAAACTTTTACTGGATTTCCACTTACTTTATCAAATCTCATCTCCACCACACAGGACAAGTTTGCATCTGTTATAGTTTTGGAGAAAATTGTGGTCATTTCATTTATGCGCGAATGTGCTCAGATTGCTATTCTATTGCATTTGGCACATGGTGACGATTATCTCGAGAGTGCAAAGTAGCCAAATGAAACTTTTACTGAATTTCCACTTACTTTATCAAATCTCATCTCCACCACACAGGACAAGTTTGCATCTGTTATAGTTTTGGAGAAAATTGTGGTCATTTCATTTATGCGCGAATGTGTTCAGATTGATATTCTATTGCATTTGGCACATGGTGACGATTATCTCGAGAGTGCAAAGTAGCCAAATGAAACTTTTACTGGATTTCCCCTTACTTTATCAAATCTCATCTCCACCACACAGGACAAGTTTGCATCTGTTATAGTTTTTGAGAAAATTGTGGTCATTTCATTTATGCGCGAATGTGCTCAGATTGCTATTCTATTGCATTTGGCACATGGTGACGATTATCTCGAGAGTGCAAAGTAGCCAAATGAAACTTTTACTGGATTTCCACTTACTTTATCAAATCTCATCTCCACCACACAGGACAAGTTTTCATCTGTTATAGTTTTTGAGAAAATTGTGGTCATTTCATTTATGCGCGAATGTGCTCAGATTGCTATTCTATTGCATTTGGCACATGGTGACGATTATCTCGAGAGTGCAAAGTAGCCAAATGAAACTTTTACTGGATTTCCACTTACTTTATCAAATCTCATCTCCACCACACAGGACAAGTTTGCATCTGTTATAGTTTTGGAGAAAATTGTGGTCATTTCATATATGCGCGAATGTGTTCAGAT
Source organism: Anomaloglossus baeobatrachus (assembly GCF_048569485.1). Lineage (NCBI taxonomy): Eukaryota > Metazoa > Chordata > Amphibia > Anura > Aromobatidae > Anomaloglossus > Anomaloglossus baeobatrachus. The sequence goes on along the minus strand of NW_027442487.1, from coordinate 328,032 downwards.
TGATATTCTATTGCATTTGGCACATGGTGACGATTATCTCGAGAGTGCAAAGTAGCCAAATGAAACTTTTACTGGATTTCCACTTACTTTATCAAATCTCATCTCCACCACACAGGACAAGTTTGCATCTGTTATAGTTTTGGAGAAAATTGTGGTCATTTCATTTATGCGCGAATGTGCTCAGATTGCTATTCTATTGCATTTGGCACATGGTGACGATTATCTCGAGAGTGCAAAGTAGCCAAATGAAACTTTTACTGGATTTCCACTTACTTTATCAAATCTCATCACCACACAGGACAAGTTTGCATCTGTTATAGTTTTTGAGAAAATTGTGGTCATTTCATTTATGCGCGAATGTGTTCAGATTGCTATTCTATTGCATTTGGCACATGGTGACGATTATCTCGAGAGTGCAAAGTAGCCAAATGAAACTTTTACTGGATTTCCACTTACTTTATCAAATCTCATCTCCACCACACAGGACAAGTTTGCATCTGTTATAGTTTTGGAGAAAATTGTGGTCATTTCATTTATGCGCGAATGTGCTCAGATTGCTATTCTATTGCATTTGGCACATGGTGACGATTATCTCGAGAGTGCAAAGTAGCCAAATGAAACTTTTACTGGATTTCCACTTACTTTATCAAATCTCATCTCCACCACACAGGACAAGTTTGCATCTGTTATAGTTTTGGAGAAAATTGTGGTCATTTCATTTATGCGCGAATGTGCTCAGATTGCTATTCTATTGCATTTGGCACATGGTGACGATTATCTCGAGAGTGCAAAGTAGCCAAATGAAACTTTTACTGGATTTCCACTTACTTTATCAAATCTCATCTCCACCACACAGGACAAGTTTGCATCTGTTATAGTTTTTGAGAAAATTGTGGTCATTTCATTTATGCGCGAATGTGCTCAGATTGCTATTCTATTGCATTTGGCACATGGTGACGATTATCTCGAGAGTGCAAAGTAGCCAAATGAAACTTTTACTGGATTTCCACTTACTTTATCAAATCTCATCTCCACCACACAGGACAAGTTTGCATCTGTTATAGTTTTGGAGAAAATTGTGGTCATTTCATTAATGCGCGAATGTGTTCAGATTGATATTCTATTGCATTTGGCACATGGTGACGATTATCTCGAGAGTGCAAAGTAGCCAAATGAAACTTTTACTGGATTTCCACTTACTTTATCAAATCTCATCTCCACCACACAGGACAAGTTTGCATCTGTTATAGTTTTGGAGAACATTGTGGTCATTTCATTTATGCGCGAATGTGTTCAGATTGCTATTCTATTGCATTTGGCACATGGTGACGATTATCTCGAGAGTGCAAAGTAGCCAAATGAAACTTTTACTGGATTTCCACTTACTTTATCAAATCTCATTTCCACCACACAGGACAAGTTTGCATCTGTTATAGTTTTTGAGAAAATTGTGGTCATTTCATTTATGCGCGAATGTGCTCAGATTGCTATTCTATTGCATTTGGCACATGGTGACGATTATCTCGAGAGTGCAAAGTAGCCAAATGAAACTTTTACTGGATTTCCACTTACTTTATCAAATCTCATCTCCACCACACAGGACAAGTTTGCATCTGTTATAGTTTTTGAGAAAATTGTGGTCATTTCATTTATGCGCGAATGTGCTCAGATTGCTATTCTATTGCATTTGGCACATGGTGACGATTATCTCGAGAGTGCAAAGTAGCCAAATGAAACTTTTACTGGATTTCCACTTACTTTATCAAATCTCATCTCCACCACACAGGACAAGTTTGCATCTGTTATAGTTTTGGAGAAAATTGTGGTCATTTCATTTATGCGCGAATGTGCTCAGATTGCTATTCTATTGCATTTGGCACATGGTGACGATTATCTCGAGAGTGCAAAGTAGCCAAATGAAACTTTTACTGGATTTCCACTTACTTTATCAAATCTCATCTCCACCACACAGGACAAGTTTGCATCTGTTATAGTTTTTGAGAAAATTGTGGTCATTTCATTTATGCGCGAATGTGCTCAGATTGCTATTCTATTGCATTTGGCACATGGTGACGATTATCTCGAGAGTGCAAAGTAGCCAAATGAAACTTTTACTGTATTTCCACTTACTTTATCAAATCTCATCTCCACCACACAGGACAAGTTTGCATCTGTTATAGTTTTGGAGAAAATTGTGGTCATTTCATATATGCGCGAATGTGTTCAGATTGATATTCTATTGCATTTGGCACATGGTGACGATTATCTCGAGAGTGCAAAGTAGCCAAATGAAACTTTTACTGGATTTCCACTTACTTTATCAAATCTCATCTCCACCACACAGGACAAGTTTGCATCTGTTATAGTTTTTGAGAAAATTGTGGTCATTTCATTTATGCGCGAATGTGCTCAGATTGCTATTCTATTGCATTTGGCACATGGTGACGATTATCTCGAGAGTGCAAAGTAGCCAAATGAAACTTTTACTGGATTTCCACTTACTTTATCAAATCTCATCTCCACCACACAGGACAAGTTTGCATCTGTTATAGTTTTTGAGAAAATTGTGGTCATTTCATTTATGCGCGAATGTGCTCAGATTACTTTTCTATTGCATTTGGCACATGGTGACGATTATCTCGAGAGTGCAAAGTAGCCAAATGAAACTTTTACTGGATTTCCACTTACTTTATCAAATCTCATCTCCACCACACAGGACAAGTTTGCATCTGTTATAGTTTTGGAGAAAATTGTGGTCATTTCATTTATGCGCGAATGTGTTCAGATTGATATTCTATTGCATTTGGCACATGGTGACGATTATCTCGCGAGTGCAAAGTAGCCAAATGAAACTTTTACTGGATTTCCACTTACTATATCAAATCTCATCTCCACCACACAGGACAAGTTTGCATCTGTTATAGTTTTTGAGAAAATTGTGGTCATTTCATTTATGCGCGAATGTGCTCAGATTGCTATTCTATTGCATTTGGCACATGGTGACGATTATCTCGAGAGTGCAAAGTAGCAAAATGAAACTTTTACTGGATTTCCACTTACTTTATCAAATCTCATCTCCACCACACAGGACAAGTTTGCATCTGTTATAGTTTTTGAGAAAATTGTGGTCATTTCATTTATGCGCGAATGTGCTCAGATTGCTATTCTATTGCATTTGGCACATGGTGACGATTATCTCGAGAGTGCAAAGTAGCCAAATGAAACTTTTACTGGATTTCCACTTACTTTATCAAATCTCATCTCCACCACACAGGACAAGTTTGCAACTGTTATAGTTTTTGAGAAAATTGTGGTCATTTCATTTATGCGCGAATGTGCTCAGATTGCTATTCTATTGCATTTGGCACATGGTGACGATTATCTCAAGAGTGCAAAGTAGCCAAATGAAACTTTTACTGGATTTCCACTTACTTTATCAAATCTCATCTCCACCACACAGGACAAGTTTGCATCTGTTATAGTTTTGGAGAACATTGTGGTCATTTCATTTATGCGCGAATGTGTTCAGATTGCTATTGCAATAGCAGATTGCAATAGCATTTGGCACATGGTGACGATTATCTCGAGAGTGCAAAGTAGCCAAATGAAACTTTTACTGGATTTCCACTTACTTTATCAAATCTCATCTCCACCACACAGGACAAGTTTGCATCTGTTATAGTTTTGGAGAAAATTGTGGTCATTTCATTTATGCGCGAATGTGTTCAGATTGCTATTCTATTGCATTTGGCACATGGTGACGATTATCTCGAGAGTGCAAAGTAGCCAAATGAAACTTTTACTGGATTTCCACTTACTTTATCAAATCTCATCTCCACCACACAGGACAAGTTTGCATCTGTTATAGTTTTGGAGAAAACTGTGGTCATTTCATTTATGCGCGAATGTGTTCAGATTGCTATTCTATTGCAATTGGCACATGGTGACGATTATCTCGAGAGTGCAAAGTAGCCAAATGAAACTTTTACTGGATTTTCACTTACTTTATCAAATCTCATCTCCACCACACAGGACAAGTTTGCATCTGTTATAGTTTTGGAGAAAATTGTGGTCATTTCATTTATGCGCGAATGTGTTCAGATTGCTATTCTATTGGATTTGGCACATGGTGACGATTATCTCGAGAGTGCAAAGTAGCCAAATGAAACTTTTACTGGATTTCCACTTACTTTATCAAATCTCATCTCCACCACACAGGACAAGTTTGCATCTGTTATAGTTTTGGAGAAAATTGTGGTCATTTCATTTATGCGCGAATGTGTTCAGATTGCTATTCTATTGCATTTGGCACATGGTGACGATTATCTCGAGAGTGCAAAGTAGCCAAATGAAACTTTTACTGGATTTCCACTTACTTTATCAAATCTCATCTCCACCACACATGACAAGTTTGCATCTGTTATAGTTTTGGAGAAAATTGTGGTCATTTTATTTATGCGCGAATGTGTTCAGATTGCTATTCTATTGCATTTGGCACATGGTGACGATTATCTCGAGAGTGCAAAGTAGCCAAATGAAACTTTTACTGGATTTCCACTTACTTTATCAAATCTCATCTCCACCACACAGGACAAGTTTGCATCTGTTATAGTTTTGGAGAAAATTGTGGTCATTTCATTTATGCGCGAATGTGTTCAGATTGCTATTCTATTGCATTTGGCACATGGTGACGATTATCTCGAGAGTGCAAAGTAGCCAAATGAAACTTTTACTGGATTTCCACTTACTTTATCAAATCTCATCTCCACCACACAGGACAAGTTTGTATCTGTTATAGTTTTGGAGAAAATTGTGGTCATTTTATTTACGCGCGAATGTGTTCAGATTGCTATTCTATTGCATTTGGCACATGGTGACGATTATCTCGAGAGTGCAAAGTAGCCAAATGAAACTTTTACTGGATTTCCACTTACTTTATCAAATCTCATCTCCACCACACAGGACAAGTTTGCATCTGTTATAGTTTTGGAGAAAATTGTGGTCATTTCATTTATGCGCGAATGTGTTCAGATTGCTATTCTATTGCATTTGGCACATGGTGACGATTATCTCGAGAGTGAAAAGTAGCCAAATGAAACTTTTACTGGATTTCCACTTACTTTATCAAATCTCATCTCCACCACACAGGACAAGTTTGCATCTGTTATAGTTTTGGAGAAAATTGTGGTCATTTCATATATGCGCGAATGTGTTCAGATTGATATTCTATTGCATTTGGCATATGGTGACGATTATCTCGAGAGTGCAAAGTAGCCAAATGAAACTTTTACTGGATTTCCACTTACTTTATCAAATCTCATCTCCACCACACAGGACAAGTTTGCATCTGTTATAGTTTTTGAGAAAATTGTGATCATTTCATTTATGCGCGAATGTGCTCAGATTGCTATTCTATTGCATTTGGCACATGGTGACGATTATCTCGAGAGTGCAAAGTAGCCAAATGAAACTTTTACTGGATTTCCACTTACTTTATCAAATCTCATCTCCACCACACAGGACAAGTTTGCATCTGTTATAGTTTTTGAGAAAATTGTGGTCATTTCATTTATGCGCGAATGTGCTCAGATTGCTATTCTATTGCATTTGGCACATGGTGACGATTATCTCGAGAGTGCAAAGTAGCCAAATGAAACTTTTACTGGATTTCCACTTACTTTATCAAATCTCATCTCCACCACACAGGACAAGTTTGCATCTGTTATAGTTTTGGAGAAAATTGTGGTCATTTCATTTATGCGCGAATGTGTTCAGATTGCTATTCTATTGCATTTGGCACATGGTGACGATTATCTCGAGAGTGCAAAGTAGCCAAATGAAACTTTTACTGGATTTCCACTTACTTTATCAAATCTCATCTCCACCACACAGGACAAGTTTGCATCTGTTATAGTTTTGGAGAAAATTGTGGTCATTTCATTTATGCGCGAATGTGTTCAGATTGCTATTCTATTGCATTTGGCACATGGTGACGATTATCTCGAGAGTGCAAAGTAGCCAAATGAAACTTTTACTGGATTTCCACTTACTTTATCAAATCTCATCTCCACCACACAGGACAAGTTTGCATCTGTTATAGTTTTTGAGAATATTGTGGTCATTTCATTTATGCGCGAATGTGCTCAGATTGCTATTCTATTGCATTTGGCACATGGTGACGATTATCTCGAGAGTGCAAAGTAGCCAAATGAAACTTTTACTGGATTTCCACTTACTTTATCAAATCTCATCTCCACCACACAGGACAAGTTTGCATCTGTTATAGTTTTGGAGAAAATTGTGGTCATTTCATTTATGCGCGAATGTGCTCAGATTGCTATTCTATTGCATTTGGCACATGGTGACGATTATCTCGAGAGTGCAAAGTAGCCAAATGAAGCTTTTACTGGATTTCCACTTACTTTATCAAATCTCATCTCCACCACACAGGACAAGTTTGCATCTGTTATAGTTTTTGAGAAAATTGTGGTCATTTCATTTATGCGCGAATGTGCTCAGATTGCTATTCTATTGCATTTGGCACATGGTGACGATTATCTCGAGAGTGCAAAGTAGCCAAATGAAACTTTTACTGGATTTCCACTTACTTTATCAAATCTCATCTCCACCACACAGGACAAGTTTGCATCTGTTATAGTTTTGGAGAAAATTGTGGTCATTTCATATATGCGCGAATGTGTTCAGATTGATATTCTTTTGCATTTGGCACATGGTGACGATTATCTCGAGAGTGCAAAGTAGCCAAATGAAACTTTTACTGGATTTCCACTTACTTTATCAAATATCATCTCCACAACACAGGACAAGTTTGCATCTGTTATAGTTTTTGAGAAAATTGTGGTCATTTCATTTATGCGCGAATGTGCTCAGATTGCTATTCTATTGCATTTGGCACATGGTGACGATTATCTCGAGAGTGCAAAGTAGCCAAATGAAACTTTTACTGGATTTCCACTTACTTTATCAAATCTCATCTCCACCACACAGGACAAGTTTGCATCTGTTATAGTTTTGGAGAAAATTGTGGTCATTTCATATATGCGCGAATGTGTTCAGATTGATATTCTATTGCATTTGGCACATGGTGACGATTATCTCGAGAGTGCAAAGTAGCCAAACGAAACTTTTACTGGATTTCCACTTACTTTATCAAATCTCATCTCCACCACACAGGACAAGTTTGCATCTGTTATAGTTTTTGAGAAAATTGTGATCATTTCATTTATGCGCGAATGTGCTCAGATTGCTATTCTATTGCATTTGGCACATGGTGACGATTATCTCGAGAGTGCAAAGTAGCCAAATGAAACTTTTACTGGATTTCCACTTACTTTATCAAATCTCATCTCCACCACACAGGACAAGTTTGCATCTGTTATAGTTTTGGAGAAAATTGTGGTCATTTCATTTATGCGCGAATGTGTTCAGATTGCTATTCTATTGCATTTGGCACATGGTGACGATTATCTCGAGAGTGCAAAGTAGCCAAATGAAACTTTTACTGGATTTCCACTTACTTTATCAAATCTCATCTCCACCACACAGGACAAGTTTGCATCTGTTATAGTTTTTGAGAAAATTGTGATAATTTCATTTATGCGCGAATGTGCTCAGATTGCTATTCTATTGCATTTGGCACATGGTGACGATTATCTCGAGAGTGCAAAGTAGCCAAATGAAACTTTTACTGGATTTCCACTTACTTTATCAAATCTCATCTCCACCACACAGGACAAGTTTGCATCTGTTATAGTTTTGGAGAAAATTGTGGTCATTTCATTTATGCGCGAATGTGTTCAGATTGCTATTCTATTGCATTTGGCACATGGTGACGATTATCTCGAGAGTGCAAAGTAGCCAAATGAAACTTTTACTGGATTTTCACTTACTTTATCAAATCTCATCTCCACCACACAGGACAAGTTTGCATCTGTTATAGTTTTGGAGAAAATTGTGGTCATTTCATTTATGCGCGAATGTGTTCAGATTGCTATTCTATTGCATTTGGCACATGGTGACGATTATCTCGAGAGTGCAAAGTAGCCAAATGAAACTTTTACTGGATTTCCACTTACTTTATCAAATATCATCTCCACCACACAGGACAAGTTTGCATCTGTTATAGTTTTTGAGAAAATTGTGGTCATTTCATTTATGCGCGAATGTGCTCAGATTGCTATTCTATTGCATTTGGCACATGGTGACGATTATCTCGAGAGTGCAAAGTAGCCAAATGAAACTTTTACTGGATTTCCACTTACTTTATCAAATCTCATCTCCACCACACAGGACAAGTTTGCATCTGTTATAGTTTTGGAGAAAATTGTGGTCATTTCATTTATGCGCGAATGTGCTCAGATTGCTATTCTATTGCATTTGGCACATGGTGACGATTATCTCGAGAGTGCAAAGTAGCCAAATGAAACTTTTACTGGATTTCCACTTACTTTATCAAATCTCATCTCCACCACACAGGACAAGTTTGCATCTGTTATAGTTTTTGAGAAAATTGTGGTCATTTCATTTATGCGCGAATGTGCTCAGATTGCTATTCTATTGCATTTGGCACATGGTGACGATTATCTCGAGAGTGCAAAGTAGCCAAATGAAACTTTTACTGGATTTCCACTTACTTTATCAAATCTCATCTCCACCACACAGGACAAGTTTGCATCTGTTATAGTTTTGGAGAAAATTGTGGTCATTTCATTTATGCGCGAATGTGTTCAGATTGCTATTCTATTGCATTTGGCACATGGTGACGATTATCTCGAGAGTGCAAAGTAGCCAAATGAAACTTTTACTGGATTTCCACTTACTTTATCAAATCTCATCTCCACCACACAGGACAAGTTTGCATCTGTTATAGTTTTTGAGAAAATTGTGGTCATTTTATTTACGCGCGAATGTGTTCAGATTGCTATTCTATTGCATTTGGCACATGGTGACGATTATCTCGAGAGTGCAAAGTAGCCAAATGAAACTTTTACTGGATTTCCACTTACTTTATCAAATCTCATCTCCACCACACAGGACAAGTTTGCATCTGTTATAGTTTTGGAGAAAATTGTGGTCATTTCATTTATGCGCGAATGTGTTCAGATTGCTATTCTATTGCATTTGGCACATGGTGACGATTATCTCGAGAGTGAAAAGTAGCCAAATGAAACTTTTACTGGATTTCCACTTACTTTATCAAATCTCATCTCCACCACACAGGACAAGTTTGCATCTGTTATAGTTTTGGAGAAAATTGTGGTCATTTCATATATGCGCGAATGTGTTCAGATTGATATTCTATTGCATTTGGCATATGGTGACGATTATCTCGAGAGTGCAAAGTAGCCAAATGAAACTTTTACTGGATTTCCACTTACTTTATCAAATCTCATCTCCACCACACAGGACAAGTTTGCATCTGTTATAGTTTTTGAGAAAATTGTGATCATTTCATTTATGCGCGAATGTGCTCAGATTGCTATTCTATTGCATTTGGCACATGGTGACGATTATCTCGAGAGTGCAAAGTAGCCAAATGAAACTTTTACTGGATTTCCACTTACTTTATCAAATCTCATCTCCACCACACAGGACAAGTTTGCATCTGTTATAGTTTTTGAGAAAATTGTGGTCATTTCATTTATGCGCGAATGTGCTCAGATTGCTATTCTATTGCATTTGGCACATGGTGACGATTATCTCGAGAGTGCAAAGTAGCCAAATGAAACTTTTACTGGATTTCCACTTACTTTATCAAATCTCATCTCCACCACACAGGACAAGTTTGCATCTGTTATAGTTTTGGAGAAAATTGTGGTCATTTCATTTATGCGCGAATGTGTTCAGATTGCTATTCTATTGCATTTGGCACATGGTGACGATTATCTCGAGAGTGCAAAGTAGCCAAATGAAACTTTTACTGGATTTCCACTTACTTTATCAAATCTCATCTCCACCACACAGGACAAGTTTGCATCTGTTATAGTTTTGGAGAAAATTGTGGTCATTTCATTTATGCGCGAATGTGTTCAGATTGCTATTCTATTGCATTTGGCACATGGTGACGATTATCTCGAGAGTGCAAAGTAGCCAAATGAAACTTTTACTGGATTTCCACTTACTTTATCAAATCTCATCTCCACCACACAGGACAAGTTTGCATCTGTTATAGTTTTTGAGAATATTGTGGTCATTTCATTTATGCGCGAATGTGCTCAGATTGCTATTCTATTGCATTTGGCACATGGTGACGATTATCTCGAGAGTGCAAAGTAGCCAAATGAAACTTTTACTGGATTTCCACTTACTTTATCAAATCTCATCTCCACCACACAGGACAAGTTTGCATCTGTTATAGTTTTGGAGAAAATTGTGGTCATTTCATTTATGCGCGAATGTGCTCAGATTGCTATTCTATTGCATTTGGCACATGGTGACGATTATCTCGAGAGTGCAAAGTAGCCAAATGAAGCTTTTACTGGATTTCCACTTACTTTATCAAATCTCATCTCCACCACACAGGACAAGTTTGCATCTGTTATAGTTTTTGAGAAAATTGTGGTCATTTCATTTATGCGCGAATGTGCTCAGATTGCTATTCTATTGCATTTGGCACATGGTGACGATTATCTCGAGAGTGCAAAGTAGCCAAATGAAACTTTTACTGGATTTCCACTTACTTTATCAAATCTCATCTCCACCACACAGGACAAGTTTGCATCTGTTATAGTTTTGGAGAAAATTGTGGTCATTTCATATATGCGCGAATGTGTTCAGATTGATATTCTTTTGCATTTGGCACATGGTGACGATTATCTCGAGAGTGCAAAGTAGCCAAATGAAACTTTTACTGGATTTCCACTTACTTTATCAAATATCATCTCCACAACACAGGACAAGTTTGCATCTGTTATAGTTTTTGAGAAAATTGTGGTCATTTCATTTATGCGCGAATGTGCTCAGATTGCTATTCTATTGCATTTGGCACATGGTGACGATTATCTCGAGAGTGCAAAGTAGCCAAATGAAACTTTTACTGGATTTCCACTTACTTTATCAAATCTCATCTCCACCACACAGGACAAGTTTGCATCTGTTATAGTTTTGGAGAAAATTGTGGTCATTTCATATATGCGCGAATGTGTTCAGATTGATATTCTATTGCATTTGGCACATGGTGACGATTATCTCGAGAGTGCAAAGTAGCCAAACGAAACTTTTACTGGATTTCCACTTACTTTATCAAATCTCATCTCCACCACACAGGACAAGTTTGCATCTGTTATAGTTTTTGAGAAAATTGTGATCATTTCATTTATGCGCGAATGTGCTCAGATTGCTATTCTATTGCATTTGGCACATGGTGACGATTATCTCGAGAGTGCAAAGTAGCCAAATGAAACTTTTACTGGATTTCCACTTACTTTATCAAATCTCATCTCCACCACACAGGACAAGTTTGCATCTGTTATAGTTTTGGAGAAAATTGTGGTCATTTCATTTATGCGCGAATGTGTTCAGATTGCTATTCTATTGCATTTGGCACATGGTGACGATTATCTCGAGAGTGCAAAGTAGCCAAATGAAACTTTTACTGGATTTCCACTTACTTTATCAAATCTCATCTCCACCACACAGGACAAGTTTGCATCTGTTATAGTTTTTGAGAAAATTGTGATAATTTCATTTATGCGCGAATGTGCTCAGATTGCTATTCTATTGCATTTGGCACATGGTGACGATTATCTCGAGAGTGCAAAGTAGCCAAATGAAACTTTTACTGGATTTCCACTTACTTTATCAAATCTCATCTCCACCACACAGGACAAGTTTGCATCTGTTATAGTTTTGGAGAAAATTGTGGTCATTTCATTTATGCGCGAATGTGTTCAGATTGCTATTCTATTGCATTTGGCACATGGTGACGATTATCTCGAGAGTGCAAAGTAGCCAAATGAAACTTTTACTGGATTTTCACTTACTTTATCAAATCTCATCTCCACCACACAGGACAAGTTTGCATCTGTTATAGTTTTGGAGAAAATTGTGGTCATTTCATTTATGCGCGAATGTGTTCAGATTGCTATTCTATTGCATTTGGCACATGGTGACGATTATCTCGAGAGTGCAAAGTAGCCAAATGAAACTTTTACTGGATTTCCACTTACTTTATCAAATATCATCTCCACCACACAGGACAAGTTTGCATCTGTTATAGTTTTTGAGAAAATTGTGGTCATTTCATTTATGCGCGAATGTGCTCAGATTGCTATTCTATTGCATTTGGCACATGGTGACGATTATCTCGAGAGTGCAAAGTAGCCAAATGAAACTTTTACTGGATTTCCACTTACTTTATCAAATCTCATCTCCACCACACAGGACAAGTTTGCATCTGTTATAGTTTTGGAGAAAATTGTGGTCATTTCATTTATGCGCGAATGTGCTCAGATTGCTATTCTATTGCATTTGGCACATGGTGACGATTATCTCGAGAGTGCAAAGTAGCCAAATGAAACTTTTACTGGATTTCCACTTACTTTATCAAATCTCATCTCCACCACACAGGACAAGTTTGCATCTGTTATAGTTTTTGAGAAAATTGTGGTCATTTCATTTATGCGCGAATGTGCTCAGATTGCTATTCTATTGCATTTGGCACATGGTGACGATTATCTCGAGAGTGCAAAGTAGCCAAATGAAACTTTTACTGGATTTCCACTTACTTTATCAAATCTCATCTCCACCACACAGGACAAGTTTGCATCTGTTATAGTTTTGGAGAAAATTGTGGTCATTTCATTTATGCGCGAATGTGTTCAGATTGCTATTCTATTGCATTTGGCACATGGTGACGATTATCTCGAGAGTGCAAAGTAGCCAAATGAAACTTTTACTGGATTTCCACTTACTTTATCAAATCTCATCTCCACCACACAGGACAAGTTTGCATCTGTTATAGTTTTTGAGAAAATTGTGGTCATTTCATTTATGCGCGAATGTGCTCAGATTGCTATTCTATTGCATTTGGCACAGGGTGACGATTATTTCGAGAGTGCAAAGTAGCCAAATGAAACTTTTACTGGATTTCCACTTACTTTATCAAATCTCATCTCCACCACACAGGACAAGTTTGCATCTGTTATAGTTTTTGAGAAAATTGTGGTCATTTCATTTATGCGCGAATGTGCTCAGATTGCTATTCTATTGCATTTGGCACAGGGTGACGATTATTTCGAGAGTGCAAAGTAGCCAAATGAAACTTTTACTGGATTTCCACTTACTTTATCAAATCTCATCTCCACCACACAGGACAAGTTTGCATCTGTTATAGTTTTTGTGAAAATTGTGGTCATTTCATTTATGCGCGAATGTGCTCAGATTGCTATTCTATTGCATTTGGCACATGGTGACGATTATCTCGAGAGTGCAAAGTAGCCAAATGAAACTTTTACTGGATTTCCACTTACTTTATCAAATCTCATCTCCACCACACAGGACAAGTTTGCATCTGTTATAGTTTTGGAGAAAATTGTGGTCATTTCATTTATGCGCGAATGTGCTCAGATTGCTATTCTATTGCATTTGGCACATGGTGACGATTATCTCGAGAGTGCAAAGTAGCCAAATGAAACTTTTACTGGATTTCCACTTACTTTATCAAATCTCATCTCCACCACACAGGACAAGTTTGTATCTGTTATAGTTTTTGAGAAAATTGTGGTCATTTCATTTATGCGCGAATGTGCTCAGATTGCTATTCTATTGCATTTGGCACATGGTGACGATTATCTCAAGAGTGCAAAGTAGCCAAATGAAACTTTTACTGGATTTCCACTTACTTTATCAAATCTCATCTCCACCACACAGGACAAGTTTGCATCTGTTATAGTTTTGGAGAAAATTGTGGTCATTTCATTTATGCGCGAATGTGTTCAGATTGCTATTCTATTGCATTTGGCACATGGTGACGATTATCTCGAGAGTGCAAAGTAGCCAAATGAAACTTTTACTGGATTTCCACTTACTTTATCAAATCTCATCTCCACCACACAGGACGAGTTTGCATCTGTTATAGTTTTGGAGAAAATTGTGGTCATTTCATTTATGCGCGAATGTGCTCAGATTGCTATTCTATTGCATTTGGCACATGGTGACGATTATCTCGAGAGTGCAAAGTAGCCAAATGAAACTTTTACTGGATTTCCACTTACTTTATCAAATCTCATCTCCACCACACAGGACAAGTTTGTATCTGTTATAGTTTTTGAGAAAATTGTGGTCATTTCATTTATGCGCAAATGTGCTCAGATTGCTATTCTATTGCATTTGGCACATGGTGACGATTATTTCGAGAGTGCAAAGTAGCCAAATGAAACTTTTACTGGATTTCCACTTACTTTATCAAATCTCATCTCCACCACACAGGACAAGTTTGCATCTGTTATAGCTTTTGATAAAATTGTGGTCATTTCATTTATGCGCGAATGTGCTCAGATTGCTATTCTATTGCATTTGGCACAGGGTGACGATTATCTCGAGAATGCAAAGTAGCCAAATGAAACTTTTACTGGATTTCCACTTACTTTATCAAATCTCATCTCCACCACACAGGACAAGTTTGCATCTGTTATAGTTTTTGTGAAAATTGTGGTCATTTCATTTATGCGCGAATGTGCTCAGATTGCTATTCTATTGCATTTGGCACATGGTGACGAGTATCTCGAGAGTGCAAAGTAGAAAAATGAAACTTTTACTGGATTTCCACTTACTTTATCAAATCTCATCTCCACCACACAGGACAAGTTTGCATCTGTTATAGTTTTGGAGAAAATTGTGGTCATTTCATTTATGCGCGAATGTGCTCAGATTGCTATTCTATTGCATTTGGCACATGGTGACGATTATCTCGAGAGTGCAAAGTAGCCAAATGAAACTTTTACTGGATTTCCACTTACTTTATCAAATCTCATCTCCACCACACAGGACAAGTTTGTATCTGTTATAGTTTTTGAGAAAATTGTGGTCATTTCATTTATGCGCGAATGTGCTCAGATTGCTATTCTATTGCATTTGGCACATGGTGACGATTATCTCGAGAGTGCAAAGTAGCCAAATGAAACTTTTACTGGATTTCCACTTACTTTATCAAATCTCATCTCCACCACACAGGACAAGTTTGCATCTGTTATAGTTTTGGAGAAAATTGTGGTCATTTCATTTATGCGCGAATGTGTTCAGATTGCTATTCTATTGCATTTGGCACATGGTGACGATTATCTCGAGAGTGCAAAGTAGCCAAATGAAACTTTTACTGGATTTCCACTTACTTTATCAAATCTCATCTCCACCACACAGGACAAGTTTGCATCTGTTATAGTTTTGGAGAAAATTGTGGTCATTTCATTTATGCGCGAATGTGCTCAGATTGCTATTCTATTGCATTTGGCACATGGTGACGATTATCTCGAGAGTGCAAAGTAGCCAAATGAAACTTTTACTGGATTTCCACTTACTTTATCAAATCTCATCTCCACCACACAGGACAAGTTTGTATCTGTTATAGTTTTTGAGAAAATTGTGGTCATTTCATTTATGCGCGAATGTGCTCAGATTGCTATTCTATTGCATTTGGCACATGGTGACGATTATCTCGAGAGTGCAAAGTAGCCAAATGAAACTTTTACTGGATTTCCACTTACTTTATCAAATCTCATCTCCACCACACAGGACAAGTTTGCATCTGTTATAGTTTTGGAGAAAATTGTGGTCATTTCATATATGCGCGAATGTGTTCAGATTGATATTCTATTGCATTTGGCACATGGTGACGATTATCTCGAGAGTGCAAAGTAGCCAAATGAAACTTTTACTGGATTTCCCCTTACTTTATCAAATCTCATCTCCACCACACAGGACAAGTTTGCATCTGTTATAGTTTTTGAGAAAATTGTGGTCATTTCATTTATGCGCGAATGTGCTCAGATTGCTATTCTATTGCATTTGGCACATGGTGACGATTATCTCGAGAGTGCAAAGTAGCCAAATGAAACTTTTACTGGATTTCCACTTACTTTATCAAATCTCATCTCCACCACACAGGACAAGTTTTCATCTGTTATAGTTTTTGAGAAAATTGTGGTCATTTCATTTATGCGCGAATGTGCTCAGATTGCTATTCTATTGCATTTGGCACATGGTGACGATTATCTCGAGAGTGCAAAGTAGCCAAATTAAACTTTTACTGGATTTCCACTTACTTTATCAAATCTCATCTCCACCACACAGGACAAGTTTGCATCTGTTAGTTTTGGAGAAAATTGTGGTCATTTCATATATGCGCGAATGTGTTCAGATTGATATTCTATTGCATTTGGCACATGGTGACGATTATCTCGAGAGTGCAAAGTAGCCAAATGAAACTTTTACTGGATTTCCACTTACTTTATCAAATCTCATCTCCACCACACAGGACAAGTTTGCATCTGTTATAGTTTTTGAGAAAATTGTGGTCATTTCATTTATGCGCGAATGTGCTCAGATTGCTATTCTATTGCATTTGGCACATGGTGACGATTATCTCGAGAGTGCAAAGTAGCCAAATGAAACTTTTACTGGATTTCCACTTACTTTATCAAATCTCATCACCACACAGGACAAGTTTGCATCTGTTATAGTTTTTGAGAAAATTGTGGTCATTTCATTTATGCGCGAATGTGTTCAGATTGCTATTCTATTGCATTTGGCACATGGTGACGATTATCTCGAGAGTGCAAAGTAGCCAAATGAAACTTTTACTGAATTTCCACTTACTTTATCAAATCTCATCTCCACCACACAGGACAAGTTTGCATCTGTTATAGTTTTGGAGAAAATTGTGGTCATTTCATTTATGCGCGAATGTGTTCAGATTGATATTCTATTGCATTTGGCACATGGTGACGATTATCTCGAGAGTGCAAAGTAGCCAAATGAAACTTTTACTGGATTTCCCCTTACTTTATCAAATCTCATCTCCACCACACAGGACAAGTTTGCATCTGTTATAGTTTTTGAGAAAATTGTGGTCATTTCATTTATGCGCGAATGTGCTCAGATTGCTATTCTATTGCATTTGGCACATGGTGACGATTATCTCGAGAGTGCAAAGTAGCCAAATGAAACTTTTACTGGATTTCCACTTACTTTATCAAATCTCATCTCCACCACACAGGACAAGTTTTCATCTGTTATAGTTTTTGAGAAAATTGTGGTCATTTCATTTATGCGCGAATGTGCTCAGATTGCTATGCTATTGCATTTGGCACATGGTGACGATTATCTCGAGAGTGCAAAGTAGCCAAATGAAACTTTTACTGGATTTCCACTTACTTTATCAAATCTCATCTCCACCACACAGGACAAGTTTGCATCTGTTATAGTTTTGGAGAAAATTGTGGTCATTTCATATATGCGCGAATGTGTTCAGATTGATATTCTATTGCATTTGGCACATGGTGACGATTATCTCGAGAGTGCAAAGTAGCCAAATGAAACTTTTACTGGATTTCCACTTACTTTATCAAATCTCATCTCCACCACACAGGACAAGTTTGCATCTGTTATAGTTTTGGAGAAAATTGTGGTCATTTCATTTATGCGCGAATGTGCTCAGATTGCTATTCTATTGCATTTGGCACATGGTGACGATTATCTCGAGAGTGCAAAGTAGCCAAATGAAACTTTTACTGGATTTCCACTTACTTTATCAAATCTCATCACCACACAGGACAAGTTTGCATCTGTTATAGTTTTTGAGAAAATTGTGGTCATTTCATTTATGCGCGAATGTGTTCAGATTGCTATTCTATTGCATTTGGCACATGGTGACGATTATCTCGAGAGTGCAAAGTAGCCAAATGAAACTTTTACTGGATTTCCACTTACTTTATCAAATCTCATCTCCACCACACAGGACAAGTTTGCATCTGTTATAGTTTTGGAGAAAATTGTGGTCATTTCATTTATGCGCGAATGTGCTCAGATTGCTATTCTATTGCATTTGGCACATGGTGACGATTATCTCGAGAGTGCAAAGTAGCCAAATGAAACTTTTACTGGATTTCCACTTACTTTATCAAATCTCATCTCCACCACACAGGACAAGTTTGCATCTGTTATAGTTTTGGAGAAAATTGTGGTCATTTCATTTATGCGCGAATGTGCTCAGATTGCTATTCTATTGCATTTGGCACATGGTGACGATTATCTCGAGAGTGCAAAGTAGCCAAATGAAACTTTTACTGGATTTCCACTTACTTTATCAAATCTCATCTCCACCACACAGGACAAGTTTGCATCTGTTATAGTTTTTGAGAAAATTGTGGTCATTTCATTTATGCGCGAATGTGCTCAGATTGCTATTCTATTGCATTTGGCACATGGTGACGATTATCTCGAGAGTGCAAAGTAGCCAAATGAAACTTTTACTGGATTTCCACTTACTTTATCAAATCTCATCTCCACCACACAGGACAAGTTTGCATCTGTTATAGTTTTGGAGAAAATTGTGGTCATTTCATTAATGCGCGAATGTGTTCAGATTGATATTCTATTGCATTTGGCACATGGTGACGATTATCTCGAGAGTGCAAAGTAGCCAAATGAAACTTTTACTGGATTTCCACTTACTTTATCAAATCTCATCTCCACCACACAGGACAAGTTTGCATCTGTTATAGTTTTGGAGAACATTGTGGTCATTTCATTTATGCGCGAATGTGTTCAGATTGCTATTCTATTGCATTTGGCACATGGTGACGATTATCTCGAGAGTGCAAAGTAGCCAAATGAAACTTTTACTGGATTTCCACTTACTTTATCAAATCTCATTTCCACCACACAGGACAAGTTTGCATCTGTTATAGTTTTTGAGAAAATTGTGGTCATTTCATTTATGCGCGAATGTGCTCAGATTGCTATTCTATTGCATTTGGCACATGGTGACGATTATCTCGAGAGTGCAAAGTAGCCAAATGAAACTTTTACTGGATTTCCACTTACTTTATCAAATCTCATCTCCACCACACAGGACAAGTTTGCATCTGTTATAGTTTTTGAGAAAATTGTGGTCATTTCATTTATGCGCGAATGTGCTCAGATTGCTATTCTATTGCATTTGGCACATGGTGACGATTATCTCGAGAGTGCAAAGTAGCCAAATGAAACTTTTACTGGATTTCCACTTACTTTATCAAATCTCATCTCCACCACACAGGACAAGTTTGCATCTGTTATAGTTTTGGAGAAAATTGTGGTCATTTCATTTATGCGCGAATGTGCTCAGATTGCTATTCTATTGCATTTGGCACATGGTGACGATTATCTCGAGAGTGCAAAGTAGCCAAATGAAACTTTTACTGGATTTCCACTTACTTTATCAAATCTCATCTCCACCACACAGGACAAGTTTGCATCTGTTATAGTTTTTGAGAAAATTGTGGTCATTTCATTTATGCGCGAATGTGCTCAGATTGCTATTCTATTGCATTTGGCACATGGTGACGATTATCTCGAGAGTGCAAAGTAGCCAAATGAAACTTTTACTGTATTTCCACTTACTTTATCAAATCTCATCTCCACCACACAGGACAAGTTTGCATCTGTTATAGTTTTGGAGAAAATTGTGGTCATTTCATATATGCGCGAATGTGTTCAGATTGATATTCTATTGCATTTGGCACATGGTGACGATTATCTCGAGAGTGCAAAGTAGCCAAATGAAACTTTTACTGGATTTCCACTTACTTTATCAAATCTCATCTCCACCACACAGGACAAGTTTGCATCTGTTATAGTTTTTGAGAAAATTGTGGTCATTTCATTTATGCGCGAATGTGCTCAGATTGCTATTCTATTGCATTTGGCACATGGTGACGATTATCTCGAGAGTGCAAAGTAGCCAAATGAAACTTTTACTGGATTTCCACTTACTTTATCAAATCTCATCTCCACCACACAGGACAAGTTTGCATCTGTTATAGTTTTTGAGAAAATTGTGGTCATTTCATTTATGCGCGAATGTGCTCAGATTACTTTTCTATTGCATTTGGCACATGGTGACGATTATCTCGAGAGTGCAAAGTAGCCAAATGAAACTTTTACTGGATTTCCACTTACTTTATCAAATCTCATCTCCACCACACAGGACAAGTTTGCATCTGTTATAGTTTTGGAGAAAATTGTGGTCATTTCATTTATGCGCGAATGTGTTCAGATTGATATTCTATTGCATTTGGCACATGGTGACGATTATCTCGCGAGTGCAAAGTAGCCAAATGAAACTTTTACTGGATTTCCACTTACTATATCAAATCTCATCTCCACCACACAGGACAAGTTTGCATCTGTTATAGTTTTTGAGAAAATTGTGGTCATTTCATTTATGCGCGAATGTGCTCAGATTGCTATTCTATTGCATTTGGCACATGGTGACGATTATCTCGAGAGTGCAAAGTAGCCAAATGAAACTTTTACTAGATTTCCACTTACTTTATCAAATCTCATCTCCACCACACAGGACAAGTTTGCATCTGTTATAGTTTTGGAGAAAATTGTGGTCATTTCATTTATGCGCGAATGTGTTCAGATTGCTATTCTATTGCATTTGGCACATGGTGACGATTATCTCAAGAGT
The DNA here is from genome assembly GCF_048569485.1 of Anomaloglossus baeobatrachus. Taxonomy (NCBI): domain Eukaryota; kingdom Metazoa; phylum Chordata; class Amphibia; order Anura; family Aromobatidae; genus Anomaloglossus; species Anomaloglossus baeobatrachus. Next base: position 307,337 of record NW_027442487.1, on the reverse strand, counting down.
GCAAAGTAGCCAAATGAAACTTTTACTGGATTTCCACTTACTTTATCAAATCTCATCTCCACCACACAGGACAAGTTTGCATCTGTTATAAATTTGGAGAAAATTGTGGTCATTTCATTTATGCGCGAATGTGCTCAGATTGCTATTCTATTGCATTTGGCACATGGTGACGATTATCTCGAGAGTGCAAAGTAGCCAAATGAAACTTTTACTGGATTTCCACTTACTTTATCAAATCTCATCTCCACCACACAGGACAAGTTTGCATCTGTTATAGTTTTTGAGAAAATTGTGGTCATTTCATTTATGCGCGAATGTGCTCAGATTGCTATTCTATTGCATTTGGCACATGGTGACGATTATCTCGAGAGTGCAAAGTAGCAAAATGAAACTTTTACTGGATTTCCACTTACTTTATCAAATCTCATCTCCACCACACAGGACAAGTTTGCATCTGTTATAGTTTTTGAGAAAATTGTGGTCATTTCATTTATGCGCGAATGTGCTCAGATTGCTATTCTATTGCATTTGGCACATGGTGACGATTATCTCGAGAGTGCAAAGTAGCCAAATGAAACTTTTACTGGATTTCCACTTACTTTATCAAATCTCATCTCCACCACACAGGACAAGTTTGCAACTGTTATAGTTTTTGAGAAAATTGTGGTCATTTCATTTATGCGCGAATGTGCTCAGATTGCTATTCTATTGCATTTGGCACATGGTGACGATTATCTCAAGAGTGCAAAGTAGCCAAATGAAACTTTTACTGGATTTCCACTTACTTTATCAAATCTCATCTCCACCACACAGGACAAGTTTGCATCTGTTATAGTTTTGGAGAACATTGTGGTCATTTCATTTATGCGCGAATGTGTTCAGATTGCTATTGCAATAGCAGATTGCAATAGCATTTGGCACATGGTGACGATTATCTCGAGAGTGCAAAGTAGCCAAATGAAACTTTTACTGGATTTCCACTTACTTTATCAAATCTCATCTCCACCACACAGGACAAGTTTGCATCTGTTATAGTTTTGGAGAAAATTGTGGTCATTTCATTTATGCGCGAATGTGTTCAGATTGCTATTCTATTGCATTTGGCACATGGTGACGATTATCTCGAGAGTGCAAAGTAGCCAAATGAAACTTTTACTGGATTTCCACTTACTTTATCAAATCTCATCTCCACCACACAGGACAAGTTTGCATCTGTTATAGTTTTGGAGAAAACTGTGGTCATTTCATTTATGCGCGAATGTGTTCAGATTGCTATTCTATTGCAATTGGCACATGGTGACGATTATCTCGAGAGTGCAAAGTAGCCAAATGAAACTTTTACTGGATTTTCACTTACTTTATCAAATCTCATCTCCACCACACAGGACAAGTTTGCATCTGTTATAGTTTTGGAGAAAATTGTGGTCATTTCATTTATGCGCGAATGTGTTCAGATTGCTATTCTATTGGATTTGGCACATGGTGACGATTATCTCGAGAGTGCAAAGTAGCCAAATGAAACTTTTACTGGATTTCCACTTACTTTATCAAATCTCATCTCCACCACACAGGACAAGTTTGCATCTGTTATAGTTTTGGAGAAAATTGTGGTCATTTCATTTATGCGCGAATGTGTTCAGATTGCTATTCTATTGCATTTGGCACATGGTGACGATTATCTCGAGAGTGCAAAGTAGCCAAATGAAACTTTTACTGGATTTCCACTTACTTTATCAAATCTCATCTCCACCACACATGACAAGTTTGCATCTGTTATAGTTTTGGAGAAAATTGTGGTCATTTTATTTATGCGCGAATGTGTTCAGATTGCTATTCTATTGCATTTGGCACATGGTGACGATTATCTCGAGAGTGCAAAGTAGCCAAATGAAACTTTTACTGGATTTCCACTTACTTTATCAAATCTCATCTCCACCACACAGGACAAGTTTGCATCTGTTATAGTTTTGGAGAAAATTGTGGTCATTTCATTTATGCGCGAATGTGTTCAGATTGCTATTCTATTGCATTTGGCACATGGTGACGATTATCTCGAGAGTGCAAAGTAGCCAAATGAAACTTTTACTGGATTTCCACTTACTTTATCAAATCTCATCTCCACCACACAGGACAAGTTTGTATCTGTTATAGTTTTGGAGAAAATTGTGGTCATTTTATTTACGCGCGAATGTGTTTAGATTGCTATTCTATTGCATTTGGCACATGGTGACGATTATCTCGAGAGTGCAAAGTAGCCAAATGAAACTTTTACTGGATTTCCACTTACTTTATCAAATCTCATCTCCACCACACAGGACAAGTTTGCATCTGTTATAGTTTTGGAGAAAATTGTGGTCATTTCATTTATGCGCGAATGTGTTCAGATTGCTATTCTATTGCATTTGGCACATGGTGACGATTATCTCGAGAGTGAAAAGTAGCCAAATGAAACTTTTACTGGATTTCCACTTACTTTATCAAATCTCATCTCCACCACACAGGACAAGTTTGCATCTGTTATAGTTTTGGAGAAAATTGTGGTCATTTCATATATGCGCGAATGTGTTCAGATTGATATTCTATTGCATTTGGCATATGGTGACGATTATCTCGAGAGTGCAAAGTAGCCAAATGAAACTTTTACTGGATTTCCACTTACTTTATCAAATCTCATCTCCACCACACAGGACAAGTTTGCATCTGTTATAGTTTTTGAGAAAATTGTGATCATTTCATTTATGCGCGAATGTGCTCAGATTGCTATTCTATTGCATTTGGCACATGGTGACGATTATCTCGAGAGTGCAAAGTAGCCAAATGAAACTTTTACTGGATTTCCACTTACTTTATCAAATCTCATCTCCACCACACAGGACAAGTTTGCATCTGTTATAGTTTTTGAGAAAATTGTGGTCATTTCATTTATGCGCGAATGTGCTCAGATTGCTATTCTATTGCATTTGGCACATGGTGACGATTATCTCGAGAGTGCAAAGTAGCCAAATGAAACTTTTACTGGATTTCCACTTACTTTATCAAATCTCATCTCCACCACACAGGACAAGTTTGCATCTGTTATAGTTTTGGAGAAAATTGTGGTCATTTCATTTATGCGCGAATGTGTTCAGATTGCTATTCTATTGCATTTGGCACATGGTGACGATTATCTCGAGAGTGCAAAGTAGCCAAATGAAACTTTTACTGGATTTCCACTTACTTTATCAAATCTCATCTCCACCACACAGGACAAGTTTGCATCTGTTATAGTTTTGGAGAAAATTGTGGTCATTTCATTTATGCGCGAATGTGTTCAGATTGCTATTCTATTGCATTTGGCACATGGTGACGATTATCTCGAGAGTGCAAAGTAGCCAAATGAAACTTTTACTGGATTTCCACTTACTTTATCAAATCTCATCTCCACCACACAGGACAAGTTTGCATCTGTTATAGTTTTTGAGAAAATTGTGGTCATTTCATTTATGCGCGAATGTGCTCAGATTGCTATTCTATTGCATTTGGCACATGGTGACGATTATCTCGAGAGTGCAAAGTAGCCAAATGAAACTTTTACTGGATTTCCACTTACTTTATCAAATCTCATCTCCACCACACAGGACAAGTTTGCATCTGTTATAGTTTTGGAGAAAATTGTGGTCATTTCATTTATGCGCGAATGTGCTCAGATTGCTATTCTATTGCATTTGGCACATGGTGACGATTATCTCGAGAGTGCAAAGTAGCCAAATGAAGCTTTTACTGGATTTCCACTTACTTTATCAAATCTCATCTCCACCACACAGGACAAGTTTGCATCTGTTATAGTTTTTGAGAAAATTGTGGTCATTTCATTTATGCGCGAATGTGCTCAGATTGCTATTCTATTGCATTTGGCACATGGTGACGATTATCTCGAGAGTGCAAAGTAGCCAAATGAAACTTTTACTGGATTTCCACTTACTTTATCAAATCTCATCTCCACCACACAGGACAAGTTTGCATCTGTTATAGTTTTGGAGAAAATTGTGGTCATTTCATATATGCGCGAATGTGTTCAGATTGATATTCTTTTGCATTTGGCACATGGTGACGATTATCTCGAGAGTGCAAAGTAGCCAAATGAAACTTTTACTGGATTTCCACTTACTTTATCAAATATCATCTCCACAACACAGGACAAGTTTGCATCTGTTATAGTTTTTGAGAAAATTGTGGTCATTTCATTTATGCGCGAATGTGCTCAGATTGCTATTCTATTGCATTTGGCACATGGTGACGATTATCTCGAGAGTGCAAAGTAGCCAAATGAAACTTTTACTGGATTTCCACTTACTTTATCAAATCTCATCTCCACCACACAGGACAAGTTTGCATCTGTTATAGTTTTGGAGAAAATTGTGGTCATTTCATATATGCGCGAATGTGTTCAGATTGATATTCTATTGCATTTGGCACATGGTGACGATTATCTCGAGAGTGCAAAGTAGCCAAACGAAACTTTTACTGGATTTCCACTTACTTTATCAAATCTCATCTCCACCACACAGGACAAGTTTGCATCTGTTATAGTTTTTGAGAAAATTGTGATCATTTCATTTATGCGCGAATGTGCTCAGATTGCTATTCTATTGCATTTGGCACATGGTGACGATTATCTCGAGAGTGCAAAGTAGCCAAATGAAACTTTTACTGGATTTCCACTTACTTTATCAAATCTCATCTCCACCACACAGGACAAGTTTGCATCTGTTATAGTTTTGGAGAAAATTGTGGTCATTTCATTTATGCGCGAATGTGTTCAGATTGCTATTCTATTGCATTTGGCACATGGTGACGATTATCTCGAGAGTGCAAAGTAGCCAAATGAAACTTTTACTGGATTTCCACTTACTTTATCAAATCTCATCTCCACCACACAGGACAAGTTTGCATCTGTTATAGTTTTTGAGAAAATTGTGATAATTTCATTTATGCGCGAATGTGCTCAGATTGCTATTCTATTGCATTTGGCACATGGTGACGATTATCTCGAGAGTGCAAAGTAGCCAAATGAAACTTTTACTGGATTTCCACTTACTTTATCAAATCTCATCTCCACCACACAGGACAAGTTTGCATCTGTTATAGTTTTGGAGAAAATTGTGGTCATTTCATTTATGCGCGAATGTGTTCAGATTGCTATTCTATTGCATTTGGCACATGGTGACGATTATCTCGAGAGTGCAAAGTAGCCAAATGAAACTTTTACTGGATTTTCACTTACTTTATCAAATCTCATCTCCACCACACAGGACAAGTTTGCATCTGTTATAGTTTTGGAGAAAATTGTGGTCATTTCATTTATGCGCGAATGTGTTCAGATTGCTATTCTATTGCATTTGGCACATGGTGACGATTATCTCGAGAGTGCAAAGTAGCCAAATGAAACTTTTACTGGATTTCCACTTACTTTATCAAATATCATCTCCACCACACAGGACAAGTTTGCATCTGTTATAGTTTTTGAGAAAATTGTGGTCATTTCATTTATGCGCGAATGTGCTCAGATTGCTATTCTATTGCATTTGGCACATGGTGACGATTATCTCGAGAGTGCAAAGTAGCCAAATGAAACTTTTACTGGATTTCCACTTACTTTATCAAATCTCATCTCCACCACACAGGACAAGTTTGCATCTGTTATAGTTTTGGAGAAAATTGTGGTCATTTCATTTATGCGCGAATGTGCTCAGATTGCTATTCTATTGCATTTGGCACATGGTGACGATTATCTCGAGAGTGCAAAGTAGCCAAATGAAACTTTTACTGGATTTCCACTTACTTTATCAAATCTCATCTCCACCACACAGGACAAGTTTGCATCTGTTATAGTTTTTGAGAAAATTGTGGTCATTTCATTTATGCGCGAATGTGCTCAGATTGCTATTCTATTGCATTTGGCACATGGTGACGATTATCTCGAGAGTGCAAAGTAGCCAAATGAAACTTTTACTGGATTTCCACTTACTTTATCAAATCTCATCTCCACCACACAGGACAAGTTTGCATCTGTTATAGTTTTGGAGAAAATTGTGGTCATTTCATTTATGCGCGAATGTGTTCAGATTGCTATTCTATTGCATTTGGCACATGGTGACGATTATCTCGAGAGTGCAAAGTAGCCAAATGAAACTTTTACTGGATTTCCACTTACTTTATCAAATCTCATCTCCACCACACAGGACAAGTTTGCATCTGTTATAGTTTTGGAGAAAATTGTGGTCATTTCATATATGCGAGAATGTGTTCAGATTGATATTCTATTGCATTTGGCACATGGTGACGATTATCTCGAGAGTGCAAAGTAGCCAAATGAAACTTTTACTGGATTTCCACTTACTTTATCAAATCTCATCTCCACCACACAGGACAAGTTTGCATCTGTTATAGTTTTGGAGAAAATTGTGGTCATTTCATTTATGCGCGAATGTGTTCAGATTGCTATTCTATTGCATTTAGCACATGGTGACGATTATCTCGAGAGTGCAAAGTAGCCAAATGAAACTTTTACTGGATTTTCACTTACTTTATCAAATCTCATCTCCACCACACAGGACAAGTTTGCATCTGTTATAGTTTTGGAGAAAATTGTGGTCATTTCATTTATGCGCGAATGTGTTCAGATTGCTATTCTATTGCATTTGGCACATGGTGACGATTATCTCGAGAGTGCAAAGTAGCCAAATGAAACTTTTACTGGATTTCCACTTACTTTATCAAATCTCATCTCCACCACACAGGACAAGTTTGCATCTGTTATAGTTTTTGAGAAAATAGATTATAGATGCCATAATAGACATAACCCCCATTTATAGGCACATAGATAATATAAGCATCATGGGATATACAATAACAGGCAGATATACCATTATATATTATTACATCAACCCTGTCAGAAATATAACAGGGATACCATCCTTCTAGACAGATATACCCTCCATGTATACATTATGAGGGTACATCCATAACGAGTCTCCCAGGGCAAGGAAAGGAATACATAGATATTAACCATTAATATGGTCCATTCCTAAAAACGGAAGAAGTCTTACAAAGTAGAGCAAAAATGGATTTAAATTAACAATTTGGGTTCCGCTTAAGGCTAGGTGGGAAGAAAACAGCTAAAGGAGAGCTGTTCGTTCAGCCCTCCTGGGGTCAAAGATCCCATTTTGAATATCCAAGCTGATTCCTTCTGCAGTAATACCCTATCAAAGTCTCCTCCCCTAGGGTTGGGTTTCACCACCTCCAGAGTGGAAAAACGAATTTGAGCCGTATCTCCCCCATGGATCATATTAATATGGCGAGAGATTGATGTATCTCATCCATTCCTAATATCCGTAAGATGTTCGCCCACCCGCCTCCGGAGTTCTCTCAGGGTCTTCCCTATATAGTCCATAGGGCAAGTACAGGTGGCCCTATAGATAACTCCGGAGGTTTTACAGTTACCAAAATCACGTAGGGAGAAGATTTTCCCCGTGGCTGCACTAGTCACCCTTTTGCATTGTTCCATGGATCCACAATATTTACAGTTTCCACAGCGGAACATCCCGCAGATACGTCTATATAGCCATGTTCCCTGTGGTCTAGGTCCCTGGTACATGCTGTGCACCAATTTATCGCCTATGGTACGACCCCGCCTGTAAGTAATGCTAGGGGATTTATTAATATACTTTACCAAATCGGGGTCAGCCCTCAAGATCTTCCAGTGCTTTTTTATCACTGAAAAGACTCTTTCAGATTGTACATCGTACGTGCCAATGATACGCGTGATGTTACAATCATTTTCACGCATCCGGGGAATCATAAGACTGTGTCTATTGGTATTTTTTGCAAGGGCATAAGAGTGCTGAATGATCTTTTTGGGATAGCCACGGTCTAAAAATTGACCAAAAAAGGTCCGAGGCCTGTGCCTTGAAATCTTCTCTTGAGCAATTTCTGCGTATCCGCAGAAACTGCCCTTTAGGAATACCCCTCTTTAGGGGAAAGGGATGATGGCTGTCCCATTTCAATAGGGCCCCAGGGACGTGACTACCCTGCCATGATAGAGCCCATGCCCTCCGAGCACTGGCCCACAGTAATGGACGCCCGAGGGGTGGTAGATGTAAAGAAGGGGAGAGTGCCTGTGAGGTTGCTGAACTGCGGGGAGGAAGAAGTCAGGCTTCCCCGGTATGCTACACTTGCCAAGTTGCTCACTCTGGATCCCCACACCATCCGCGAGGCAGTTCCCCCAACCTCACCACCGACTGCCAGCAGTCACCCGCCCCAACTCACCCGCCCCAAGGGGAGTTAGATGAGTGGCACCAACAGCTACATGTAGGCACTGACGATACCCCCACCGGTGGCAATCCTCTGGGGGTTTCAGGGGTTCCCCATGGACGTGGGTCCCCTGGAAAGGACAGAACCCGCTCGGGCAATTTGTGCAGGACTGGGGTCAAGGGGTGCTGTCTGTTTGCTTAGGGGCAGCATCAGTGCAAGGTTGCTTGGGTGGGAGAGAGCGGAAGCCGCAACCGTTTACCGTAACGTTTAATTAAGAGTACCTCCCAATGTGGGAAGATGTTATTATACTTGTATGTCTGTTACAGTTTTCTATATTTTTATATTTTCCAGTTGGTGAAAATAAAACCGGTGATGGACGGGCAGCCCGAGAACGGTCTGCATTTTGCTAAGGGGGAATGTGTCGCCCTGGACAAGCCAGGGGCCACAGAGCACAACACCTACACACCCCAAACTCCCTGCAGGCACATCAAGGTCAGACACAAAACCCTTGTTGCCTTCCTCCAGGGGCTGATGTCCACACCAGGGGGTGGAGCCAGGCGGTTGGTCTCCACCCACCGAGGAGTTCACAGTCCTGGAGGCGGGAAAGACAGGCAGTCTAGTTTGGAGGAGGAAGTGGAAGGAGGTGAAGTAGAGAGATAGAGTTTGGAGAGGAAAGAGTTCAGTTTTGACAGTGAAAGTGGAAAGAGTAAAGTGACAGCTAAAGAGCCTGAAGTTGGTCCGGGTGTGTGGCCCGGACAGAACAGCAAGGTTGGCAGACAGTGGTGACCGCCTGCAGGAGTGGCCTATCGGAGTTTGTCGTAAAGACCGTGGACGGGCGGTGGCCCGGCGGTACCGGACCGGTACACAAGGAGAAGCTAGCACCATTGGCAGGTGCTTTTCGGACCCCGGCAAGGCTAGGAGTCGCCGTGAAGTTGCCGAATCCATTAGTGAAGGGGACCTCTGGGTTTCCAAACAGTCAAGTCCCGACAGAAGGCAACCGTCCAACCGTGAAGGGGAGACACCGCCACCGCCAAGGGCAACCGTTTCCCAGGGCCAGCGCCTGCGGGCAAAAGGGGCTCCTGCGGCCCACATCCAGGTCGGGGAGCGGGTTACCGGTGGGAACCCATCGGAATCAACATAGAACATAGGTGCAGGGAGAGACAGTCATCACTAACCTGCAGGAACAACAACACCGCAGCCGTCCGATGGACCCGTCCATCCAGCCGCTTGTTTTACCGTGAACTGTGTCATCATCATTGGGCTGAGTGAGTACCTCCATGCCGTGTGGCACAGCGCTGCCCCTGCGACCCTGCACCTCACCAGGCCCCGCAACCCGCCTGCCATCCACTCCTACCCCATCACCGGGCCCCGGGACAATCAACCCCCTACCCACGGAGGGGAGAAATAACAACAAAGCTGCTCCTTGTCACCGCTCCCAGGATCCCCGTCCCTGGAGGAAGGCAACAAGGGTTTTGTGTCTGACCTTGATGTGCCTGCAGGGAGTGTGGGGTGTGTAGGTGTTGTGCTCTGTGGCCCCTGGCTTGTCCAGGGTGACACACTACAACACTTAGGTTATTAGATGAGTTAGATGAGTGGCACCAACAGCTACATGTAGGCACTGACGATACCCCTACACATCACAAAGAAGGGGTATACCGGGTGGTACGGGAGTATGAGCAAGTTTTTAGCAAACATCCCCTAGACTTTGGGCAGGTTAAAGGGGTCCAACACCATATTCCCACCGGTGAACACCCCCCTATCAAAGAGAGGTACAGGCCTATTCCCCCTGCACACTACCAATGTGCCAAGGACATGTTGAGGAACATGAAGGAGGCAGGGGTCATCAGGGACAGCTGTAGTCCCTGGGTCGCCCCATTGGTACTGGTTAAGAAGAAGGACGGCACCATGCGGATGTGCGTGGATTACCGGAAGATTAACCCCTTTCTTTACTTTCCAGGTTCCCATAGTCACATGAAATATCCCTGCTGCACTTGATTACGGCTCACTTTTCACTATAGGATGTCTTGTATCTAACATCACACTCTCACCCGTCATCACTCTATAGGTTTGTATAAGGTATGCACTTACACATCCGGTCCTCCATAGGTTTTTCCACTTATGTAACACTATCCCTATGATCAATCTGGTCACCGATATATAAGAAGGACATAGCTGAACTGGAGAGGGTGCAGAGAAGAGCAACCAATGTTATTAGAGGAATGGGTGGGCTGCAATACCAAGACAGGTTATTAAACTTGGGGTTATTTAGTTTAGAAAAACGACGGCTTAGGGGGATCTAATCACAATGTATAAATATATGAGGGGACAGTACAGAGACCTTTCCAAAGATCTTTTTACACCTAGGCCCGCGACTGGAACATGGGGGCATCCGCTACGTCTTGAGGAAAGAAGGTTTAATCATAATCACAGACGAGGATTCTTTACTGTACGAGCAGTGAAACTATGGAACTCTCTGCCGCATGATGTTGTAATGAGTGATTCACTACTAACATTTAAGCAGAGCCTGAATGCCTTTCTTGAAAAATTTAATATTACCAGTTATGTATATTAGATTTTATGACAGGGAACTAGTCTGATTGCCGTATATGGAGTCAGGAAGGATTTTTTTTCCCCATTGGAGCTTGTTTGCCACATTGGGTTTATTTTGCCTTCCTCTGGATCAACATGTTAGGCTACGGGTTGAACTAGATGGACTACGGGCGGCTTTGCATGTTGCGATATCGCAGGTGCGATGTCGATGGGGTCAAATCGAAAGTGACGCACATCCGGCCTCGCAGTCGATATCGCAGTGTGCAAATCCTTTTGGATATGATTAACGAGCGCAAAAGCGTCGTTATCATATCATCGGTGCAGTGTCCGACATTTCCATAATGCCGGTGCAGCGACAGGTACGATGTTGTTCCTCGTTCCTGCGGCAGCGCACATCACTGTGTATGACGCCACAGGAGCGAGGAACATCTCCTACCTGCATCCCGGCTGCAATGCAGAAGGACGGAGGTGGGTGGGATGTTTACATCGTGCTCATCTCCGCCCCTCCACTGCTATTGGCCGCCTGCCGTGTGACGTCGCTGTGACGCTGCATGACCCGCCCCCTTAGGAAGGAGGTGGGTCACCGGCCAGATTGACGTCACTGAACAGGTGAGTGCATGTAAAGCTGCCGTAGTGATAATATTCGCGACGGGGGCGGGGACTATCGCTGCAGCATCGGTAACACATTGTTACCGATGTCGCAATGTGCAAAGCCCGCCTTAGAGTCTCCCTTCAACCTTAAAACTATGATGATACTATGATACCATGATATACTCTGGGCACGTTAGAACCTAAGGGCTTAAACACATGAATATGAAGTACAGACTTGATTCATTGGGCCGTGCACATTTTTTCTAACGCCCGGTTCTTTTCCGTGTTCACACTATATTTGTTTCTGTGACACCCTGGACTAGCCAGGTATTCACAGGCTCAACATCGCCCACACCCCCTCCCCCGGGCAGTTAGATCAGTCAAACACAAAACCCTTGTTGCCCCCTCCAGGGGCTGATGTCCACACCAGGTGAGGTGGAGCCAGGCGGTTGGCCCCACCCACCGAGGAGTTCACAGTCCAGGAGGTGGGAAAAGGGCAGTCAGTGAGTAGTGAGAGAGGGTTGGAGACAGAGGAGAGTGGAGTTAAGTGGAGATGCTGGACTGCCAGTGTCTGGGAAGGAGCCCAGGCACCGTGCACAAGGTTGGCAGACGGTGGTGGCTGTCTGAAGGAGTAGGTGCAGGTCGGTGAAACCGAAGGACCAGAGAGGGGCGGTGACCCGCCGGTACCGAACCGGGAAGCAGAACCTGTACCAGCACAAAAGGGCAGGGCCATCGGACCCCAACCAGGCTAGAAGCCGCCGGAAAAGGTCAAATCCGAGTGTGACCAGAACCCCCGGGGTTCCCTAACTACCAAGTCCCGTCAGAAGGCAACCGCCCAACCCGTTAGGATATTGAGCCACCGCCAAGGGCTAGAGATCCAAAGGGCCAGCGCCTGCGGGCAACGAGTGCTCCCTAGGGCGTATCACCAGGGAGTGGACTACCGTTGGGAAACCATCATAGTCAAGTCAGTTCAAAGGTGCAGGGAAAGACAGCCTCCATCACCTGTCCGGAGAGACCACAGAAGCAGCAGCCGGCTGCGGGACCCGTCCATCCAGCCGTTTGGTTCACCAGTGACTTTGTGCCTTTGTATCGGAGTGAGTACACCAGTGCCATCCGGCACCACGCCACACTGTCCCTGCGACCCTGCACCCCAGCAACCCTGCCTCCCCGTATTAACCACCGGGCCCCGGGACCACCAACCCCTGCCCACGGAGGGGTAATCAACATCCCAGCTGCTCCCTACCAACACTCCCGGGATCCCCGTCACCAAGCAGCGGTGGTGCCCACTATCACCACGACCCGTGGGTGGCGTCACGAACTAACCATTACCCCCCAAACACCACCCCTTTTCACTCACGGGCGAGGAGCTTTGCTCGAGTCCCCAGGTCCGGCCCCACCGCTCGAGCCACCAAGCAGCCCTGGCAGAAGTACCGGACCCGAGCGTAGCGAGCATGCTCCCCGCCGCCCGCGACAACTTGGCATCATGAACAGGATCGAGCCATTCCACTTACCCGTGGAAGTGCGCCTTGTAGTCTCCGCTGGCGGCGTCCGTCCAAAAAATTGGAAGAATCGCCATCTTGGGCGCGAAAATTTCCCGCTCGAGCGTCTTCCCCGAGCAGATGTGGCCTTACAAGTGATTTATAGAGGTGTAACAATACGTTGGGATCACAGGATCTAATCTTCCTTTTTATACACCCTAAAATCTTGTTTGCTTTAGAATAAACAATAACATCATCTAGGTATAGCAGTACCGTTTCAAAGTTACGGTGTCCGAGGCAGCATTCCATCAGCCTCTGGAAGGTTCCTGGCACATTTCACAGCTCGAGGGACATGCTTTTGAACTCGCAGAGACCCATCGGGGTGGCGAAGGTGGTCTTCTCCCGGTCTGCCTCAGCAACGGACACTTGGCAATAGCGACTAGTGAGATCAAGGGTAGAAAAATAATTTGCAGTTCTCAATGCAGCTAGCGAATCCTCAATACGGGGGAGTAGTGCCGTATTCTTCTTCTTCTTTAACAGGACCAACGGAGCTGCCCAAATGCTACAACTGTCACCGATAACCCCAGCCTTCTTCATGTTGCTCAACATGTCCTTGGTACACTGGTAATGTGCAGATGGTATTGGCTTATATCTCTCTTTGATGGGTGGGTGTGCACCTGTGGGGATGTAGTGTTGGACCCCTTTTATTCCCCCAAAGTCTAGCGGATGTTTGCTGAAGACTTGCTCGTATTCTTGTGTCGCGGGCGGGGAGGTGGGTGTCAGCACTGCGCTCACCCCTCTTCTCGGGTCCGGCTGCTGCTGCACAGTGGTGGCTCGAGCGGTGGGCCGGATCCCGGGGGTCTCGAGCGGCGCTCCTCGCCCGTGAGTGAAAGGAGTTTGATTGTGGGGATTGTTTATTGTCCGTGACACCACCCACGGTTGTGGTGATTTGTTGACACCACCGCTGCTCTGTATGGGGATCCCGGGAGTGATGGTGTGGAGCAGCAAGTTGTTGGGTTGCTCCTCCGTGGGTAGGGGTTGGTGATCCCGGGGCCCAGTGATGTGGTGGGAAGATGCAGGGCTTGGTGGGCGCAGGGACGCGGGGGCAGCGCTGTGCCTTGCGGCACTGTGGTACTCACTCAGCCTGAGACGATGACACAGTTCTCGGTAAAACACACGGCTGGAAAGACGGTTCCCATGGACGGCTGCACTTGCTTTTCCCCAGTAGTTGACGGTGACGGTCCCTTTGTCCTGCACCTAAGATGATGATGGTTGCGATGGGTTCCTACCGGTAACCCGCTCCCCGGCTTGGATATGGGCCGGAGGAGCCCTACTTTGCCCGCAGGTGCTGGCCCTGAGAAACTGGTGCCCTGGCGGTGGCGGTGTCTCTCCGTTATGGTCGGACTGTTGCCTTCTATCGTGACTTGGTTGTTGGGAGACAGTAGTCCCCTTCACTGACGGATTTGGCAAATTATGGCGACTCCTAGCCTTGCCGGGATCCGAAAGGCCCCTGCCCTGGTGCTGACTTTTCCTTGTACACTGCTCCAGACCGCCGGGTCACCACCCGTCCGCGGTCCTTCCAGTAACCTCCGAGCAGTCACCCCTGCGGACAATCACCGCCGTCTGATGACGTTGCTGTCTCTCAGCCCGGGGCACACACCCGGACCAACTTCAGGCTTTGCAAACTGTCACTTTTTACTTTACTTCAGCTTTTCTCCTAAGCTCCTCTACTACTTCACTTCCTTCTACTTTCACTTCCAAACTCTATCTCTAGCTCTTCCCTGAGCTGACTCCACTCTAGCCCTCAGCTAGACTTTTACTACCTGGTTCTTCCCGCCTCCAGGGCTGTGAGCTCCTCGGTGGGCGCAGCCAACCGCCTGGCCCACCCCCTGGTGTGGACACCAGCCCCTGGAGGAAGGCAACAAGGATTTTGGGTTAGCTTTGGTGTTCCTAACTGGGGTGTAGGGTGTGGTGGTGTGATGACCTGTGACCCCTGGCTTGCCCAGGGCGTCACACTTGAACTACCCTGTAGACCCCCTTCTTGTGGTGTGAAGGTGTGGAGTCAGTGCCTATGTGTAATTCCTGATACCACTCCTCTGGCTGACTTAGTGAGCAGTCACTGACTGGGTGGGTTGCAGTAATGGTGGATGCTGCTGCTTGGATAGCATATGTATCTACTGTGAACAACTTATCAATGGTGGCAAATCGGGGCAGCTTAACCTCTTGCTCTCCGCAGTTCAACACTCTCACGGGCACTCTTCCCTTCCGTATTAATGAATAAAACTATGATGTAAATAGCATATAGATACCCCACAATTGTAAATAAAGGTAGGTTATGGGAAAAGGGAGAAGAGGGAAACAGGAAAATAGTGTAATAAAGTATACCTTCCAGGGGGGAGAGGAAATGGCAGCACAGCCAGTGGAGGTGAAGCAAAAGGAAGCCTGCAACTAAAGAGTTGAGAGCGTTATCACATGGTGACTGAGCCTGATTGTAAAGGGAGCATAGAGGTGCCGATCTCCTGTCCGAAGCTAACCCAAAATCCTTGTTGCCTTCCTCCAGGGGCTGGTGTCCACACCAGGGGGTGGGCCAGGCGGTTGGCTGCGCCCACCGAGGAGTTCACAGCCCTGGAGGCGGGAAGAACCAGGTAGTAAAAGTCTAGCTGAGGGCTAGAGTGGAGTCAGCTCAGGGAAGAGCTAGAGATAGAGTTTGGAAGTGAAAGTAGAAGGAAGTGAAGTAGTAGAGGAGCTTAGGAGAAAAGCTGAAGTAAAGTAAAAAGTGACAGTTTGCAAATCCTGAAGTTGGTCCGGGTGTGTGCCCCGGGCTGAGAGACAGCAAGGTCATCAGACGGCGGTGATTGTCCGCAGGTGTGACTGCTCGGAGGTTACTGGAAGGACCGCGGATGGGTGGTGACCCGGCGGTCTGGAGCAGTGTACAAGGAACAGTCAGCACCAGGGCAGGGGCCTTTCGGATCCCAGCAAGGCTAGGAGTCGCCATAATTTGCCAAATCCGTCAGTGAAGGGGACGACTGTCTCCCAACAACCAAGTCCCGATAGAAGGCAACAGTCCGACCATAACGGAGAGACACCGCCACCGCCAGGGCACCAGTTTCTCAGGGCCAGCGCCTGCGGGCAAAGTAGGGCTCCTCCGGCCCATATCCAAGCCGGGGAGCGGGTTACCGGTGGAACCCATCGCAACCATCATCATCTTAGGTGCAGGACAAAGGGGGAAAAGCAAGTGCAGCCGTCCATGGGAACCGTCTTTCCAGCCGTGTGTTTTACCGAGAACTGTGTCATCAGCTCAGGCTGAGTGAGTACCACAGTGCCGCAAGGCACAGCGCTGCCCCCGCGTCCCTGCGCCCACCAAGCCCTGCATCTTCCCACCACATCACTGGGCCCCGGGATCACCAACCCCTACCCACGGAGGAGCAACCCAACAACTTGCTGCTCCACACCATCACTCCCGGGATCCCCATACAGAGCAGCGGTGGTGTCAACAAATCACCACAACCGTGGGTGGCGTCACGGACAATAAACAATCCCCACAATCAAACCCCTTTCACTCACGGGCGAGGAGCGCCGCTCGAGACCCCCGGGATCCGGCCCACCGCTTGAGCCACCATCGAGCAGCAGCAGCCGGACCCGAGAAGAGGGGTGAGCGCAGTGCTGACACCCTCCTCCCCGCCCGCGACACAAGAATACGAGCAAGTCTTCAGCAAACATCCGCTAGACTTTGGGGGAATAAAAGGGGTCCAACACTACATCCCCACAGGTGCACACCCACCCATCAAAGAGAGATATAAGCCAATACCATCTGCACATTACCAGTGTACCAAGGACATGTTGAGCAACATGAAGAAGGCTGGGGTTATCAGTGACAGTTGTAGCATTTGGGCAGCTCCGTTGGTCCTGTTAAAGAAGAAGAAGAATACGGCACTACTCCCCCGTATTGAGGATTCGCTAGCTGAATTGAGAACTGCAAATTATTTTTCTACCCTTGATCTCACTATTGGCAAGTGTCCGTTGCTGAGGCAGACCGGGAGAAGACCGCCTTCGCCACCCCGATGGGTCTCTGCGAGTTCAAAAGCATGTCCCTCGAGCTGTGAAATGTGCCAGGAACCTTCCAGAGGCTGATGGAATGCTGCCTCGGACACCGTAACTTTGAAACGGTACTGCTATACCTAGATGATGTTATTGTTTATTCTAAAGCAAACAAGATTTTAGGGTGTATAAAAAGGAAGGATTAGATCCCGTGATCCCGTGATCCCAACGTATTGTTACACCTCTATAAATCACTTGTAAGGCCACATCTGCTCGGGGAAGACGCTCGAGCGGGAAATTTTCGCGCCCAAGATGGCGATTCTTCCAATTTTTTGGAAGGACGCCGCCAGCGGAGACTACAAGGCGCACTTCCACGGGTAAGTGGAATGGCTCGATCCTGTTCATGATGCCAAGTTGTCGCGGGCGGCGGGGAGCATGCTCGCTACGCTCGGGTCCGGTACTTCTGCCGGGGCTGCTTGGTGGCTCGAGCGGTGGGGCCGGACCTGGGGACTCGAGCAGCGCTCCTCGCCCGTGAGTAAAAAGGGGTGGTGTTTGGGGGGTAATGGTTAGTTCGTGACGCCACCCACGGGTCGTGGTGATAGTGGGCACCACTGCTGCTTGGTGACGGGGATCCCGGGAGTGTTGGTAGGGAGCAGCTGGGATGTTGATTCCCCCTCCGTGGGCAGGGGTTGGTGGTCTCGCGGCCCGGTGGTTGATACGGGGAGGCTGGGTTGCTGGGGTGCAGGGTCGCAGGGACAGTGTGGCGCGGTGCCGGATGGCACTGGTGTACTCACTCCGATACAAAGGCACAAAGTCACTGGTGAACCAAACGGCTGGATGGACGGGTCCCGCAGCCGGCTGCTGCTTCTGTGGTCTCTCCGGACAGGTGATGGAGGCTGTCTTTCCCTGCACCTTTGAACTGACTTGACTATGATGGTTTCCCAACTGTAGTCCACTCCCTGGTGATACGCCCTAGGGAGCACTCGTTGCCCGCAGGCGCTGGCCCTTTGGATCTCTAGCCCTTGGCGGTGGCTCAATATCCTAATGGGTTGGGTGGTTGCCTTCTGACGGGACTTGGTAGTTAGGGAACCCCGGGGGTTCTGGTCACACTCGGATTTGACCTTTTCCGGCGGCTTCTAGCCTGGTTGGGGTCCGATGGCCCTGCCCTTTTGTGCTGGTACAGGTTCTGCTTCCCGGTTCGGTACCGGCGGGTCACCGCCCCTCTCTGGTCCTTCGGTTTCACCGACCTGCACCTACTCCTTCAGACAGCCACCACCGTCTGCCAACCTTGTGCACGGTGCCTGGGCTCCTTCCCAGACACTGGCAGTCCAGCATCTCCACTTAACTCCACTCTCCTCTGTCTCCAACCCTCTCTCACTACTCACTGACTGCCCTTTTCCCGCCTCCTGGACTGTGAACTCCTCGGTGGGTGGGGCCAACCGCCTGGCTCCACCTCACCTGGTGTGGACATCAGCCCCTGGAGGGGGCAACAAGGGTTTTGTGTTTGACTGATCTAACTGCCCGGGGGAGGGGGTGTGGGCGATATTGAGCCTGTGAATACCTGGCTAGTCCAGGGTGTCACAGAACCAAATATAGTGTGAACACGGAAAAGAACCGGGCGTTAGAAAAAATGTGCACGGCCCAATGAATCAAGTCTGTACTTCATATTCATGGTTTAAGCCCTTAGGTTCTAACGTGCCCAGAGTATATCATAGTATCATAGTATCATCATAGTTTTAAGGTTGAAGGGAGACTCTAAGGCGGGCTTTGCACATTGCGACATCGGTAACAATGTGTTACCGATGCTGCAGCGATAGTCCCCGCCCCCGTCGCGAATATTATCGCTACGGCAGCTTTACATGCACTCACCTGTTCAGCGACGTCGATCTGGCCGGTGACCCACCTCCTTCCTAAGGGGGCGGGTCATGCAGCGTCACAGCGACGTCACACGGCAGGCGGCCAATAGCAGCGGAGGGGCGGAGATGAGCACGATGTAAACATCCCACCCACCTCCGTCCTTCTGCATTGCAGCCGGGATGCAGGTAGGAGATGTTCCTCGCTCCTGTGGCGTCATACACAGCGATGTGCGCTGCCGCAGGAACGAGGAACAACATCATACCTGTCGCTGCACCGGCATTATGGAAATGTCGGACACTGCACCGATGATATGATAACGACGCTTTTGCGCTCGTTAATCATATCCAAAAGGATTTGCACACTGCGATATCGACTGCGAGGCCGGATGTGCGTCACTTTCGATTTGACCCCATCGACATCGCACCTGCGATATCGCAACATGCAAAGCCGCCCGTAGTCCATCTAGTTCAACCCGTAGCCTAACATGTTGATCCAGAGGAAGGCAAAATAAACCCAATGTGGCAAACAAGCTCCAATGGGGAAAAAAAATCCTTCCTGACTCCATATATGGCAATCAGACTAGTTCCCTGTCGTAAAATCTAATATACATAACTGGTAATATTAAATTTTTCAAGAAAGGCATTCAGGCTCTGCTTAAATGTTAGTAGTGAATCACTCATTACAACATCATGCGGCAGAGAGTTCCATAGTTTCACTGCTCGTACAGTAAAGAATCCTCGTCTGTGATTATGATTAAACCTTCTTTCCTCAAGACGTAGCGGATGCCCCCATGTTCCAGTCGCAGGCCTAGGTGTAAAAAGATCTTTGGAAAGGTCTCTGTACTGTCCCCTCATATATTTATACATTGTGATTAGATCCCCCTAAGCCGTCGTTTTTCTAAACTAAATAACCCCAAGTTTAATAACCTGTCTTGGTATTGCAGCCCACCCATTCCTCTAATAACATTGGTTGCTCTTCTCTGCACCCTCTCCAGTTCAGCTATGTCCTTCTTATATATCGGTGACCAGAATTGTACACAGTATTCTAAGTGCGGTCGCACTAGTGACTTGTACAGGGGTAGAACTATATTTTTTTCATGAACACGTATACCTCTTTTAATACATCCCATTATTTTATTAGCCCTGGCAGCTGTTGCCTGACATTGTCCAATAAAGTTAAGTTTAACATCCACCCATACACCCAAGTCTTTTTCTGTGTCTGTTTTACCCAGTGTTCTACAATTAAGTACATAATCATAAATTTTATTTCCTCTACCCAAGTGCATGACCTTACATTTATCTACTTTAAAATTCAATTGCCACTTCTCAGCCCAATTCTCCAATTTACATAAATCTCCCTGTAATATAAAATTATCCTCCTCTGTATTGATTACCCTGCAGAGTTTAGTATCATCTGCAAATATTGAAATTCTACTCCGCATGCCCCCAACAAGGTCATTAATAAATATGTTGAAAAGAAGTGGGCCCAATACTGACCCATGTGGTACCCCATTATGAACTGAGACCCAGTCCGAGTAGGTACCATTAATAACCACCCTTTGTTTCCTATCACTGAGCCAGTTTTTAACCCAGTTACACATATTTCCCCTATCCCCATTATTCTCATTTTATGTACCAACCTTTTGTGTAGCACTGTATCAAAAGCTTTTGAAAAGTCCATATACACAACATCCACTGCATTTCCCTGGTCCAGGCCCTGGTCCCTTTCTTTGAGCTCCCTAATTCTACCACCTCCTCTGCGTATGGGTGGGACATGTTCGATGACTTAGAATCTTAATTGGGCCACTGTGTGATTATGCGTCCCAAAATGGTGTGGGACTGGTAATAGAATCTGCTTACAACGTATTGTTGACTTATGCTTAGCTCAAAGAAAGGGAATCTTTCTGGATATGTACTCTGGGCACATTAGAACCCAAGGGCTTAAACCGTGAATATGAAGTACAGACTTGATTCATTGGGCCGTGTAGATTGATTGTTTGGTCTATGAGCTGTTATTGGTTTGAATCCAGGTGAATTCCCATGGGCTGCTTATGACTGTGTGAAATATGTAGTTTTACTGGGCTGGGATGAGAGAATCCATTGAATGGTGTATTGATTGTGGTTCCTGTGTGCTAAGAAGAGAGGCTGGCACCAGCCAGAAAGCCTCATTACAGCCAATAATCACTTAATAATTTTTTCAACCTGTCATCATATGGGAGGCCTTCCATTCCTTGTAGTAGTCTAGTTGACCGCCTTTGAACTGACTCTAACTTCTGAATGTCCTTTTTAAAATGTGGAGCCCAAAACTGGTTCCCATATTCCAGATGTGGCCTTACAAGTGACTTATAGAAGTGTAACAATACGTTAGGATCACGGGATCTAATCTCCCTTTTTATACACCCTAAAGTCTTGTTTGCTTTAGAATAAACAATAACATCATCTAGGTATAGCAGTACCATTTCAAAGTTACGGTGTCCCAAAGAGCATTCCATCAGCCTCTGGAAGGTTCCTGGCGCATTGCACAGCTCGAAGCGCATGCTTTTGAACTCCCAGACACCCATCGGGGTGGCGAAGGCGGTCTTCTCCCGGTCTGCCTCAGCAACGGACACTTGCCAATAGCGACTAGTGAGATCATGGGTAGAAAAATAATTTGCAGTTCTCAATGCCGCTAGCGATTCCTCAATACAGGGGAGTGTTGCCGTCCTTCTTTAACAGGACCAACGGAGCTGCCCAGAGGCATAATCACACAGTGGCCCAATTAAGATTCCAAGTCATTGAACATGTCCCAGCCATACGCAGAGTAGGCGATAGAATTAGGAAGCTCAAAGAAAGGGAACAGGACCAACGGAGCTGCCCAGAGGCTACAACTGTCACGGATAACCCCAGCCTCCTTCATGTTGCTCAACATGTCCTTGGTACACTGGTAATGTGCTGGTGGTATTGGCGTATATCTCTCTTTGATGGGTGGGTGTGCACTTGTAGGGAAGTAGTGTTGGACCCCTTTTATTCTCCCAAAGTCTAGCGGATGTTTGCTGAAGACTTGCTCGTATTCTTGCACGACCCTGTAGACTCCCTTCTTGTGATGTGAAGGTGTGGAGTCAGTGCCTACGTGTAATTCCTTACACCACTCCTCTGGCTGACTTGGTGTGCTGTCACAGAATGGGTGGGGTAAAGTAATGGTGGATGCTGCTGTATGGATAGCATGTGTATCTACTGTGAACAGCTTATCAATGGTGGCAAATCGGGGCAGCTTAACCTTTTGCTCTCCGCAGTTCAGCACTCTCACGGGCACTCTTCCCTTCCATATTAATGAATAAAACTATGATGTAAATAGCATATAGATACCTGACAAATGCAGATAAAGGTAGGTTATGGGAAAAGGGGGAAGAGAGAAACAGGAAAATAGTGTAATAAAGTATACCTTCCAGGGGGGGAAAGGAAATGGCAGCACAGCCAGTGGAGGTGAAGCAAGGGGAGCCTGCAACTAAAGAGTTGAGAGCGTTATCACATGGTGACTGAGCCTGATTGTAACGGGAGCACAGAGGTGCCGATCCTGTCTTACCTGTGTTGGTGTAGAAGTGGGTCTCCTGTGGTGGAGTCAGCTGTGTGCAGTGGTGGCCGTGGGTTCTTTTATGTGCGACCGTAGTAATAGCTGCGCCCACTTCCTGTATGGGAGTGGAATGCAGTGAGGCTAATGGAACGCACGCCTGCGACTGCGCATTTGTGAAGAAGGGGAGGGGGGGAGGGGGGAGGTTGTAATTGACTACAAGGGTATGAGTTATGAGTGATCATAGGGATAGTGTTACATAAGTGGAAAAACCTATGGAGGACCGGATGTGTAAGTGCATACCTTATACAAACCTATAGAGTGATGACGGGTGAGAGTGTGATGTTAGATACAAGACATCCTATAGTGAAAAGTGAGCCGTAATCAAGTGCAGCAGGGATATTTCATGTGACTATGGGAACCTGGAAAGTAAAGAAAGGGGAGAAAAAAAGGTTAGACAAGGAAATCAGACATAATGTAACCAGTTGATCAGACATGACAAATAAAAAACAAGGAATAATGGAACTCCATACATAGTGGAACCACACATAGTGTGAACACGGAAAAGAACTGGGAGTTAGAAAAAATGTGCACGGCCCAATGCTGCACTTGATTACGGCTCACTATTCACTATAAGATGTCTTGTATCTAACATCCCACTCTCACTCATCAGCACTCTATAGATTTGTATAAGGTATGCACTTACACATCCGGTCCTCCATAGGTTTTTCCACTTATGTAACATTATCACTATCTATGTGTATATGATCTCTCATAACTCATACCCTTGTAGTCAAATACAGCCTCCCCCCTCCCCCCTCCCCTTCTCCCTTTCCATCAATAATTTTGCCAGTACAAAATTAGTTTACATTAGGCCAGTTGATCAGACATGACAAATATCATAGTATCATAGTATCATAGTTTTTAAGGTTGAAGGGAGACTCTAAGTCCATCTAGTTCAACCCGTAGCCTAACATGTTGATCCAGAGGAAGGCAAAAAAAACCCAATGTGGCAAACAAGTTCTAATGGGGAAAAAATTTCCTTCCTGACTCCACATGCGGCAATCAGACTAGTTCCCTGGATCAATGCCCTGTCATAAAATCTAACATCTCCAGCTTCTTCCATCCGAAGTGTCCGGCACCATCATGGTACGCTTGTAGAACGGTGGGCACATTAGCTTGGGGAATCACTAACTGGCGGATTTTCTCATGAGTCTTCGGGTTAATCAGCTCATGGTACAACTTCCCCTGGTGTAGATACAACCGGGTCCGTTCTCGCCACAGGCGCTGGGCTTCAGCCGGGGTGGCAGGGTCTATTCCAGCAGCACCTTGCTCCACCAGGAGGGAGCGGTTCTATTGGAGTGGGATGCGGGAGTCTGTAGAGGCCTGGTGCCGAGAGTGCGGTCCTTGCACGCTGAGAAGGAAGGACGAGGCCAGCCAGAAGGCGCCCCTACACCCGATCGTTACACATCAACCGCTGGAGCTGGTCGCCCTGGACCATGTAAAGCTCACCCCCAGCCGAAGTGGGTACACCTACGCTCTAACCATAGTAGACCACTATTCAAGGTTCATGGTGGTTGTCCCAGTCAAAGACCTAACTGGTCGTACTGCCGCTAGAGCGTTCCAGGCTTATTTCTGCCGACCACATGGATACCCTGAGAAGGTGCTTACTGACTAAGGCCCGACCTTTGAAGCGGAGGTGTTCCATGAGTTTTGCCAGTTGTACGGCTGCAAGAAGATCCGGTCCACCCCTTACCATGCCCAGACCAATGGCATGTGTGAGAAGATGAACCACTTGGTCCTGAGCCTCCTCAAGACGTTGCCACTGGAAGAGCGGAACTTGTGGCCGGAGAAGCTACCCGACTTGGTCGATATGTACAACAATATCCCTTCCAGCTCAACGAAGTGCACCCCAGCATACCTGATGAGGGCTCACCCCGGTCGGCTACCGGTGGATCTGGACATGGGATTGGAGGCCCCAGAAGCACTCCCTTCGACAGCTGAATGGGAAATTCGGCGGAGGGTGCAGTACCGACAGATTCAAGAATATGTCGAGAAGAACTTGAGTTGGAGTCGGGAACAGCAAGAGCAGCGCTTCAACCAGAAGGCGTCTGCTAGCCCTTTCCAGCCTGGAGATGTAGGAAGAAAAATGCAGTGAGCGCACAGCATTTTGTTTTTCCCATAGATTTTGCTGGGGAAGGACTGCAGAAAGGTTATGAACAAAAGCTGCACTTTTTTGCAGCAAAATCTGCGGCAAATCCGCGCCAAATAACCGCAGTGTGCGCACAGAGCTTTAAGGTTGTGATGGGGTCACTATGACTGGTGGCATTGTCCTATGGTTACAGTTCAGTACAGTGTCTGGACAGGAGCACCGTGCAGCAGTGTCAGTGAACTGTGTCAGTGCAGGAGCACCGTGCAGCAGCGTCAGTGTACAGTGTCAGTGCAGGAGCACCGTGCAGCAGCGTCAGTGTACAGTGTCAGTGCAGGAGCACCGTGCAGCAGTGTCAGTGTACAGTGTCAGGGCAGGAGCACCGTGCAGCAGTGTAAGTGTACAGTGTCAGGGCAGGAGCACCGTGCAGCAGTGTCAGTGTAGTGTCGGGGCAAGAGCACTGTGCAGCAGTGTCAGTGTACAGTGTCAGTGCAGGAGCACCGTGCAGCAGTGTCAGTGTACAGTGTCAGGGCAGTAGCACCGTGCAGCAGTGTAAATGTACAGTGTCAAGGCAGGAGCACCGTGCAGCACTGTAAGTGTACAGTGTCAGGGCAGGAGCACCGTGCAGCAGGCGTCAGTGTACAGTGTCAGGACAGGAGCACCGTGCAGCAGTGTCAGTGTAGTGTCGGGGCAAGAGCACCGTGCAGCAGTGTCAGTGTACAGTGTCAGTGCAGGAGCACCGTGCAGCAGTGTCAGTGTACAGTGTCAGGGCAGGAGCACCGTGCAGCAGTGTAAATGTACAGTGTCAGGGCAGGAGCACCGTGCAGCACTGTAAGTGTACAGTGTCAGGGCAGGAGCACCGTGCAGCAGGCGTCAGTGTACAGTGTCAGGACAGGAGCACCGTGCAGCAGTGTCAGTGTACAGTGTCAGCGCAGGAGCACCGTGCAGTAGTGCTAGTGTATAGTTTCAGGTCAGGGGCACCGTGCAGCAGTGTCAGTGTACAGTGTCAGGGCAGGAGCACCTGACACTGCCTGGTGCGCCGGGTGCTGATGCCGACCCTGTTCAGAAGTTAGAGTCAGTTCAAAGGTGGTAACTAGCCCCTCCTGAGCTGTATGTGCCCCTCCTAAGCTGTATGGGCCACTTAGAACTGAATGTCCCCTCATGAGCTGTATGTGCCCCCTAGAGCTGTGTATGCCTCCCTGAGCTCTATGGGCCCCTTATAGCTATATTTGCCCCCCACTAAGCTGTCTGAGCTCCCAGAGCTGTATCCCACCCACCCCAGTAATGTGTTTGCCCTCCAGAGCTGTATGCCCCCAGTAATGTATATGCCCCACAGTAACGTGTATGACCCCAGTGCTGTCTGTGCCTTGGTTATATCTCACTGCTACAAAATATATATTTATATATATTGAGGCTTTGACTTTATCATTATTTATAATCATTTAGCCATCGGATTTTGCACATTATATTTGCTTGCTGCTATTTTCCCACTGAGTTGCCGCTTTGCTGCTATATTTATGTTGGGTGCTATATTTATCACCAAAGCCAGAACTCACTGGAGGCAACGCAAGAAGAACTCGTATTGGAGAAAGATTTTATTAAATTACCATCAGCAAAAGTATAAACCACATTTAAAAGACAAAAACAGATAAGCTGCCGGGCATCGCCTCTTCTGAGCTTCTTGGAGGACAGGTTGCTCCTCTGTCGGCGGCCATGCTTGTTCTCTGAAGTCCAGGAGGCTCCTGAGGGTCGGTCTTCCCGGTCTGCAGCTCCTCTTGATTTGCTGAGAGATCAGAATGCCTTGGAGATATGCCGCTTTCAGTTAAGGAAAGAAAAAGAGGAAAAAAAATGTGATTTACTAACAAGAAAGCTAAAAATCGTATATGAAGTATCATGTAACCCTGCAAGCTGCACAAAAAGCACAATAACCTAAGTGTTGTAGTGTGTCACCCTGGACAAGCCAGGGGCCACATAGCACAACACCTACACACCCCACACTCCCTGCAGGCACATCAAGGTCAGACACAAAACCCTTGTTGCCTTCCTCCAGGGACGAGGATCCTGGGAGCAGTGACAAGGAGCAGCTTTGTTGTTATTTCTCCCCTCCGTGGGTAGGGGGTTGATTGTCCCGGGGCCCGGAGTGGATGGCAGGCGGGTTGCGGGGCCTGGTGAGGTGCAGGGTCGCAGGGGCAGCGCTGTGCCGCATGGCATGGAGGTACTCACTCAGCCCAATGATGATGACACAGTTCACGTTAAAACAAGCGGCTGGATGGACGGGTCCCTCGGACGGCTGCGGTGTTGTTGTTCCTGCAGGTTAGTGATGACTGTCTCTCCCTGCACCTATGTTCTATGTTGATTCCGATGGGTTCCCACCGGTAACCCGCTCCCCGACCTGGATGTGGGCCGCAGGAGCCCCTTTTGCCCGCAGGCGCTGGCCCTGGGAAACGGTTGCCCTTGGCGGTGGCGGTGTCTCCCCTTCACGGTTGGACGGTTGCCTTCTGTCAGGACTTGACTGTTTGGAAACCCGGAGGTCCCCTTCACTAACGGATTCGGCAACTTCACGGCGACTCCTAGCCTTGCCGGGGTCCGAAAAGCCCCTGCCAATGGTGCAAGCTTCTCCTTGTGTACCGGTCCGGTACCGCCGGGCCACCGCCCGTCCACGGTCTTTACGACAAACTCCGATAGGCCACTCCTGCAGGCGGTCACCACTGTCTGCCAACCTTGCTGTTCTGTCCGGGCCACACACCCGGACCAACTTCAGGCTCTTTAGCTGTCACTTTACTCTTTCCACTTTCACTGTCAAAACTGAACTCTTTCCTCTCCAAACTCAATCTCTCTACTTCACCTCCTTCCACTTCCTCCTCCAAACTAGACTGCCTGTCTTTCCTGCCTCCAGGACTGTGAACTCCTCGGTGGGCGGAGACCAACCGCCTGGCTCCACCCCCTGGTGTGGACATCAGCCCCTGGAGGAAGGCAACAAGGGTTTTGTGTCTGACCTTGATGTGCCTGCAGGGAGTGTCTATGGGGCTGATCACAGATAGAGCTCGTACTTATGAGGGTCTATGGGGCTGATCACAGATAGAGCCTGTACTTATGAGAGTCTAAAGCTTGCTTTACACGGTACGACCGATTGTGCGATTTCACAATCGATCGTACCCGCCCCCGTTCTTTTTGCGTCACGGGCAAATCGCTGCCCGTGTCGCACAAAGTTAGTTACCCCCGTCACACATACTTACCTCTCGTGCGACCTCGCTGTGGGCAGCGAACGTCCACTTCCTGGATTGGGAGGGACGTTCGGCGTCACAGCGACGTCACACGGCCGCCGGCCAATAGAAGTGGAGGGGCGGAGATGAGCAGGATGTAAACATCCCGCCCACCTCCTTCCTTCCACATAGAGACGGCGGCGGCCGTGGGAGGCAGGTGAGCTGCTCATCGTTCCCGTGGTGTCACACGGAGCGGCGTGTGCTACCACGGAAACGATGGTCAACTAAATTAAACGATTTTATGGAACCTAACGAGCAGTACCCGACTCACGATTTGTGAACGATACTGCGTCGCTAGGAGGTGTCACACAGGCCGGCATCGCCAGCGATGCCGGATGTGCGTCACAAAAACCGTGACCCCGACGATCTATCACACGATAGATTGCCTGGTGTAAAGCAGCCTTAACTGTCAGAGGTACAGGTATCTATCTGTGATCAGTCCCATAGACTCTCATAGGTACGGGCCCTATCTGTGATCAGCCCAATAGACTCTCATAGGTACAGGCTCTATCTGTGGTCAGCCCCATAGACTCTCATAAGTACAGGTTCTATCTGTGATCAGCCCCATAGACTCTCGTAGGTACAGGCTCTATCTGTGATCAGCCCCATAGACTCTTGTCGCGGGCGGAGGAGGGGACGCTGCGCTCTCCCACTGCTCGGATCCGGCTGCTGCTGCTGCTCGGTGGTGGCTCGAGCGCTGGGCCGGATCCCAGGGTCTCGAGCGGCGTTCATCGCTGCTGCTGCTTGGATAGCATGTGTATCTATTGTGAACAGCTTATCAATGGTGGCAAATCGGGGCAGCTTAACCTCTTGCTCTCCGCAATTCAACACTCTCACGCGCACTCTTCCCTTCCGTATTAATGAATAAAACTGTGATATAAATAGTATATAGATACCCCACAAATGCAGATAAAGGTAGGTTATGGGAAAAGGGAGAAGAGGGAAACAGGAAAATAATGTAATAAAGTATACCTTCCAGGGGGGAGAGGAAATGGCAGCACAGCCAGTGGAGGTGAAGCAACGGGAAGCCTGCAACTAAATTGTTGAGAGCGTTATCACATGGTGACTGAGCCTGATTGTAACGGGAGCATAGAGGTGCCGATCCTGTCTTACCTGCATTGTTGTAGAAGTGGGTTTCCAGTGGTGGAGTCAGCTGTGTGCAGTGGTGGCCGTGGGTTCTTTTATGTGCGACCGTAGTAATAGCTGCGCCCACTTCCTGTATGGGAGTGGAATGCAGTGAGGCTAATGGAACACACGTCTGCGCCTGCACATTTGTGAAGAAGGGGAGGGAGAGGGGGGAGGCTGTAATTGGCCTCCTCAACCTCGTGTGGGTCCTTCACCTCGGCCCAAACCCTGTGTGGTCAGGGCACCCTTCCTTGTAACTGCGCACAAGGAATACCACACACCTCCTTACTATGCTGGCAGCAGAGCTCAATGCCATCATGCGGTCAAATGTTTACTTTGAAATGCATGGGAAATGTGAGTCACACCGCTGAGAAGTTGTGGACGGTTAGCTCTGGAGACCAAGTTTCATCAATGGTTGTCTCCACTCAACCAGCAGCCAGGGAAGGCCGGGTGTGACAATGATGCAAATATGGGTGCGGCCCTTCGCCGTGACAATGTGACACATTTGCCTTGTGTGGCTCACGTGTTGAACCTGGTTGTCCAGCAATTTTTAAAGCACTATCCTGGCCTACATGGCCTTCTGCAGAGGGCACGGTGTAACACCTTCCTTAATCCACACACTCAGATGGGCTGTAAAGGATAGGCTAGAGGGAAGCCACTCACCAAGCAGGACCTCCAGAACCCTGGAACCCTTTAACCCCTATACAGGGATTAGGAATTACACAGGGCCCAAGGTGATCAATACCTGTGGAAGGCTGCAGTTCTAGAGAATAGTAGTCAGGCAGGGACAAAACATTAATTGAGGAACAGGAACAGAATGGGACGGCCAGGACTTAATCAGAAAACAAGCAGAGGTGAAATGCGGATCGGCCAACAAGGTACATAAACAGCAAGCAGGAAAAGTAGTCAGGTAACAAGCACACAAAATCATAAAACTGAACTGGGGGTAAAAGTAACCAGAGGTCATAGCTATGTCTGGCAGTGGTCTGCAGACAGGATGGGCATAAAAAAGGGTGTGGTGTCTTCCCATTGGTTGTAGCTGAATGATGGTGAGCCGTAATCAAGTGCAGCATTGCGCCGTGCACATATTTTCTCCCGGTTCTTTTCCGTGTTCAGACTATATGTGGTTCCACTATGTATGGAGTTCCATCAGCCTCTGGAAGGTTCCTGGCAAATTGCACAGCTCGAAGGGCATGCCTTTTGAATTCTTTGAATTCGCAGAGACCCATCGGGGTGGCAAAGGCGGTCTTCTCCCGGTCTGCCTCAGCAACGGACACTTGCCAATAGCGACTACTGAGATCAAGGGTAGAAAAATAATTTGCAGTTCTCAATGCAGCTCTCAAGATCTTCCATTGCTTTTTTATCACTGAAAAGACTCTTTAAGATTGTACATCGTACGTGCCAATGATACGCGTGATGTTACAATCATTTTCACGCCTCCCGGTAATCATAAGACTGTGTCTATTGGTATTTTTTGTAAGGGCATAAGAGTGCTGAATGATCTTTTTGGGATAGCCACGGTCTAAAAATCGACCAAAAAGGTCCGAGGCCTGTGCCTTGAAATCTTCTTCTCTTGAGCAATTTCTGCGTATCCGCAGAAACTGCCCTTTAGGAATACCCCTCTTTAGGGGAAAGGGATGATGGCTGTCCCATTTCAATAGGGCCCCAGGGACGTGACTACCCTGCCATGATAGAGCCCATGCCCTCCGAGCACTGGACCACAGTAATGGACGCCCGAGGGGTGGTAGATGTAAAGAAGGGGAGAGTGCCTGTGAGGTTGCTGAACTGCGGGGAGGAAGAAGTCAGGCTTCCCCGGTATGCTACACTTGCCAAGTTGCTCACTCTGGATCCCCACACCATCCGCGAGGCAGTTCCCCCAACCTCACCACCGACTGCCAGCACTCACCCGCCCCAAGGGGAGTTAGATGAGTGGCACCAACAGCTACATGTAGGCACTGACGATACCCCTACACATCACAAAGAAGGGGTATACCGGGTGGTACGGGAGTATGAGCTTATGAATGTGCAATCTATGGTTAATACTATTACAACTTGTTGCTGATAGAGCTTGTCTGTCTTATAGCCTCCTGATGAACCACATGTATAGCATGTGGGGAAACGCGTCGAGGTGGAGACTGTTGTAAATCTACCATGAAATTGATGGCTCACTTCTGCTAAATTGAAGGATTTGATGTCTCATCTCTGCTATTATAAGTACTAAGGGGACTTTTGGAGAGCATCGGCATACATCGATCTGGACGTTTGTTAACAGCAAGCATCCTATTTCTTTTATTGTGTGGCGCTGCCTGGATGAACCTAATATGGTCTCAAAGTTAAGTCCTGAGCCTCGATTTGATCCCCTATATTTGTAACCTCTCTTTTAAATATTGTATGTCTATATTGTATCATGTTTATTGTGACTTGATGGTCAAAATACTTTTTACACTGCTGGTGTGTTTTTTCTATATCTTAATAAAATTTGTTAATGGGAATAACGCATATACTTTTTGCTGAAAAATATTCCCGGGCCTTGGTCCCTAATCTTGATCAAACACTACATCCCCACAAGTGCACACCCACCCATCAAAGAGAGATATAAGCCAATACTACCTGCACATTACCAGTGTACCAAGGACATGTTGAGCAACATGAAGGAGGCTGGGGTTATCCCTGACAGTTGTAGCCTCTGGGCAGCTTCCGTTGGTCCTGTCAAAGAAGAAGGACAGCACCACTCCCCTGTATTGAGGAATAGCTAGCTGCATTGAGAACTGCAAATTATTTTTCTACCCTTGATCTCAGTAGTCGCTATTGGCAAGTGTCCGTTGCTGAGGCAGACCGGGAGAAGACCGCCTTTGCCACCCCGATGGGTCTCTGCGAATTCAAAGAATTCAAAAGGCATGCCCTTCGAGCTGTGCAATTTGCCAGGAACCTTCCAGAGGCTGATGGAACTCCATACATAGTGGAACCACATATAGAGTGAACACGGAAAAGAACCGGGAGAAAAAATGTGCACGGCGCAATGCTGCACTTGATTACGGCTCACCATCATTCAGCTACAACCAATGGGAAGACACCACACCCTTTTTTATGCCCATCCTGTCTGCAGACCACTGCCAGACATAGCTATGACCTCTGGTTACTTTTACCCCCAGTTCAGTTTTATGATTTTGTGTGCTTGTTACCTGACTACTTTTCCTGCTTGCTGTTTATGTACCTTGTTGGCCGATCCGCATTTCACCTCTGCTTGTTTTCTGATTAAGTCCTGGCCGTCCCATTCTGTTCCTGTTCCTCAATTAATGTTTTGTCCCTGCCTGACTACTATTCTCTGGAACTGCAGCCTTCCACAGGTATTGATCACCTTGGGCCCTGTGTAATTCCTAATCCCTGTATAGGGGTTAAAGGGTTCCAGGGTTCTGGAGTTCCTGCTTGGTGAGTGGCTTCCCTCTAGCCTATCCTTTACAGCCCATCTGAGTGTGTGGATTAAGGAAGGTGTTACACCGTGCCCTCTGCAGAAGGCCATGTAGGCCAGGATAGTGCTTTAAAAATTGCTGGACAACCAGGTTCAACACGTGAGCCACACAAGGCACGTGTGTCACATTGTCACGGCGAAGGGCCGCACCCATGTTTGCATCATTGTCACACCCGGCCTTCCCTGGCTGCTGGTTGAGTGGAGACAACCATTGATGAAACTTGGTCTCCAGAGCTAACCGTCCACAACTTCTCAGCGGTGTGACTCACATTTCCCATGCATTTCAAAGTAAACATTTGACCGCATGATGGCATTGAGCTCTGCTGCCAGCATAGTAAGGAGGTGTGTGGTATTCCTTGTGCGCAGTTACAAGGAAGGGTGCCCTGACCACACAGGGTTTGGGCCGAGGTGAAGGACCCACACGAGGTTGAGGAGGCCAATTACAGCTTCCCCCCTCTCCCTCCCCTTCTTCACAAATGTGCAGGCGCAGACGTGCGTTCCATTAGCCTCACTGCATTCCACTCCCATACAGGAAGTGGGCGCAGCTATTACTACGGTCGCACATAAAAGAACCCACAGCCACCACTGCACACAGCTGACTCCACCACTGGAAACCCACTTCTACAACAACGCAGGTAAGACAGGATCGGCACCTCTATGCTCCCGTTACAATCAGGCTCAGTCACCATGTGATAACGCTCTCAACAATTTAGTTGCAGGCTTCCCGTTGCTTCACCTCCACTGGCTGTGCTGCCATTTCCTCTCCCCCCTGGAAGGTATACTTTATTACACTATTTTCCTGTTTCCCTCTTCTCCCTTTTCCCATAACCTACCTTTATCTGCATTTGTGGGGT
Organism: Anomaloglossus baeobatrachus; assembly: GCF_048569485.1. Classification (NCBI taxonomy): domain Eukaryota; kingdom Metazoa; phylum Chordata; class Amphibia; order Anura; family Aromobatidae; genus Anomaloglossus; species Anomaloglossus baeobatrachus. The sequence continues at coordinate 274,125 of NW_027442487.1, read as the reverse complement.
ATCTATATACTATTTATATCACAGTTTTATTCATTAATACGGAAGGGAAGAGTGCGCGTGAGAGTGTTGAATTGCGGAGAGCAAGAGGTTAAGCTGCCCCGATTTGCCACCATTGATAAGCTGTTCACAATAGATACACATGCTATCCAAGCAGCAGCAGCGATGAACGCCGCTCGAGACCCTGGGATCCGGCCCACCGCTCGAGCCACCACCGAGCAGTGGGAGAGCGCAGCGTCCCCTCCTCCGCCCGTGACAAGAGTCTATGGGGCTGATCACAGATAGAGCCTGTACCTATGAGAGTCTATGGGGCTGATCACAGATAGAACCTGTACTTATGAGAGTCTATGGGGCTGACCACAGATAGAGCCTGTACCTATGAGAGTCTATTGGGCTGATCACAGATAGGGCCCGTACCTATGAGAGTCTATGGGACTGATCACAGATAGATACCTGTACCTCTGACAGTTAGACTCTCATAAGTACAGGCTCTATCTGTGATCAGCCCCATAGACCCTCATAAGTACGAGCTCTATCTGTGATCAGCCCCATAGACTGTCATAGGTATGGGCCCTATCTGTGATCAGTCCCATAGACTCTCATAAGTACAGTCTCTATCTGTGATCAGCCCCATAGACTCTCATAGGTATGGGCTCTGTGATCAGCCCCATAGACTCTCATAATTACGGGCTTTATCTGTGATCAGCCCCTTAGACTCTCACAGGTAGGGGCCCTATCTGTGATCAGCCCCATAGACTCTCATAAGTACAGGCTCTATCTGTGATCAGCCCCATAGACTCTCATAAGTATGAGCTCTCTCTGTGATCAGCCCCATAGACTGTCATAGGTATGGGCCCTATCTGTGATCAGTCCCATAGACTCTCATAAGTACAGTCTCTATCTGTGATCAGCCCCATAGACTCTCATAGGTACAGGCTCTATCTGTGATCAGCCCCATAGACTCTCATAGGTAGGGGCTCTATCTGTGAGAAACACGGATAAAACTCGGATGAGAAAACCAGACATCAGAATGTACAGTGATGATCTGTGTAAGGTCTTATCTTGTTCCCACTTATTGCGCTGCACAATCATCGCATGCCCTGCTGTAGTGCCCCCCATGCCCCATACAGACCACCATCCACATTATGTCTAATAACACATGGATAAAAGTACACGGGTAAATTTACATGCGAGGTATAGACAGGGAAACAACTGATGAGTCTGGCATTGATCATTTCACTGACATCACGAGGACAGTGCAGCAGCCAATCAGTGAGCTCAGCAGCTCTGAGTCTGGCGTTCGGTTTACACTGGCAGAGCTCACTGATTGGGCTGCACTGTCATCGTGACCAGTGAAATGGTCAATACCAGACACTAGCGGCAGAGACTGGCCAGTAGACCCATGGACGGGGAAGGGGGGGACAGCAGGGTTTGTATTTTTTTTTTTTACACTGAAGTGAACTCTTGGACGAAGATTAAGTGAAAAATCTACTTTAGGGTCTGTGTGCACTGGGAAATTTGCTTTTCTTAAGAAAAATCTGCACCCTTTGGCAGAATTCCGCACCAGAGTCAAAAACGTACCCGGCACCCGCATGCATTTTTTCCGCGAGTTGAAATTCTGCAGCAAAACGTATAGGAAGAAAAATGCAGTGAGCGCACAGCATTTTGATTTTCCCATAGATTTTGCTGGGGAAGGACTGCAGAAAGGTTATGAACAAAAGCTGCACTTTTTTTGCAGCAAAATCTGCGGCAAATCCGCCCCAAATAACCGCAGTGTGCGCACAGAGCTTTAAGGTTGTGATGGGGTCACTATGACTGGTGACATTGTCCTATGGTTACAGTTCAGTACAGTGTCTGGACAGGAGCACCGTGCAGCAGTGTCAGTGAACTGTGTCAGTGCAGGAGCACCGTGCAGCAGCGTCAGTGTACAGTGTCAGGGCAGGAGCACCGTGCAGCAGTGTAAGTGACAGTGTCAGGGCAGGAGCACCGTGCAGCAGTGTCAGTGTAGTGTCAGGGCAAGAGCACCGTGCAGCAGTGTCAGTGTACAGTTTCAGGGCAAGAGCACCGTGCAGCAGTGTAAGTGTAAAGTGTCAGTGCAGGAGCACCGTGCAGCAGTGTCAGTGTACAGTGTCAGGGCAGGAGCACCGTGCAGCAGTGTAAATGTACAGTGTCAGGGCAGGAGCACCGTGCAGCAGTGTCAGTGTACAGTGTCAGGGCAGGAGCACCGTGCAGCAGTGTAAATGTACAGGGTCGGGGCAGGAGCACCGTGCGGCAGTGTCAGTGTACAGTGTCAGCGCAGCAGCACCGTGCAGCAGTGCTAGTGTATAGTTTCAGGGCAGGAGCACCGTGCAGCAGTGTCAGTGTACAGTGTCAGGGCAGGAGCACCTGACACTGCCTGGTGCGCCAGGTGCTGATGCCGACCCTGTTCAGAAGTTAGAGTCAGTTCAAAGGTGGTAACTAGCCCCTGCTGAGCTGTATGTGCCCCTCCTGAGCTGTATGGGCCACTTAAAACTGAATGTCCCCTCATGAGCTGTATGTGCCCCCTAGAGCTGTGTATGCCTCCCTGAGCTCTATGGGCCCCTTACAGCTATATGTGCCCCCCACTAAGCTGTATGAGCTCCCAGAGCTGTATCCCACCCACCCCAGTAATGTGTTTGCCCTCCAGAGCTGTATGCCCCCAGTAATGTATATGCCCCACAGTAACGTGTATGACCCCAGTGCTGTCTGTGCCTTGGTTATATCTCACTGCTACAAAATATATATTTATATATATTGAGGCTTTGACTTCATCATTATTTATAATCATTTAGCCATCGGATTTTGCACATTATATTTGCCTGCTGCTATTTTCCCACTGAGTTGCCGCTTTGCTGCTATATTTATGTTGGGTGCTATATTTATCACCAAAGCCAGAACTCACTGGAGGCAACGCAAGACGAACTCGTATTGGAGAAAGATTTTATTAAATTACCATCTGCAAAAGTATAAACCACATATAAAAGACAAAAACAGATAAGCTGCCGGGCATCGCCTCTTCTTCTGAGCTTCTTGGAGGACAGGTTGCTCCTCTGTCGGCGGCCATGCTTGTTCTCTGAAGTCCAGGAGGCTCCTGAGGGTCGGTCTTCCCGGTCTGCAGCTCCTCTTGATTTGCTGAGAGATCAGAATGCCTTGGAGATATGCCGCCTTCAGTTAAGGAAAGAAAAAGAGGAAAAAAAATGTGATTTACTAACAAGAAAGCTAAAAATCGTATATGAAGTATCATGTAACCCTGCAAGCTGCACAAAAAGCACAATAACCTAAGTGTTGTAGTGTGTCGCCCTGGACAAGCCAGGGGCCACAGAGCACAACACCTACACACCCCACACTCCCTGCAGGCACATCAAGGTCAGACACAAAACCCTTGTTGCCTTCCTCCAGGGACGGGGATCCCGGGAGCGGTGACAAGGAGCAGCTTTGTTGTTATTTCTCCCCTCCGTGGGTAGGGGGTTGATTGTCCCGGGGCCCGGTGATGGGGTAGGAGTGGATGGCAGGCGGGTTGCGGGGCCTGGTGAGGTGCAGAGCCGCAGGGGCAGCAATGTGCCGCACGGCATGGAGGTACTCACTCAGCCCAATGATGATGACACAGTTCACGGTAAAACAAGCGGCTGGATGGACGGGTCCCTCGGACGACTGCGGTGTTGTTGTTCCTGCAGGTTAGTGATGACTGTCTCTCCCTGCACCTATGTTCTATGTTGATTCCGATGGGTTCCCACCGGTAACCCGCTCCCCGACCTGGATGTGGGCCGCAGGAGCCCCTTTTGCCCGCAGGCGCTGGCCCTGGGAAACGGTTGCCCTTGGCGGTGGCGGTGTCTCCCCATCACGGTTGGACGGTTGCCTTCTGTCGGGACTTGACTGTTTGGAAACCCGGAGGTCCCCTTCACTAACGGATTCGGCAACTTCACGGCGACTCCTAGCCTTGCCGGGGTCCGAAAAGCCCCTGCCAATGGTGCTAGCTTCTCCTTGTGTACCGGTCCGGTACCGCCGGGCCACCGCCCGTCCAAGGTCTTTATGACAAACTCCGATAGGCCACTCCTGCAGTGGTCACCACTGTCTGCCAACCTTGCTGTTCTGTCCGGGCCACACACCCGGGCCAACTTCAGGCTCTTTAGCTGTCACTTTACTCTTTCCACTTTCACTGTCAAAACTGAACTCTTTCCTCTCCAAACTCTATCTCTCTACTTCACCTCCTTCCACTTCCTCCTCCAAACTAGACTGCCTGTCTTTCCTGCCTCCAGGACTGTGAACTCCTCGGTGGGCGGAGACCAACCGCCTGGCTCCACCCCCTGGTGTGGACATCAGCCCCTGGAGGAAGGCAACAAGGGTTTTGTGTCTGACCTTGATGTGCCTGCAGTGAGTGTGGGGTGTGTAGGTGCTGTGCTCTGTGGCCCCTGGCTTGTCCAGGGCGACACATTCCCCCTTAGCAAAATGCAGACCGTTCTCGGGCTGCCCGTCCATCACCGGTTTTATTTTCACCAACTGGAAATTAAAAAATATAGAAAACTGTAACAGACATACAAGTATAATAACATCTTCCCACATCGGGAGGTACTCTTACTTAAACGTTACGGTAAACGGTTGCGGCTTCCGCTCTCTCCCACCCAAGCAACCTGGCCCTGATGCTGCCCCTAAGCAAACAGACAGCACCCCTTGACCCCAGTCCTGCACAAATTGCCCGAGCGGGTTCTGTCCTTTCCAGTTGACCCACATCCATGGGGAACCCCTGAAACCCCCAGAGGATTGCCACTGGTTCCTGTGGTGGCTGGGCCCCAGCCTACTCCACTGCGGGCCCTTCCTCCAATCTGCCTCTCCGGAGGCGGCAACGGTGGAAGCTGCAACAACCATTTATTTACAGGCCACAAGTTTGTGGTTGCCTTGCAAGTTCTCAGGCATGTTCATAGAAGTTTCTGGGTACTGTGAGAGGGATTTTGAGCAAGCACTGGCCGGTGCTTCTCTCGGATCCCGTGCTCTCGGACTTCCTCCCACAGACTCCGCTGGTTGCAGCATGTCGGGCCAAGAATTTGCGAGACATCCTGGTGGCAAGCCACTATGTCCCCCCTGCCCGTAATCCATTTGGTACCAGAGGCCCGACTGTGGGCTGTTATAAGTGTGGCCACTGCTTGGCCTGTAGAAACGTGGTTCGTAGTATGACATTCTTCTCGTCTGATGGAGCTCAGACATTTCAAATCAGAAAATACATCACGTGCGTCTCCACACACGTGGTGTACTTTGCTGTGTGCCCATGCTCCCTGATCTATGTGGGGCTCACTTCCCATGAGCTCCGCATTAGGGTCAGGAAACATTTCCATGACATCGAGGCAGCTAAATCTATTACAGACAATACATTACTTAAAACGCTGCCTCGACACTTTAAGATCTACCATAATTGTAACTCTGCACTGATGGAGGTGCGGGGCATTGACATGGTGAGCAGCGGGTCCAGGGGTGGTAACCTTAAAAAAATGCTTGCCCAATGTGAGGCACGTTGGATTCACCGCCTGGACACGCTGGTCCCAAAGGGACTCAACAAAACATTGAGCTTTGCCCCGTTCCTTTGACATACATGAGTTTGCACACACTTTTCATCACCGGTGGCCAGTGTGCTTTGCACTCTCGAGATAATCGTCACCATGCGCCAAATGCAATTTGAAACCAATTTGAAGACATCCTATAGTGAATAGTGAGCCATAATCAAGTGCAGCAGGGATATTTCACGTGACTATGGGAACCTGGAGAGTAAAGAAAAGGAAGAAAAAAAGGTTAGACAAGGTAATCAGACATAATGTAACCAGTTGATCAGACATGACAAATAAAAAACAAGAAATAATGGAACTCCATACATAGTGGAACCACATATAGTGTGAACACGGAAAAGAACCGGGAGAAAAAATGTGCACGGCCCAATGCTGCACTTGATTACGGCTCACCATCATTCAGCTACAACCAATGGGAAGACACCACACCCTTTTCATGCCCATCCTGTCTGCAGACCACTGCCAGACATAGCTATGAACCTCTGGTTACTTTTACCCCCAGTTCAGTTTTATGATTTTGTGTGCTTGTTACCTGACTACTTTTCCTGCTTGCTGTTTATGTACCTTGTTGGCCGATCCGCATTTCACCTCTGCTTGTTTTCTGATTAAGTCCTGGCCGTCCCATTCTGTTCCTGTTCCTCAATTAATGTTTTGTCCCTGCCTGACTACTATTCTCTGGAACTGCAGCCTTCCACAGGTATTGATCACCTTGGGCCCTGTGTAATTCCTAATCCCTGTATAGGGAGGTCCTGCTTGGTGAGTGGCTTCCCTCTAGCCTATCCTTTACAGCCCATCTGAGTGTGTGGATTAAGGAAGGCGTTACACCGTGCCCTCTGCAGAAGGCCATGTAGGCCAGGATAGTGCTTTAAAAATTGCTGGACAACCAGGTTCAACACGTGAGCCACACAAGGCACGTGTGTCACATTGTCACGGCGAAGGGCCGCACCCATGTTTGCATCATTGTCACACCCGGCCTTCACTGGCTGCTGGTTGAGTGGAGACAACCATTGATGAAACTTGGTCTCCAGAGCTAACCGTCCACAACTTCTCAGCAGTGTGACTCACATTTCCCATGCATTTCAAAGTAAACATTTGACCGCATGATGGCATTGAGCTCTGCTGCCAGCATAGTAAGGTGTGTGGTATTCCTTGTGCGCAGTTACAAGGAAGGGTGCCCTGACCACACAGGGTTTGGGCCGAGGTGAAGGACCCACACGAGGTTGAGGAGGCCAATTGCAGCCTCCCCCCTCTCCCTCCCCTTCTTCACAAATGCGCAGGCGCAGACGTGCGTTCCATTAGCCTCACTGCATTCCACTCCCATACAGGAAGTGGGCGTGGGCACAGCTATTACTACGGTCGCACATAAAAGAACCCACAGCCACCACTGCACACAGCTGACTCCACCACTGGAAACCCACTTCTACACCAACGCAGGTAAGACAGGATCGGCACCTCTATACTCCCGTTACAATCAGGCTCAGTCACCATGTGATAACGCTCTCAACAATTTAGTTGCAGGCTTCCCCTTGCTTCACCTCCACTGGCTGTGCTGCCATTTCCTCTCCCCCCTGGAAGGTATACTTTATTACACTATTTTCCTGTTTCCCTCTTCTCCCTTTTCCCATAACCTACCTTTATCTGCATTTGTGGGGTATCTATATACTATTTATATCACAGTTTTATTCATTAATACGGAAGGGAAGAGTGCGCGTGAGAGTGTTGAATTGCGGAGAGCAAGAGGTTAAGCTTCCCCGATTTGCCACCATTGATAAGCTGTTCACAATAGATACAAATGCTATCCAAGCAACAGCAGCGAGGAACGCCGCTCGAGACCCCGGGATTCGGCCCAGCGCTCGAGCCACCACCGAGCAGCAGCAGCAGCTGGACCCGAGCAGTGGGAGAGCGCAGCGTCCCCTCCTCCGCCCGCGACAAGAGTCTATGGGGCTGATCACAGATAGAGCCTGTACCTATGAGAGTCTATGGGGCTGATCACAGATAGAACCTGTACTTATGAGAGTCTATGGGGCTGATCACAGATAGAGCCTGTACCTATGAGAGTCTATTGGGCTGATCACAGATAGGGCCCGTACCTATGAGAGTCTATGGGACTGATCACAGATAGATACCTGTACCTCTGACAGTTAGACTCTCATAAGTACAGGCTCTATCTGTGATCAGCCCCATAGACCCTCATAAGTACGAGCTCTATCTGTTATCAGCCCCATAGACTGTCATAGGTATGGGCCTTATCTGTGATCAGTCCCATAGACTCTCATAAGTACAGTCTCTATCTGTGATCAGCTCCATAGACTCTCATAGGTATGGGCTCTGTGATCAACCCCATAAACTCTCATAGGTACGGGCTTTATCTGTGATCAGCCCCATAGACTCTCATAGTTACGGGCTTTATCTGTGATCAGCCCCATAGACTCTCACAGGTAGGGGCCCTATCTGTGATCAGCCCCATAGACTCTCATAAGTACAGGCTCTATCTGTGATCAGCCCCATAGACTCTCATAAGTATGAGCTCTATCTGTGATCAGCCCCATAGACTGTCATAGGTATGGGCTCTATCTGTGATCAGCCCCATAGACTCTCATAGGTACAGGCTCTATCTGTGATCAGCCCCATAGACTCTCATAGGTAGGGGCTCTATCTGTGAGAAACACGGATAAAACTCGGATGAGAAAACCAGACATCAGAATATACAGTGATGATCTGTGTAATGTCTAATCTTGTTCCCACTTATTGCGCTGCACAATCATCGCATGCCCTCCTGTAGTGCCCCCCATGCCCCATACAGACCACCATCCACATGATGTCTAATAACACATGGATAAAAGTACACGGGTAAATTTACATGCGAGGTATAGACAGAGAAACAACTGATGAGTCTGGCATTGACCATTTCACTGATATCACGAGGACAGTGCAGCAGCCAATCTGTGAGCTCAGCAGCTCTGAGTGGGGCGTTCGGTTTACACTGGCAGAGCTCACTGATTGGCTGCTGCACTGTCATCGTGACCAGTGAAATGGTCAATACCAGACACTAGCGGCAGAGACTGGCCAGTAGACCCATGGACGGGGAAGGGGGGGGACAGCAGGGTTTGTATTTTTTTTTTTACACTGAAGTGAACTCTTGGACGAAGATTAAGTGAAAAATCTACTTTAGGGTCTGTGCACACTGGGAAATTTGCTTTTCTTAAGAAAAATCTGCACCCTTTGGCAGAATTCCGCACCAGAGTCAAAAACGTACCCGGCACCCGCATGCGTTTTTTCCGCGAGTTGAAATTCTGCAGCAAAACGTATAGGAAAAAAAATGCAGTGAGCGCACAGCATTTTGATTTTCCCATAGATTTTGCTGGGGAAGGACTGCAGAAAGGTTATGAACAAAAGCTGCACTTTTTTTGCAGCAAAATCTGCGGCAAATCCGCGCCAAATAACCGCAGTGTGCGCACAGAGCTTTAAGGTTGTGATGGGGTCACTATGACTGGTGGCATTGTCCTACGGTTACAGTTCAGTACAGTGTCTGGACAGGAGCACCGTGCAGCAGTGTCAGTGAACTGTGTCAGTGCAGGAGCACCGTGCAGCAGCGTCAGTGTACAGTGTCAGTGCAGGAGGACCGTGCAGCAGCGTCAGTGTACAGTGTCAGTGCAGGAGCACCGTGCAGCAGTGTCAGTGTACAGTGTCAGGGCAGGAGTACCGTGCAGCAGTGTAAGTGTACAGTGTCAGGGCAGGAGCACCGTGCAGCAGTGTCAGTGTAGTGTCAGGGCAAGAGCACCGTGCAGCACTGTAAGTGTACAGTTTCAGGGCAAGAGCACCATGCAGCAGTGTAAGTGTACAGTGTCAGTGCAGGAGCACCGTGCAGCAGTGTCAGTGTACAGTGTCAGGGCAGGAGCACCGTGCAGTGTACAGTGTCAGGGCAGGAGCACCATGCAGCAGTGTCAGTGTACAGTGTCAGGGCAGGAGCACCGTGCAGCAGGCGTCAGTGTACAGTGTCAGGACAGGAGCACCGTGCAGCAGTGTCAGTGTACAGTGTCAGCGCAGGAGCACCATGCAGCAGTGCTAGTGTATAGTGTCAGGGCAGGAGCACCGTGCAGCAGTGTCAGTGTACAGTGTCAGGGCAGGAGCACCTGACACTGCCTGGTGCGCCGGGTGCTGATGCCGACCCTGTTCAGAAGTTAGAGTCAGTTCAAAGGTGGTAACTAGCCCCTCCTGAGCTGTATTTGACCCTCCTGAGCTGTATGGGCCACTTAGAACTGAATGTCCCCTCATGAGCTGTATGTGCCCCCTAGAGCTGTGTATGCCTCCCTGAGCTCTATGGGCCCCCCATAGCTATATGTGGCCCCCACTAAGCTGTCTGAGCTCCCAGAGCTGTATCCCACCCACCCCAGTAATGTGTTTGCCCTCCAGAGCTGTATGCCCCCAGTCATGTATATGCCCCAGAGTAACGTGTATGACCCCAGTGCTGTCTGTGCCTTGGTTATATCTCACTGCTACAAAATATATATTTATATATATTGAGGCTTTGACTTCATCATTATTTATAATCATTTAGCCATCGGATTTTGCACATTATATTTGCCTGCTGCTATTTTCCCACTGAGTTGCCGCTTTGCTGCTATATTTATGTTGGGTGCTATATTTATCACCAAAGCCAGAACTCACTGGAGGCAACGCAAGACGAACTCGTATTGGAGAAAGATTTTATTAAATTACCATCAGCAAAAGTATAAACCACATTTAAAAGACAAAAACAGATAAGCTGCCGGGCATCGCCTCTTCTTCTGAGCTTCTTGGAGGACAGGTTGCTCCTCTGTCGGCAGCCATGCTTGTTCTCTGAAGTCCAGGAGGCTCCTGAGGGTTGGTCTTCCCGGTCTGCAGCTCCTCTTGATTTGCTGAGAGATCAGAATGCCTTGGAGATATGCCGCCTTCAGTTAAGGAAAGAAAGAGAGGAAAAAAAATGTGATTTACTAACAAGAAAGCTAAAAATCGTTTATGAAGTATCATGTAACCCTGCAAGCTGCACAAAAAGCACAATAACCTAAGTGTTGTAGTGTGTCGCCCTGGACAAGCCAGGGGCCACAGAGCACAACACCTACACACCAAACACTCCCTGCAGGCACATCAAGGTGAGACACAAAACCCTTGTTGCCTTCCTCAAGGGGCTGATGTCCACACCAGGGGGTGGAGCCAGGCGGTTGGTCTCCGCCCACCGAGGAGTTCACAGTCCCGGAGGCGGGAAAGACAGGCAGTCTAGTTTGGAGGAAGAAGTGGAAGGAGGTGAAGTAGAGAGATAGAGTTTGGAGAGGAAAGAGTTCAGTTTTGACAGTGAAAGTGGAAAGAGTAAAGTGACAGCTAAAGAGCCTGAAGTTGGTCCGGGTGTGTGGCCCGGACAGAACAGCAAGGTTGGCAGACGGTGGTGACCACTGCAGGAGTGGCCTATCGGAGTTTGCCGTAAGGACCGTGGACGGGCGGTGGCCCGGTGGTACCGGACCGGTACACAAGGAGAAGCTAGCACCATTGGCAGGGGCTTTTCGGACCCCGGCAAGGCTAGGAGTCGCCGTGAAGTTGCCGAATCCGTTAGTGAAGGGGACCTCCGGGTTTCCAAACAGTCAAGTCCCGACAGAAGGCAACCGTCCAACCGTGAAGGGGAGACACCGCCACCGCCAAGGGCAACCGTTTCCCAGGGCCAGCGCCTGCGGGCAAAAGGGGCTCCTGCGGCCCACATCCAGGTCGGGGAGCGGGTTACCGGTGGGAACCCATCGGAATCAACATAGAACATAGGTGCAGGGAGAGACAGTCATCACTAACCTGCAGGAACAACAACACCGCAGCCGTCCGAGGGACCCGTCCATCCAGCCGCTTGTTTTACCGTGAACTGTGTCATCATCATTGGGCTGAGTGAGTACCTCCATGCCGTGCGGCACAGCGCTGCCCCTGCGACTCTGCACCTCACCAGGCCCCGCAACCCGCCTGCCATCCACTCCTACCCCATCACCGGGCCCCGGGACAATCAACCCCCTACCCACGGAGGGGAGAAATAACAACAAAGCTGTTCCTTGTCACCGCTCCCGGGATCCCCGTCCCTGGAGGAAGGCAACAAGGGTTTTGTGTCTGACCTTGATGTGCCTGCAGGGAGTGTGGGGTGTGTAGGTGTTGTGCTCTGTGGCCCCTGGCTTGTCCAGGGCGACACACTACAACACTTAGGTTATTGTGCTTTTTGTGCAGCTTGCAGGGTTACATGATACTTCATATACGATTTTTAGCTTTCTTGTTAGTAAATCACATTTTTTTTCCTCTTTTTCTTTCATTAACTGAAGGCGGCATATCTCCAAGGCATTCTGATCTCTCAGCAAATCAAGAGGAGCTGCAGACCGGGAAGACCGACCCTCAGGAGCCTCCTGGACTTCAGAGAACAAGCATGGCCGCCGACAGAGGAGCAACCTGTCCTCCAAGAAGCTCAGAAGAAGAGGCGATGCCCGGCAGCTTATCTGTTTTTGTCTTTTATATGTGGTTTATACTTTTGCTGATGGTAATTTAATAAAATCTTTCTCCAATACGAGTTCGTCTTGCGTTGCCTCCAGTGAGTTCTGGCTTTGGTGATAAATATAGCACCCAACATAAATATAGCAGCAAAGCGGCAACTCAGTGGGAAATTAGCAGCAGGCAAATATAATGTGCAAAATCCGATGGCTAAATGATTATAAATAATGATGAAGTCAAAGCCTCAATATATATAAATATATATTTTGTAGCAGTGGGATATAACCAAGGCACAGACAGCACTGGGGTCATACACGTTACTGTGGGGCATATACATTACTGGGGGCATACAGCTCTGGAGGGCAAACACATTACTGGGGTGGGTGGGATACAGCTCTGGGAGCTCATACAGCTTTGTGGTGGGAACATATAGCTATAAGGGGCCCATAGAGCTCAGGGAGGCATACACAGCTCTAGGGGGCACATACAGCTCATGAGGGGACATTCAGTTTTAAGTGGCCCATACAGCTCAGGAGGGGCACATACAGCTCAGGAGGGGCTAGTTACCACCTTTGAACTGACTCTAACTTCTGAACAGGGTCGGCATCAGCACCCGGCGCACCAGGCAGTGTCAGGTGCTCCTGCCCTGACACTGTACACTGACACTGCTGCACGGTGCTCCTGCCCTGAAACTATACACTAGCACTGCTGCACGGTGCTCCTGCGCTGACACTGTACACTGACACTGCCGCACGGTGCTCCTGCCCTGACACTGTACATTTACACTGCTGCACGGTGCTCCTGCCCTGACACTGTACACTGACACTGCTGCACGGTGCTCCTGCCCTGACACTGTACATTTACACTGCTGCACGGTGCTCCTGCCCTGACACTGTACACTGACACTGCTGCACGGTGCTCCTGCACTGACACTGTACACTTACACTGCTGCACGGTGCTCTTGACCTGAAACTGTACACTGACACTGCTGCACGGTGCTCTTGCCCTGACACTACACTGACACTGCTGCACGGTGCTCCTGCCCTGACACTGTACACTTACACTGCTGCACGGTACTCCTGCCCTGACACTGTACACTGACACTGCTGCACGGTGCTCCTGCACTGACACTGTACACTGACGCTGCTGCACGGTGCTCCTGCACTGACACTGTACACTGACACTGCTGCACGGTGCTCCTGTCCAGACACTGTACTGAACTGTAACCATAGGACAATGCCACCAGTCATAGTGACCCCATCACAACCTTAAAGCTCTGTGCGCACACTGCGGTTATTTGGCGCGGATTTGCCGCAGATTTTGCTGCAAAAAAAGTGCAGCTTTTGTTCATAACCTTTCTGCAGTCCTTCCCCAGCAAAATCTATGGGAAAATCAAAATGCTGTGCGCTCACTGCATGTTTTTTCCTATACGTTTTGCTGCAGAATTTCAACTCGCGGAAAAAACGCATGCGGGTGCCGGGTACGTTTTTGACTCTGGTGTGGAATTCTGCCAAAGGGTGCAGATTTTTCTTAAGAAAAGCAAATTTCCCAGTGCGCACAGACCCTAAAGTAGATTTTTCACTTAATCTTCGTCCAAGAGTTCACTTCAGTGTAAAAAAAAAAAATACAAACCCTGCTGTGCCCCCCTTCCCCGTCCATGGGTCTACTGGCCAGTCTCTGCCGCTAGTGTCTGGTATTGACCATTTCACTTGTCACGATGACAGTGCAGCCCAATCAGTGAGCTCTGCCAGTGTAAACCGAACGCCAGACTCAGAGCTGCTGAGCTCACTGATTGGCTGCTGCACTGTCCTCCTGATGTCAGTGAAATGGTCAATGCCAGACTCATCAGTTGTTTCCCTGTCTATACTTCGCATGTAAATTTACCCGTGTACTTTTATCCATGTGTTATTAGACATCATGTGGATGGTGGTCTGTATGGGGCATGGGGGGCACTACAGCAGGGCATGCGATGATTGTGCAGCGCAATAAGTGGGAACAAGATAAGACCTTACACAGATCATCACTGTACATTCTGATGTCTGGTTTTCTCATCCGAGTTTTATCCGTGTTTCTCACAGATAGATCCCCTACCTATGAGAGTCTATGGGGCTGATCACAGATAGAGCCTGTACTTATGAGAGTCTATGGGGCTGATCACAGATAGGGCCCCTACCTGTGAGAGTCTATGGGGCTGATCACAGATAAAGCCCGTAATTATGAGAGTCTATGGGGCTGATCACAGAGCCCATACCTATGAGAGTCTATGGGGCTGATCACAGATAGAGACTGTACTTATGAGAGTCTATGGGACTGATCACAGATAGGGCCCATACCTATGACAGTCTATGGGGCTGATCACAGATAGAGCTCGTACTTATGAGGGTCTATGGGGCTGATCACAGATAGAGCCTGTACTTATGAGAGTCTAACTGTCAGAGGTACAGGTATCTATCTGTAATCAGTCCCATAGACTCTCATAGGTACGGGCCCTATCTGTGATCAGCCCAATAGACTCTCATAGGTACAGGCTCTATCTGTGATCAGCCCCATAGACTCTCATAAGTACAGGTTCTATCTGTGATCAGCCCCATAGACTCTCATAGGTACAGTCTCTATCTGTGATCAGCCCCATAGACTCTTGTCGCGGGCGGAGGAGGGGACGCTGCGCTCTCCCACTGCTCGGGTCCGGCTGCTGCTGCTGCTCGGTGGTGGCTCGAGCGGTGGGCCGGATCCCGGGGTCTCGAGCGGCGTTCATCGCTGCTGCTGCTTGGATAGCATGTGTATCTATTTTGAACAGCTTATCAATGGTGGCAAATCGGGGCAGCTTAACCTCTTGCTCTCCGCAATTCAACACTCTCACGCACACTCTTCCCTTCCGTATTAATGAATAAAACTGTGATATAAATAGTATATAGATACCCCACAAATGCAGATAAAGGTAGGTTATGGGAAAAGGGAGAAGAGGGAAACAGGAAAATATTGTAATAAAGTATACCTTCCAGGGGGGAGAGGAAATGGCAGCACAGCCAGTGGAGGTGAAGCAACGGGAAGCCTGCAACTAAATTGTTGAGAGCGTTATCACATGGTGACTGAGCCTGATTGTAACGGGAGCATAGAGGTGCCGATCCTGTCTTACCTGCGTTGTTGTAGAAGTGGGTTTCCAGTGGTGGAGTCAGCTGTGTGCAGTGGTGGCTGTGGGTTCTTTTATGTGCGACCGTAGTAATAGCTGCGCCCACTTCCTGTATGGGAGTGGAATGCAGTGAGGCTAATGGAACGCACGTCTGCGCCTGCACATTTGTGAAGAAGGGGAGGGAGAGGGGGGAGGCTGTAATTGGCCTCCTCAACCTCGTGTGGGTCCTTCACCTCGGCCCAAACCCTGTGTGGTCAGGGCACCCTTCCTTGTAACTGCGCACAAGGAATACCACACACCTCCTTACTATGCTGGCAGCAGAGCTCAATGCCATCATGTGGTCAAATGTTTACTTTGAAATGCATGGGAAATGTGAGTCACACCGCTGAGAAGTTGTGGACGGTTAGCTCTGGAGACCAAGTTTCATCAATGGTTGTCTCCACTCAACCAGCAGCCAGGGAATGCCGGGTGTGACAATGATGCAAACATGGGTGCGGCCCTTCGCCGTGACAATGTGACACACGTGCCTTGTGTGGCTCACGTGTTGAACCTGGTTGTCCAGCAATTTTTAAAGCACTATCCTGGCCTACATGGCCTTCTGCAGAGGGCACGGTGTAACACCTTCCTTAATCCACACACTCAGATGGGCTGTAAAGGATAGGCTAGAGGGAAGCCACTCACCAAGCAGGACCTCCAGAACCCTGGAACCCTTTAACCCCTATACAGGGATTAGGAATTACACAGGGCCCAAGGTGATCAATACCTGTGGAAGGCTGCAGTTCCAGAGAATAGTAGTCAGGCAGGGACAAAACATTAATTGAGGAACATTAACAGAATGGGACGGCCAGGACTTAATCAGAAAACAAGCAGAGGTGAAATTCGGATCGGCCAACAAGGTACATAAACAGCAAGCAGGAAAAGTAGTCAGGTAACAAGCACACAAAATCATAAAACTGAACTGGGGGTAAAAGTAACCAGAGGTCATAGCTATGTCTGGCAGTGGTCTGCAGACAGGATGGGCATAAAAAAGGGTGTGGTGTCTTCCCATTGGTTGTAGCTGAATGATGGTGAGCCGTAATCAAGTGCAGCATTGCGCCGTGCACATATTTTCTCCCGGTTCTTTTCCGTGTTCACACTATATGTGGTTCCACTATGTATGGAGTTCCATCAGCCTCTGGAAGGTTCCTGGCAAATTGCACAGCTCGAAGGGCATGCCTTTTGAATTCTTTGAATTCGCAGAGACCCATCGGGGTGGCAAAGGCGGTCTTCTCCCGGGCTGCCTCAGCAACGGACACTTGCCAATAGCGACTACTGAGATCAAGGGTAGAAAAATAATTTGCAGTTCTCAATGCAGCTAGCTATTCCTCAATACAGGGGAGTGGTGCTGTCCTTCTTCTTTAACAGGACCAACGGAAGCTGCCCAGAGGCTACAACTGTCAGGGATAACCCCAGCCTCCTTCATGTTGCTCAACATGTCCTTGGTACACTGGTAATGTGCAGGTAGTATTGGCTTATATCTCTCTTTGATGGGTGGGTGTGCACTTGTGGGGATGTAGTGTTTGATCAAGATTAGGGACCAAGGCCCGGGAATATTTTTCAGCAAAAAGTATATGCGTTATTCCCATTAACAAATTTTATTAAGATATAGAAAAAACACACCAGCAGTGTAAAAAGTATTTTGACCATCAAGTCACAATAAACATGATACAATATAGACATACAATATTTAAAAGAGAGGTTACAAATATAGGGGATCAAATCGAGGCTCAGGACTTAACTTTGAGACCATATTAGGTTCATCCAGGCAGCGCCACACAATAAAAGAAATAGGATGCTTGCTGTCCATAAACGTCCAGATCGATGTATGCCGATGCTCTCCAAAAGTCCCCTTAGTACTTATAATAGCAGAGATGAGACATCAAATCCTTCAATTTAGCAGAAGTGAGCCATCAATTTCATGGTAGATTTACAACAGTCTCCACCTCGACGCGTTTCCCCACATGCTATACATGTGGTTCATCAGGAAGCTATAAGACAGACAAGCACTATCAGCAACAAGTTGTAATAGTATTAACCATAGATTGCACATTCATAAGCTACACCACAGAAAGGCATGTAAGATAAAGAGACAATATCAAAGATACAAGAGTACTTGCCCAGGGAGATGAGGTATTAGATATGCAGATCCATGGCGCCCATCAAACAGGATCCACGGCCGATCAGACAATGCTAAAGAGATAGTACTGCCATAGTCCAGAGAGGCGTCATGGAGCTGCATACCACCATGAGGTTTAAATAGCCTGTAATCCCATAATCAGCTGTAAGCGGTCAGGGCAATCATGCAGATGCCGGCACCGCCATGTATGCGCATGCCTAATGCATTGCGCACACCTGGGAAAGCCCAGGATGCCGATATAATTAGAACGCCGCCGTCCCTATCCCCATTGCGCCTGCCCAGAACCTCCCAGGCAGCGCGCACGTGCGGACGGAGGCCCTCAGGTGCCACAGTCAGATAGAAATAGACAAAAGCACAGCGCATGCGTGAGGGTCCTGAATGTTATGGCGTCTGCATGGAAACGCCGCCGTCCACATCCCCATCGCGCCTGCCCAGACAACAGGCGGCGCGCACGTGTGGACGGAGGCCCTGAGATGCCATAATCAGATGGACATAAACAAGAGCACAGCGCATGCGCAGGGGTCTTAAGTACTACGGCGTCTGCATAAAAGTCGTAAGATGATACAGAGCACCGTGTGCCCACTAGAGTTGAGCGCGGTTCGTGGTTCGAGGTTCTCCAGTTCGGGGCTCGAGTGATTTTGGGGGCTGTTCGAGATCGAACTAGAACTCGAGCTTTTTGCAAAAGCTCGATAGTTCTAGATACGTTCGAGAACTGTTCTAGCAGCAAAAAGCAGGGCTTTTTACAGCTAGAGTGTGCAGGAGCCATCGCTGGCAGCCTGCCAGAAGCTGGTAACCAAGATAAACATCGGGTATCCAAGCAAAACGCTTTGGTTAGTAACCCGATGTTTATCTTAGTTACGTGCAGGAAGCCCACACTTTCCCGCTCAGCTCGCTCCGCCCCCTCCTGCCCGCGGCATGTACACATACATACATACACACACACACACACACACACACACACACACACACACACACACAGACGGTCCCGCTCGGCTTACCTGCGGTCGGCCCGGGGGGCAGCAGTCCTTGGCACTGGAAACTGTGCCTGCCGGCCCTTTAAGGCCACTGTGTTCTCCTGCATTGAGCATCATCTGTGGGCGGAGCTACCGCCCGGCGTCCTGCTCGGTCGCACAGATGAAGGAGTCACAGTGCCAGCCAGCGACCCCCAGCACATCGCTTCCCTCCGGCGCTGTGTGGGCCCCATCTGCACCGTGACCTGATCAGTATGTGGGACATCACTCCCTCCCCGCCCCTCCCTGTCCCCCCGTGCGTGTGTGGGCCCCGCAGAGCCGTGTGTGTGACCCCCGGAGCCGCGTGTGTGGGCCCCGCAGAGCCGTGTGTGTGACCCCCGGAGCCGCGTGTGTGGGCCCCGCAGAGCAAGGTGTGTGTTTGTATGTATGCATGCAGCAGAGCAGTATGCGTGTCTATATGTATGTATGTATGCAGCAGAGCAGTATGCGTGTCTGTATGTATGTATGTGTATATGCAGCAGAGCAGTATGCGTGTCTGTATGTATATATGCAGCAGAGCAGTATGCGTGTCTGTATGTATGTATATATGCAGCAGAGCAGTATGCGTGTCTGTATGTATGTATATATGCAGCAGAGCAGTATGCGTGTCTGTATGTATGTATATATGCAGCAGAGCAGTATGCGTGTCTGTATGTATGTATATATGCAGCAGAGCAGTATGCGTGTCTATGTATGTATGTATATATGTAGCAAAGTAGTATGCGTGTCTATGTATGGATGTATATATGTAGCAAAGTAGTATGCATGTCTGTATGTATGTATGTATATATATATGCAGCAGAGCAATATGCGTGTCTGTATGTATGTATGCATGTATGTATGCAGCAGAGCAGTATACGTGTCTGTATGTATGTATATATGTAGCAGAGTAGTATGCGTGTCTGTCTGTATATATATATGCAGCAGAGCAATATGCGTGTCTGTCTGTATGTATGCATGTATGTATGCAGCAGAGCAGTATACGTGTCTGTATGTATGTATGTATATATGCAGCAGAGCAGTATGCGTGTCTGTATGTATGTATGTATATATGCAGCAGAGCAGTATGCGTGTCTATATGTATGTATGTATGCAGCAGAGCAGTATGCGTGTCTGTATGTATGTATGTATATATGCAGCAGAGCAGTATGCGTGTCTGTATGTATGTATGTATATATGCAGCAGAGCAGTATGCGTGTCTGTATGTATGTATATATGCAGCAGAGCAGTATGCGTGTCTGTATGTATGTATATATACAGCAGAGCAGTATGCGTGTCTGTATGTATGTATATATGCAGCAGAGCAGTATGCGTGTCTGTATGTATGTATATATGCAGCAGAGCAGTATGCGTGTCTGTATGTATGTATATATGCAGCAGGGCAGTATGCGTGTCTGTATGTATGTATATATGTAGCAAAGTAGTATGCATGTCTGTATGTATGTATATATATATGCAGCAGAGCAATATGCGTGTCTGTATGTATGTATGCATGTATGTATGCAGCAGAGCAGTATACGTGTCTGTATGTATGTATATATGTAGCAGAGTAGCATGCGTGTCTGTCTGTATATATATATGCAGCAGAGCAATATGCGTGTCTGTCTGTATGTATGCATGTATGTATGCAGCAGAGCAGTATACGTGTCTGTATGTATGTATGTATATATGCAGCAGAGCAGTATGCGTGTCTGTATGTATGTATATATGCAGCAGAGCAGTATGCGTGTCTGTATGTATGTATGTATATATGCAGCAGAGCAGTATGCGTGTATGTATGTATATATGCAGCAGAGCAGTGTGCGTGTCTGTATGTATGTATGTATGCAGCAGAGCAATATGCGTGTCTGTCTGTATGTATGCATGTATGTATGCAGCAGAGCAGTATGCGTGTCTGTATGTATGCATGTATATATGCAGCAGAGCAGTATGCGTGTCTGTATGTATGCATGTATGTATGCAGCAGAGCAGTATATGTGTATGTATGTATGTATATATGCAGCAGAGCAGTATGCATGTCTGTATGTATGTATATATGCAGCAGAGCAGTATGCGTGTCTGTATGTATGTATGTATATATGCAGCAGAGCAGTATGCGTGTCTGTATGTATGCATGTATGTATGCAGCAGAGCAGTATGCGTGTCTGTATGTATGCATGTATGTATGCAGCAGAGCAGTATGTGTGTCTGTATGTATGCATGTATGTATGCAGCAGAGCAGTATGTGTGTCTGTATGTATGCATGTATGTATGCAGCAGAGCAGTATGCGTGTCTGTATGTATGCATGCAGAGCAGTATGCGTGTCTGTCTGTATGTATGTATGTATGTATGTATGCAGAAGAGCAGTATGCGTGTCTGTCTGTATGTATGTATGCATGTATGTATGCAGCAGAGCAGTATGCGTGTCTGTATGTATGTATGCAGCAGAGCAGTGTGTGTGTGTGTCTGTATGTATGCATGTATGTATGCAGCAGAGCAGTATGCGTGTCTGTCTGTATGTATGTATGCAGCAGAGCAGTGTGTGTGTGTGTGTCTGTATGTATGTATGCAGCAGAGCAGTATGTGTGTGTCTGTCTATATGTATGTATGTAGCAGAGCAGTGTGTGTGTGTCTGTCTATATGTATGTATGTAGCAGAGCAGTGTGTGTGTGTCTGTCTATATGTATGTATGCAGCAGAGCAGTATGTGTGTGTCTGTCTATATGTATGTATGTAGCAGAGCAGTGTGTGTGTGTCTGTCTATATGTATGTATGCATGCAGAGCAGTATGTGTGTGTCTGTATGTATGTATGCAGCATAGCAGTGTGTGTCTCTGTATGTATGCATGTATGATGTGTATCTATGTATGTCAGTGTATATGACTGTATAGATTTGTCTGTTTATATGTATTTTTGTGAGTTTGTCTTTAAATATGTATATGTACGTGTATGTATCTGTGTATGTGTGTGTGTCTGCGTGTGTATGGGACCCACTGAGACTCTTCCGCCCGGGGCCCACAAAAACCTGGAGCCGGCCCTGCCTGCAGTGATGAAGTCCCGCCATCCCGACCTCAGCGCTGTCACTGTCCTCCATGGTCGCCGCTTGTCACATCACCTTCTCTCGCTTCCGACCCGAGACTGACTAGCGGTGACGTCACGGGCCTCTCGCGATTCTTGGCTGTGAAGGCGGCGGTCATTGAACTTAGTGACAGGGGCTGTCAGCAGTGCTGGAGATCAGCGCAGGTAATGTACCTCGCTGACAGCAGCACTTGTCATGCCCTACAGTGACCTGGGCTGACCCATTGATGTTAGCTCAGGTCACTGCATTGCTCTCCCAGCCAATGGGGAACATCCTGCTCTTCATTGACTGGGACAGTGTGGATCGTCATGGCAACCCCTTGGATTACACCAGACCTGGATTTGTTTTTCATTCTAATAAATTGGTTAAAGAGGGAATGTTTTGGGGAGTGTTTTTTCAAATAAAAATGTGTTTGTCGTCTATTTTTTTTATTACTGACTAGGTTGGTGATGTCGGGTATCTGATAGACGCCTGACCTCACCAACCCCAGGGCTTGATGCCAGGTGACATTACACACCTGGTATTAACCCCATATATTACCCCGTTTGCCACCGCACCAGGGCGCGGGATGAGCTGGGGCGAAGCACCAGGATTGGCGCATCTAATGGATGCGCCACTTCTGGGGCGGCTGCGGCCTGCTATTTTTAGGCTGGGGAGAGTCCAATAACCATGGACCTCCCTAGTCTGAGAATATCAGGCCCCAGCTGTCTGCTTTACCTTGGCTGGTGATCCAATTTTGGGGGACCCTTACGTGTTTTTTTTTTAATTATTTATTTAATTTAAAATAACAGCGTGGGGTGCCCTCAGTTTTGGATTACCAGCCAAGGTGAGGTTGCCAGCTGTGGTCTGCAGGCTGCAGCCGTCTGCTTTACCCTAGCTGGCTACAAAACTAGGGGGAACCCTACGTCATTTTTTTTTTCATTTTTTTGGCTAAATACAAAGCTAAGCACCCCTTAGTGCCACATGAAAGGCACCAAAGGGTGCTCCACTTTTTCTCCACTTTTTCTCCATTTTTTCTCCACTTTTTCTTCACTTTTTCTCCACTTTTTATCCATTTTTTCTCCACTTTTTCTCCACTTTTTATCCATTTTTTTCTCCATTTTTTCTCCACTTTTTCTCCATTTTTACTCCACTTTTTCTCCACTTTTTCTCCATTTTTTTCTCTACTTTTTCTCCACTTTTTCTCCACTTTTTCTCCATTTTTTCTCCACTTTTTCTCCACTTTTTCTCCATTTTTTTCTCCACATTTTCTCCACTTTTTCTCCATTTTTTTCTCCACTTTTTCTCCACTTTTTCTCCACTTTTTCTCCATTTTTTTCTCCACTTTTTCTCCACTTATTCCCCACTTTTTCTCCATTTTTTCTCCACTTTTTCTCCACTTTTTCTCCACTTTTTCTCCAATTTTTATCCATTTTTTTCTCCATTTTTTCTCCACTTTTTCTCCATTTTTACTCCACTTTTTCTCCACTTTTTCTCCATTTTTTTCTCTACTTTTTCTCCACTTTTTCTCCACTTTTTCTCCATTTTTTCTCCACTTTTTCTCCACTTTTTCTCCATTTTTTTCTCCACTTTTTCTACATTTTTTTCTCAATTTTTTCTCCACTTTTTCTCCATTTTTACTCCACTTTTTCTCCACTTTTTCTCCATTTTTTTCTCCACTTTTTCTCCATTTTTTTCTCTACTTTTTCCTCTACTTTTTCTCCACTTTTTCTCCACTTTTTCTCCACTTTTTCTCCATTTTTTTCTCCACTTTTTCTCCATTTTTTTCTCTACTTTTTCTCTACTTTTTCTCCACTTTTTCTCCACTTTTTCTCCACTTTTTCTCCACTTTTTCTCCATTTTTTCTCCACTTTTTCTCCACTTTTTCTCCGTTCTTTTTCTATGGTCGGTCTATCCATTAGCTCTGCCATGCATACTGTAGCTCTACACCTACTGCACATGTTACTTTATGATTGACATCTCTTTCGTACCAGAGCTGTCTAAGTCTACTCTGACCCCATATTTGTCATTACTATATTGTCCTTGTACTGTATTATGACATTTGTATCATGTGTTTCATTTCTTGCTGTGTTGCAATTTTTTTGCTGCATCCCAATTGTACCTCTACATTGTTCGAGTTTATGTTATTGTTCTCTCACTCTTATGTGATACTGATTATTGTCATTTTTCATGATTACATGCAGATAAGTCCAATCTGACGAAGGCTCAGGCTGAAACGTCATTTGTAACTTGTTTTGGACAAAAACATATATGCTTATAAAAAAAATTTTTTTCTTAATACGGACCAATAAAGAGTGATTTTGCATTACTATCCGTTGTGACTTACTGACTTAGTCTGGGAGATTTAGAGTGCCGAGGTTACTCACTAATTTTATCTATTATTACCTCTGAGCACCTATATACCAGTGAGCAGAGCTTCCTCTACAGTAGTTCTCCTGATTAGGCATGCCCTTACCTCATGAGCAGGGCATTGCAGCTTTGGTAGCAACCATTACGACATGGACTCTGCTGCTGTGGACCCGGGGAGAGTGAGTGCAGATTCATTGCACCCACACTCCTCACATGAAGGGTCCGCACTCCTAGAAAATGGGGGATACGTTCCCTGAGTGTCTCCCCCCATATTCTAGACGGTCCAGAGTCGTCGTGGGACCCCTTTATTTTTTTTCTTACAATAAATTGGTGAAAGAGGAAATGTTTTGGGGACTGTTTTTTCAAATAAATTTCTTTTGTCGATTTTTTTTTTTTTTTGTTAGTACTGACAGTTTATGATGTTGGGTATCTAATAGACGCCATGACATCACAAACTGCTGGGCTTGATCTCAGGTGACTTTACAGCTAGTATCAACCCGATTTATTACCCCGTTTGCCACTGCACCAGGGCACGGGATGAGCTGGGGTGAAGCGCCAGGATTGGCGCATCTAGTGGATGCGCCACGTCTGGGGTGCCTGCGGCCTGCTATTTTTAGGCTGTGAAGGCCCAATAACTATGGACCTTCCCACCCTGAGAATACCAGACCACAGCTGTCCGCTTTACCTTGGCTGGTGATCCAATTTGGGGGGGACCCTACTTTTATTGTGTAATTATTAATATTTATAAAATAATTATAAAAAAGAGCCTGAGGGGACCTCCACATTGGATCCCCAACCACGGTAAAGCTGCCAGCTGTGGTTTTCAGGCTACAGCTGTCAACTTTACCCTAGCTGGCTATCAAAAATGGGGGGACCCAACGTAATTTTTTTTTTAACCATTTTTTAAATAGAAAAAATTAATGGGCTTCCCTGTATTTTGATTGCCAACCAAGGTAACGGCAGGCAGATGGGGGTGGCAACCCATAGCTGTCTGCTTTATCTGCGCTGAGAATCAAAAATACCGC
This sequence comes from Anomaloglossus baeobatrachus, assembly GCF_048569485.1. Classification (NCBI taxonomy): domain Eukaryota; kingdom Metazoa; phylum Chordata; class Amphibia; order Anura; family Aromobatidae; genus Anomaloglossus; species Anomaloglossus baeobatrachus. The sequence continues at coordinate 249,325 of NW_027442487.1, read as the reverse complement.
GGAGCGCTACGTCATTTTTTTAAAGATTTATTTTTACAGCACTGTGATGTCTAGCAATCAAAATACAGGGAAGCTCATCTTATTTTTAGTTATTTAAATAAATAATTAAAAAAAATATATATGGGCTCCCGCTGCATTTTTTGTATTGCTAGCTAAGGGTAATCCAAGCAGCTACTGGCTGCTAACCCCCACTACTTGGTGTTACCTTCACTGGCAATGGAAAATCCAGGGAAGCATTTTTTATTTTTTTTGCCAAAAAACTACAAAAAAAATCCATCCTCACTACAATGCTCACTACAATCCTCACTAGTGTAGTAGTAGTGACGATTGTAGTGAGGATGAGATTCACCAGCTCATCACTTGGGGCTGGGGAACCTCCATCCTAACTACAATGCTCACTACAATCGTGCAGCCTTCACTCCGTGAGTGATCAGTGCTGGCTGTCAGCGGTAACAGCGGTAACGCTGACAGACGCGTTACCATAGCAACGGTGCTCTCGGAGCTGCGGTTAGCGGTGACATCACCGCTAACTGTGTTGCTATGGCAACGGTGATCTCCGTTAATGACCGGCTGTGTCAGCCGGTCCCTAACGGAACGGGGAGTCGACCGTGTGCTAGAGCATGTCGCCGGTACACGGCGATACACATATGTGCACCGTGTACCGGAGAGATGCACTCGCAGGTCCTACATGACGTGTCATAGTCATGTGACCAGTCTGTAGCCAATGAGATAATAGCCACGTGACTGGTCACATGGCTATTTTGACGTCACGATAGGTCCTGCATCTCTGCTGGCAGTGCCGGTCACCGGGAGGATTCAGCGATCATCGGATGGAATAGCGGCAGGAGACAGAGTGCAGAAGGGATCGCGAGGACCGGTAAGTGTTATGGCAATGTTTATTAACTGTTTGTGTACATTTATCATGCATTTTTATGTGTTTGTGATTGCCTCCCATTCTAGCCTATACGTTCGAGTTCGGTTCGTCGAACGTTCGACGAACCGAACTCGAACGGGACCCCCGTTCTGCGAGCCGACCTCGAGCCGAACCGGGACCGGTTCGCTCATCTCTAGTGCCCACGCATGCGCAATAAAGCAAGGGGAATACTTAGTGCTTTACTGCACGTCTAACATTAATATAAAGCACCCGCTGCAATATATATTTGTTGAAGAAAGGTTACTTTAAAGATAAGGCCATATTATAGGGGGCTCCCATTCATAGGAATATAAGTATGATATAATTTAATTTAGCCGATGTAAATAGATTGTAGACGCCATAATAGACATGACCCCCATTTGTAGGCACATAGATAAAATAGGCATCATAGGATATACAATAAAAATAGATCCAATAGATTATAGACGCCATAATAGACATAACCCCCATTTATAGGCACATAGATAATATAAGCATCATGGGATATACAATAACAGGCAGATATACCATTATATATTATTACTAGTGATGAGCGAGCATGCTTGTCACTACTCGGTACTCGCACGAGTATCGCTGTACTCGGGCTGCTCGGCGGGGACCGAGTAATCTCGCGATACTCGTGCTGTACTCGTGGTCTTCATCCCTGCATGTTGGCGCTCTTTTGAGAGCCAGCCCTCATGCAGGGATTGGCTGGCAGACCACTGCAATGCCACAGCCCTGTTAGTTGTGGAATTGCAGTGATTGGCCGGCCTGCACAGCGTGATCGAGCCTTTATATCGGCCGGCGCGCTGTGCTCTGCTCACAGCTATCCAGACTGTCAGTGCAGGGAGAGTGTCGCTGATTCAGGGAAAGCTTTGCGGCCCTTTATAGCTTTTTCAGTTGCAGGGCTGCAAACAGTGTGACCAAAAGTCCTTCTCAGGACTATTCTAGTTGTATACAGGCAGGCAGGGTATAGCCAGGTCGGAGTACAGTAGCAGAGTCCTTCTCAGGACTACTGTTGCTATATACAGGCAGGGTATAGCCAGGTCTGAATACAGGCTAGTGACCAAAAGAGTCCTTGTCAGGACTATTGTACCAGTATACAGGCAGGCAGGCAGGCAGGGTAGTGGTGACCGTATACCAGCCTTCATCATATCTGGGGCTGGTGTACACAGTGTAAAACAGTCCAGATAGTGTCTGACTTGTCTGTAATTGTCGCTCCCCAAAAAAACCTGTTAGGTTCTTATTGCGTCCGTGCTTGGTTTTTAAAACCGCACGTGTGTGCCTGTTGGTGGCAGCGTACAGGTGCACTTGTGTGCAATTTCCAGAAACTTTAATATAACGCACAAGTAGTGAATATACACGTCAGCAGTGCACAGCATTGCAAAATGCGCAAGGGCATTGGCAAGGAACAAGGAAGTGGACGTGATGGTGGTGCAGGCAGAGGCCGAGGTCGTGGGCAAGCTCTAATTTCGCCACAACAAAGGGCCACATCTAGTCGCTCGCACGTCCTGTCCCAAATTCTTGGGGACCGCAGCAGTACACCGCTCTTGAACCAAGACCAGTGTCAACAGGTTGTTAGTTGGATAGCAGATAATGCTTCCAGTCAGATTGGCACCACCACAAACACTCTGTCTTCCACACGGTCAAGTGTCAGTAGCCGTGATACTGCACCGCACATTTCTGAACCTGATCCTCCTTCCTACCACCAGGCTGAGTACACGTCCTCCTCGGACATTAATGATCCCACACTTGGACACTCGGAAGAGCTGTTCACGTTTCCATTCACACATTCTGGCCTCTCGCCAGCTCATATTGAAGTGGGTCATGAGGAGATCGTCTGTACAGATGGCCAAATATTTGAGCAGCCACGTTCTCACGAAGTTGGCAACGTGTCTCAACAAGTGGTGGACGATGATGAGACACAATTGTCAGGAAGTCAGGAGGAGGAGCAGGGTGCGGAAGAGGAAGACGACGTGGTGGATGATCCAGTAACTGACCCAACCTGGCAGGAGGATATGCAGAGCGAGGACAGCAGTGCACAGGGGGAGGGAGGCGTAGCATCACAACAGGCAGTAAGAAGCAGGGTGGTGGCCCCAGGCAGAAGTCAGGCAACCGTTCCCCGGAACAACACGACGACACAAGGTGCCTGTACAAATGTTAGGTCTTCCCGAGTCTGGCAGTTTTTTAAGTTGGATCCAGATGATTCAAAAAAGGCCATTTGCAACACCTGCCGTGCCAGCATCAGCAGGGGTACCAAAACTAGCAGCTTGACCACCACCAGCATGATCAGGCACATGTCAGCCAAGCACCCGACTTTGTGGGAAGTACAACAGAGTCGAGGAGCAGTGCTTGCTGATGTCACTGCTACGTCTTCGCTGGTTGTGCATGCGAGCCAATCCCCTGTCCATGCTGCCTGCGAACAAGCCTCCTCCACTCCTGCACCTGCAGTTGCCTACGCAGAAAGAACACCATCATCAAGCACGTCCTTGTCCCAGCGCAGCGTTCAGTTATCCATTCAGCAAACCTTTGAACGCAGGCGCAAATACACTGCCAACACCCCACATGCCACAGTTCTAAATGCTAACATTTCGCGACTGCTTGCGCTGGAAATGTTGCCTTTTAGGCTGGTGGAGACAGAAGCATTCCGTGACCTGATGGCGGCAGCTGTCCCACGTTACTCGGTCCCCAGCCGCCACTATTTCTCCCGGTGTGCCGTCCCCGCGTTGCATAACCACGTGTCACAAAACATCACACGTGCCCTGAACAACGCTGTTTCACCCAAGGTCCACCTAACCACAGACACGTGGACAAGTGCTTGTGGGCAAGGCCGCTACATCTCGTTGACGGCACACTGGGTTAATATTGTGGAAGCTGGGACCCAGTCTGAGCGAGGGACGGAACATGTCCTTCCCACACCAAGGTTTGCAGGCCCTACCTCAGTCAGTGTTTCACCCACACTCTACAGCTCCGGAATGTCATGCTCTTCAGCCTCCTCCTCCTCCTGCGCATCCTCATCCACTGTGCCCTCCACACCAGTCACAAGCTGGAAGCACTGCAGCACTGCCTCGGCGAAGCGGCAACAGGCTGTGCTGAAGCTAATCTGCATAGGTGACAAACCCCACAATGCAGAAGAGCTGTGGACAGCTCTGAAACAGCAGGCAGATCACTGGCTCACACCTCTGAACCTAAAGCCAGGAAAGGTCGTGTGTGACAATGGCCGGAACCTGGTGGCGGCTTTGAGGCGAGGCCAGCTGACACATGTTCCATGCGTGGCCCATGTGCTCAACCTCGTGGTTCAGCGGTTTATAAAGTCATACCCAGAGCTGTCTGATCTGCTGGTAAAAGTTCTCCGCCTGTCTGCACATTTTCGAAAGTCACCTACTGCTTCAGCCGGCCTTGCCGGCTTTCAGCGCCGTTTGCATCTTCCGGCTCACAGACTGGTGTGTGATGTCCCCACGCGTTGGAATTCAACTCTGCACATGTTGGTCAGGATATGTGAGCAGAAGAGGGCAGTTGTTGAGTACCTGCATCACCTAAGCCGTCGGGAAATGGGTCAAACTCCACACATAACACCTGAGGAGTGGAGATGGATGTCAGACCTATGTACCATCCTCCAAAACTTTGAGGACTCCACCAAGATGGTGAGTGGTGATGACGCCATTATTAGCGTCACCATACCGCTACTCTGCCTTCTAAAACGGTCTCTACTGAAAAACAAACATGATGCATTGCAGGCGGAGCGCGATGAGTTGCAGCAAGAAACAGTAGTGGGTGTGGGTGATAACACACAGCCCAGCCTCGTCTCATCACAACGTGCAGTGGAGGACTATGACGAGGAGGAGGATGAAGACATGGAGCAACTCTCCGGCCAAATTGAGGATATGACATGCACACCAGTCATATCCTCGGTTCAGCGTGGCTGGCCAGAGGACAGGGTAGATGAGGAGGAGGAGGAGGAGGAGGAGGAGGACAGCATGTTCAGTCATCTTGTTGGTCAGGCTACTGAAGTCCTGGCTGTTAAGAGTCTGGCGCACATGGCTGACTTTATGGTAAGCTGCCTGTCTCGTGACCCTCGCGTTAAGAACATCTTGGCCGACAATCATTACTGGTTGGTAACACTGTTAGACCCACGCTACAAGGAGAACTTTTTGTCTCTTATTCCCGTGGAGGAGAGGTCAACCAAAATGCAGCAGTTCCGGAAGGCCATACTCACGGAAGTAGGCAAAGCATTCCCCTCACAAAACGCTAGCGGCATAGGTCAGGAATCAGTGGACAACCGAGGCGTACAGCCGAGAGAGGCACAAGTCCAATCCGCCAGAGGTAGGGGAACAGTCTTTAAGATGTGGGACAGTTTTCTCAGCCCCTCACGTACCACAGCCCCTGAGGTGCGGGGTAGTGCCACAAGAAATCCTAAGTTTGCCCAGATGCTGAAGGAGTACCTTGCAGATCGAACAACTGTACTCCGACATTCCTCTGTGCCTTACAATTATTGGGTATCCAAGCTGGACACGTGGCATGAATTGGCTCTCTACGCCTTGGAAGTCCTGGCCTGCCCTGCTGCTAGCGTTTTGTCAGAGCGTGTTTTTAGTGCCGCAGGTGGAATCATTACAGATAAACGCACCCGCCTGTCAACTGAAAATGCTGACAGGCTGACTCTGATCAAGATGAACAAGGGTTGGATTGGGCCAGACTTCACCACACCACCAGCAAATGAGAGCGGAATTTAAAGTTTGCCATGTACCTCCACTCACCCATGGGTACACACTTCTGGACTTTGGATAATCGCTGGACTGCTCCTCCTTCTCCTCATGCGCCACCATGATGATGACCATTACAAATTGCAATACTTAGGCCTTTGTTTCAGGTATACCCCCAGTGGTAAATTTTTTCGCCCATTCTTTGCAGAATGGACATTACAACGACAGGAGACCCGCTCCTTTGCAATGGGAACAATGTTTTGAGGCCCTCATGCACGTCTCTACCCAGGGACAACGTGGAGCCTCCCAATTTTTGGCTGCCCTGCCTAAGGGCTATACTATAATACACCCACTTCCTTAAAATGGACACTTAATGTTTTGAGGCCCTCATGCACGTCTCTACCCAGGGACAACGTGGAGCCTCCCAATTTTTGGCTGCCCTACCTAAGGGCTATACTATAATACACCCACTTCCTTAAAATGGACACTTAATGTTTTGAGGCCCTCATGCACGTCTCTACCCAGGGACAACGTGGAGCCTCCCAATTTTTGGCTCCCCTGCCTAAGGGCTATACTACAATAGACCCACTTCCTTACAATGGGCACTTCAGGTTTACAGGCCATCATGCACGTCTCTATCCAGGGACAATGTGGAGCCTCCCAATTTTTGGCTGCCCTGGCAAAGGGCTATACTGAAATAGACCCACTTCCTTACAATGGGCACTTCAGGTTTACAGGCCCACATGCACGTCTCTATCCAGGGACAACGTGGAGCCTCCCAATTTTTGGCTGCCCTGGCAAAGGGCTATACTGAAATAGACCCACTTCCTTACAATGGGCACTTCAGGTTTACAGGCCATCATGCACGTCTCTATCCAGGGACAATGTGGAGCCTCCCAATTTTTGGCTGCCCTGGCAAAGGGCTATACTGAAATAGACCCACTTCCTTACAATGGGCACTTCAGGTTTACAGGCCATCATGCACGTCTCTATCCAGGGACAATGTGGAGCCTCCCAATTTTTGGCTGCCCTGGCAAAGGGCTATACTGAAATAGACCCACTTCCTTACAATGGGCACTTCAGGTTTACAGGCCCTCATGCACGTCTCTATCCAGGGACAACGTGGAGCCTCCCAATTTGTGGCTGCCCTGGCAAAGGGCTATACTGAAATAGACCCACTTCCTTACAATGGGCACTTCAGGTTTTCAGGCCATCATGCACGTCTCTATCCAGGGACAATGTGGAGCCTCCCAATTTTTGGCTGCCCTGGCAAAGGGCTATACTGAAATAGACCCACTTCCTTACAATGGGCACTTCAGGTTTACAGGCCCTCATGCACGTCTCTATCCAGGGACAACGTGGAGCCTCCCAATTTTTGGCTGCCCTGGCAAAGGGCTATACTGAAATAGACCCACTTCCTTACAATGGGCACTTCAGGTTTACAGGCCATCATGCACGTCTCTATCCAGGGACAATGTGGAGCCTCCCAATTTTTGGCTGCCCTGGCAAAGGGCTATACTGAAATAGACCCACTTCCTTACAATGGGCACTTCAGGTTTACAGGCCCTCATGCACGTCTCTATCCAGGGACAACGTGGAGCCTCCCAATTTTTGGCTGCCCTGGCAAAGGGCTATACTGAAATAGACCCACTTCCTTACAATGGGCACTTCAGGTTTACAGGCCATCATGCACGTCTCTATCCAGGGACAATGTGGAGCCTCCCAATTTTTGGCTGCCCTGGTAAAGGGCTATACTGAAATAGACCCACTTCCTTACAATGGGCACTTCAGGTTTACAGGCCCTCATGCACGTCTCTATCCAGGGACAACGTGGAGCCTCCCAATTTGTGGCTGCCCTGGCAAAGGGCTATACTGAAATAGACCCACTTCCTTACAATGGGCACTTCAGGTTTTCAGGACATCATGCACGTCTCTATCCAGGGACAATGTGGAGCCTCCCAATTTTTGGCTGCCCTGGCAAAGGGCTATACTGAAATAGACCCACTTCCTTACAATGGGCACTTCAGGTTTACAGGCCCTCATGCACGTCTCTATCCAGGGACAACGTGGAGCCTCCCAATTTTTGGCTGCCCTGGCAAAGGGCTATACTGAAATAGACCCACTTCCTTACAATGGGCACTTCAGGTTTACAGGCCATCATGCACGTCTCTATCCAGGGACAATGTGGAGCCTCCCAATTTTTGGCTGCCCTGGCAAAGGGCTATACTGAAATAGACCCACTTCCTTACAATGGGCACTTCAGGTTTACAGGCCCTCATGCACGTCTCTATCCAGGGACAACGTGGAGCCTCCCAATTTTTGGCTGCCCTGGCAAAGGGCTATACTGAAATAGACCCACTTCCTTACAATGGGCACTTCAGGTTTACAGGCCATCATGCACGTCTCTATCCAGGGACAATGTGGAGCCTCCCAATTTTTGGCTGCCCTGCCTAAGGGCTATAATATAATACACCCACTTCCTTACAATGGGCACTTCAGGTTTACAGGCCCTCATGCACGTCTCTATCCAGGGACAACGTGGAGCCTCCCAATTTTTGGCTGCCCTGGCAAAGGAAAATACTACAAAGACTCACTTCCTCAAAATGGGCACATTAGACTCAAGAGGCCTTCATGTACGTCTCTTCTCAGGGACATCGGAGTGCCACACAATGTTTTCACGTAAAATCTTTCATGTATTAATCTCAAAAAGTAACATACACCAGCTCTATCTCACTATTGGGTATGTGCCCTTAACATTTCCGCCATGAAAAATCATTTTGGGGTCATTTTGGAAGGTTTTCTGGTGAGTCCGTAAAAATGGCGTAAAACGCGGACAAAATTATTCACAGCTGTGACTTTTGAGTGATAAATGCTTCAAGGGGTCTTCCCCATGCTGTTGCCATGTCATTTGAGCACTCTTCTGAGACTTTTGTGCCATTTTTAGGGTTTCTCCATGCTGCCGGGGGGTCATTTCACAAAAATACTCGGGTCTCCCATAGGATAACATTGGGCTCGTTGCTCGGCCCGAGTACACGAGTATCTTGGGAGGCTCGGCCCAAGCTTCGAGCACCCGAGCTTTTTAGTACTCGCTCATCACTAATTATTACATCAACCCTGTCAGAAATATAACAGGGATACCATCCTTCTAGACAGATATACCCTCCATGTATACATTATGAGGGTACATCCATAACGAGTCTCCCAGGGCAAGGACAAGAATACATAGATATTAACCATTAATATGGTCCATTCCTAAAAACGGAAGAAGTCTTACAAAGTAGAGCAAAAATGGATTTAAATTAACAATTTGGGTTCCGCTTAAGGCTAGGTGGGAAGAAAACAGCTAAAGGAGAGCTGTTCGTTCAGCCCTCCTGGGGTCAAAGATCCCATTTTTAATATCCAAGCTGATTCCTTCTGCAGTAATACCCTATCAAAGTCTCCTCCCCTAGGGTTGGGTTTCACCACCTCCAGAATGGAAAAACGAATTTGAGCCGTATGTCCCCCATGGATCATATTAATATGGCGAGAGATTGATGTATCTCGTCCATTCCTAATATCCGTAAGATGTTCGCCCACCCGCCTCCAGAGTTCTCTCAGGGTCTTCCCTATATAGTCCATAGGGCAAGTACAGGTGGCCCTATAGATAACTCCGGAGGTTTTACAGTTACCAAAATCACGTAGGGAGAAGATTTTCCCCGTGGCTGCACTAGTCACCCTTTTGCATTGTTCCATGGATCCACAATATTTACAGTTTCCACAGCGGAACATCCCGCAGATACGTCTATCTAGCCATGTTCCCTGTGGTCTAGGTCCCTGGTACATGCTGTGCACCAATTTATCGCCTATGGTACGACCCCGCCTGTAAGTAATGCTAGGGGATTTATTAATATACTTTACCAAATCGGGGTCAGCCCTCAAGATCTTCCAGTGCTTTTTTATCACTGAAAAGACTCTTTCAGATTGTACATCGTACGTGCCAATGATACGCGTGATGTTACAATCATTTTCACGCATCCGGGGAATCATAAGACTGTGTCTATTGGTATTTTTTGCAAGGGCATAAGAGTGCTGAATGATCTTTTTGGGATAGCCACGGTCTAAAAATCGACCAAAAAGGTCCGAGGCCTGTGCCTTGAAATCTTCTTCTCTTGAGCAATTTCTGCGTATCCGCAGAAACTGCCCTTTAGGAATACCCCTCTTTAGGGGAAAGGGATGATGGCTGTCCCATTTCAATAGGGCCCCAGGGATGTGACTACCCTGCCATGATAGAGCCCATGCCCTCCGAGCACTGGCCCACAGTAATGGACGCCCGAGGGGTGGTAGATGTAAAGAAGGGGAGAGTGCCTGTGAGGTTGCTGAACTGCGGGGAGGAAGAAGTCAGGCTTCCCCGGTATGCTACACTTGCCAAGTTGCTCACTCTGGATCCCCACACCATCCGCGAGGCAGTTCCCCCAACCTCACCACCGACTGCCAGCACTCACCCGCCCCAAGGGGAGTTAGATGAGTGGCACCAACAGCTACATGTAGGCACTGACGATACCCCTACACATCACAAAGAAGGGGTATACCGGGTGGTACGGGAGTATGAGCAAGTTTTTAGCAAACATCCCCTAGACTTTGGGCAGGTTAAAGGGGTCCAACACCATATTCCCACCGGTGAACACCCCCCTATCAAAGAGAGGTACAGGCCTATTCCCCCTGCACACTACCAATGTGCCAAGGACATTTTGAGGAACATGAAGGAGGCAGGGGTCATCAGGGACAGCTGTAGTCCCTGGGCCGCCCCATTGGTACTGGTTAAGAAGAAGGACGGCACCATGCGGATGTGCGTGGATTACCGGAAGATTAACCAGATAACGCATAAAGATGCTTACCCACTGCCCCGTAATGAAGAGTCTTTGGCCGCACTGAGAACTGCAAATTACTTCTACACCCTTGACCTCACCAGCGGGTACTGGCAAGTGGCTGTGGCACTGGAGGACCGGGAGAAAACTGCCTTCACCACCCCAATGGGGCTCTGTGAATTCAATAGTATGCCGTTCAGGCTGTGCAACGCCCCTGGAACCTTCCAACGGCTGATGGAGTGCTGTCTGGGGCATCTAAACTTCGAAACCGTCCTGTTATACCTGGATGATGTGAATGTGTACTCCCAGACATATGAAGCCCACCTGGAGAACCTGGCCGAAGTGTTCGCGTCCCTTGCCAAATACGGGATGAAGTTGAAGCCCTCCAAGTGTCACCTGCTGAAACCCAGAGTGCAGTACCTGGGGCATGTGGTGGGTGCAGAAGGTGTCGCCCCCGACCCCGAGAAGATCACTGCCATCCAAGACTGGCCGAGACCAACCACAGTGAGGGAAGTAAGGCAGTTTCTGGGTCTGGTGGGGTACTACCGGCGCTTCATCAAGGGGTACACGAAGATGGCTGCCCCCATGCAAGACCTCCTCGTGGGACAGACCAAAGGTGGTAGACCCATCGGAGCCCCACTGGTGTGGGAAGAGAGGCATGAGGAATCCTTCCGTCAACTGAAGGCGGCCTTGACCGGAGAGGAGATCCTGGCGTATCCCGATTACAGCAACCCGTTCATCCTCTATACCGATGCCAGCAATGTGGGCTTGGGGGCAGTCTTGTCCCAGGTCCAAGATGGGAAGGAAAAGGTGATTGCTTATGCTAGCCGAAAGCTCCGACCGACTGAAAGGAATCCTGAGAACTACAGCTCTTTCAAGCTCGAGCTCCTGGCGCTGGTGTGGGCTATCACCGAGCGGTTCCGCCATTACCTGGCCTCAGCAAAGTTCACCGCTTTCATGGATAATAATTCGCTGACCCACCTGGACACGGCCAAGTTGGGCGCGTTGGAACAGCGGTGGGTGGCCAGGCTAGCCAACTACGATTTCACCATCAAATACAGGGCCGGTCGTGCCAACGTTAATGCTGATGCACTCTCTCGGATGCCCCACTTGTCAGAAGAAGGGTGCGAGGTTGACGACCTCGAGGAGATCGAGTTGCCTGCATTTCACCAGCCACCAACTGAGAAGGTGCATGTCCACCAGCAACGGGCGAATCTGGACCCGCTGCCCAGTCAGGAGTGGCAGGAAGCTCAAAACCAGGCGCCCGCTGTCCGCCTAGTTAAGATCCTATGCCCATGGGCTGCTTATGACTGTGTGAAATATGTAGTTTTACTGGGCTGGGATGAGAGAATCCATTGAATGGTGTAGGGATTGTGGTTCCTGTGTTCTAAGAAGAGAGGCTGGCACCAGCCAGAAAGCCCCATTACAGCCAATAATCACTTAATAATTTTTTCAACCTGTCATCATATGGGAGGCCTTCCATTCCTTGTAGTAGTCTAGTTGACCGCCTTTGAACTGACTCTAACTTCTGAATGTCCTTTTTAAAATGTGGAGCCCAAAACTGGTTCCCATATTCCAGATGTGGCCTTACAAGTGATTTATAGAAGTGTAACAATACGTTGGGATCACGGGATCTAATCTCCCTTTTTATACACCCTAAAGTCTTGTTTGCTTTAGAATAAACAATAACATCATCTAGGTATAGCAGTACCATTTCAAAGTTACGGTGTCCCAAACAGCATTCCATCAGCCTCTGGAAGGTTCCTGGCGCATTGCACAGCTCGAAGGGCATGCTTTTGAACTCCCAGAGACCCATCGGGGTGGCGAAGGCGGTCTTCTCCCGGTCTGCCTCCGCAACGGACACTTGCCAATAGCGACTAGTGAGATCATGGGTAGAAAAATAATTTGCAGTTCTCAATGCCGCTAGCGATTCCTCAATACAGGGGAGTGTTGCCGTCCTTCTTTAACAGGACCAACGGAGCTGCCCAGAGGCATAATCACACAGTGGCCCAATTAAGATTCCAAGTCATCGAACATGTCCCAGCCATACGCAGAGTAGGCGATAGAATTAGGAAACTCAAAGAATGGGAATCTTTCTGGATAAATACTCTGGGCACGTTGGAACCCAAGGGCTTAAACCATGAATATGAAGTACAGACTTGATTCATTGGGCCGTGCACATTTTTTCTAACGCCCGGTTCTTTTCCGTGTTCGCACTATATGTGGTTCCACTATGTATGGAGTTCCATTCTTCCTTGTATTTTATTTGTCATATTTCTTTTCTTGAACACTATATATGGTTCCACTATGTATGGAGTTCCATTCTTCCTTGTTTTTTATTTGTCATGTTTGTCATGTCTGATCAACTGGTTACATTATGTCTGATTACCTTGTCTAACAGTTTTTTCTCCCCTTTCTTTACCTTCCAGGTTCCCATAGTCACGTGAAATATCCCTGTTGCACTTGATTACGGCTCACTATTCACTATAGGATGTCTTATATCTAACATCACACTCTCACCCGTCAGCACTCTATAGGTTTGTATAAGGTATGCGCTTACACATCCTGTCCTCCATAAATATTTCCACTTATGTAACACTATCCCTATGATCACTCATAACTCATACCTTTGTAGTCAATTACAGCCTCCCCTCTGCCCCCTCCCCTTCTCCCTTTCCATCTATAATTTTGCCAGTACAATATTAGTTTACATTAGGCACACACTCACATATTCCATTCCTTAGTGACTTATTGTAATTCACATTCGCATACAATTCTCTATGCCTGCCCCATTACTACATTCATACCTACTTGACATTATCCTGATACCCCTTGTCTCACCTTGTTGGTCCCTACACCTGTTATCCTGTCCTTTCCTGTGTCTGTCTTGTCACACAACACATTTTAGCATATTAGTTGTGCTCCTTATTACCTGTCCTGCCTATTAGAATTATGTCCATTATGTCCATGCATGGCCCAATGAATCAAGTCTGTACTTCATATTCATGGTTTAAGCCTTTGGGTTCCAACGTGCCCAGAGTATATATCCAGAAAGATTCCCTTTCTTTGAGCCTCCTAATTCTATCGCCTCCTCTGCGTATGGCTTGGACATGTTCGATGACTTGGAATCTTAATTGGATCACTGTGTGATTATGCGTCACAAAATGGTGTGGGACTGGTAATAGAATCTGCTTACAATGTATTGTTGACTTGTGTTTAGCTCAAAGAAAGAAAATCTTTCTGGATATGTACTCTGGGCACATTAGAACCCAAGGGCTTAAACCGTGAATATGAAGTAAAGACTTGATTCATTGGGCCGTGCAGCATGTCACCATGTGTCCAATTGCATTGTCCAATGGCTCACAATGGTTATGCGTTTTCATTGGATGGATAATGAAAGCCATGTTTTTTTCCTTTCTGTTGGGTTTGTTGTGTGAGTAGCCTATAGGATTAAGTTGGTTACCGCAGGCAGTGGATTTAGCTTCCTGTCTTTGGTCCAGGGGTAGATGGATTATCTGGTCTATGAGCTGTTATTGGTTTGAATGCAGGTGAATGCCCATGGGCTGCTTATGACTGTGTACAATATGTAGTTTTACTGGGCTGGGATGAGAGAATCCATTGAAGCATGGTGTAGGGATTGTGGTTCCTGTGTGCTAAGAAGAGAGGCTGGCACCAGTCAGAAAGCCCCATTACAGCCAATAATCACTTAATAACTTTTTTAACTTGTCATCATATGGGAGGCCTTCCATTCCTTGTAGTAGTCTAGTTGTCCACCTTTGAACTGACTCTAACTTCTGAATGTCCTTTTTAAAATGTGGAGCCCAAAACTGGTTCCCATATTCCAGATGTGGCCTTACAAGTGATTTATAGAGGTGTAACAATACGTTGGGATCACGGGATCTAATCTCCCTTTTTATACACCCTAAAATCTTGTCCCAAGCAGCATTCCATCACGCAGCTATTACTACGGTCGCACAAAAAAGAACCCACAGCCACCACTGCACACAGCTGACTCCACCACTGGAAACCCACTTCTACAACAACGCAGGTAAGACAGGATCGGCACCTCTATGCTCCCGTTACAATCAGGCTCAGTCACCATGTGATAACGCTCTCAACAATTTAGTTGCAGGCTTCCCGTTGCTTCACCTCCACTGGCTGTGCTGCCATTTCCTCTCCCCCCTGGAAGGTATACTTTATTACACTATTTTCCTGTTTCCCTCTTCTCCCTTTTCCCATAACCTACCTTTATCTGCATTTGTGGGGTATCTATATACTATTTATATCACAGTTTTATTCATTAATACGGAAGGGAAGAGTGCGCGTGAGAGTGTTGAATTGCGGAGAGCAAGAGGTTAAGCTGCCCCGATTTGCCACCATTGATAAGCTGTTCACAATAGATACACATGCTATCCAAGCAGCAGCAGTGATGAACGCCGCTCGAGACCCTGGGATCCGGCCCAGCGCTCGAGCCACCACCGAGCAGCAGCAGCAGCCGGACCGGAGCAGTGGGAGAGCGCAGCGTCCCCTCCTCCGCCAGCGACAAGAGTCTATGGGGCTGATCACAGATAGAGCCTGTACCTATGAGAGTCTATGGGGCTGATCACAGATAGAACCTGTACTTATGAGAGTCTATGGGGCTGACCACAGATAGAGCCTGTACCTATGAGAGTCTATTGGGCTGATCACAGATAGGGCCCGTACCTATGAGAGTCTATGGGACTGATCACAGATAGATACCTGTACCTCTGACAGTTAGACTCTCATAAGTACAGGCTCTATCTGTGATCAGCCCCATAGACCCTCATAAGTACGAGCTCTATCTGTGATCAGCCCCATAGACTGTCATAGGTATGGGCCCTATCTGTGATCAGTCCCATAGACTCTCATAAGTACAGTCTCTATCTGTGATCAGCCCCATAGACTCTCATAGGTATGGGCTCTGTGATCAGCCCCATAGACTCTCATAATTACGGGCTTTATCTGTGATCAGCCCCTTAGACTCTCACAGGTAGGGGCCCTATCTGTGATCAGCCCCATAGACTCTCATAAGTACAGGCTCTATCTGTGATCAGCCCCTTAGACTCTCATAAGTATGAGCTCTCTCTGTGATCAGCCCCATAGACTGTCATAGGTATGGGCCCTATCTGTGATCAGTCCCATAGACTCTCATAAGTACAGTCTCTATCTGTGATCAGCCCCATAGACTCTCATAGGTACAGGCTCTATCTGTGATCAGCCCCATAGACTCTCATAGGTAGGGGCTCTATCTGTGAGAAACACGGATAAAACTCGGATGAGAAAACCAGACATCAGAATGTACAGTGATGATCTGTGTAAGGTCTTATCTTGTTCCCACTTATTGCGCTGCACAATCATCGCATGCCCTGCTGTAGTGCCCCCCATGCCCCATACAGACCACCATCCACATGATGTCAAATAACACATGGATAAAAGTACACGGGTAAATTTACATGCGAGGTATAGACAGGGAAACAACTGATGAGTCTGGCATTGACCATTTCACTGACATCACGAGGACAGTGCAGCAGCCAATCAGTGAGCTCAGCAGCTCTGAGTCTGGCGTTCGGTTTACACTGGCAGAGCTCACTGATTGGGCTGCACTGTCATCGTGACCAGTGAAATGGTCAATACCAGACACTAGCGGCAGAGACTGGCCAGTAGACGCATGGACGGGGAAGGGGGGGACAGCAGGGTTTGTATTTTTTTTTTTACACTGAAGTGAACTCTTGGACGAAGATTAAGTGAAAAATCTACTTTAGGGTCTGTGCGCACTGGGAAATTTGCTTTTCTTAAGAAAAATCTGCACCCTTTGGCAGAATTCCGCACCAGAGTCAAAAACGTACCCGGCACCCGCATGCATTTTTTCCGCGAGTTGAAATTCTGCAGCAAAACGTATAGGAAGAAAAATGCAGTGAGCGCACAGCATTTTGATTTTCCCATAGATTTTGCTGGGGAAGGACTGCAGAAAGGTTATGAACAAAAGCTGCACTTTTTTTGCAGCAAAATCTGCGGCAAATCCGCCCCAAATAACCGCAGTGTGCGCACAGAGCTTTAAGGTTGTGATGGGGTCACTATGACTGGTGACATTGTCCTATGGTTACAGTTCAGTACAGTGTCTGGACAGGAGCACCGTGCAGCAGTGTCAGTGAACTGTGTCAGTGCAGGAGCACCGTGCAGCAGCGTCAGTGTACAGTGTCAGGGCAGGAGCACCGTGCAGCAGTGTAAGTGACAGTGTCAGGGCAGGAGCACCGTGCAGCAGTGTCAGTGTAGTGTCAGGGCAAGAGCACCGTGCAGCAGTGTCAGTGTACAGTTTCAGGGCAAGAGCACCGTGCAGCAGTGTAAGTGTAAAGTGTCAGTGCAGGAGCACCGTGCAGCAGTGTCAGTGTACAGTGTCAGGGGAGGAGCACCGTGCAGCAGTGTAAATGTACAGTGTCAGGGCAGGAGCACCGTGCAGCAGTGTCAGTGTACAGTGTCAGGGCAGGAGCACCGTGCAGCAGTGTAAATGTACAGTGTCAGGGCAGGAGCACCGTGCGGCAGTGTCAGTGTACAGTGTCAGCGCAGGAGCACCGTGCAGCAGTGCTAGTGTATAGTTTCAGGGCAGGAGCACCGTGCAGCAGTGTCAGTGTACAGTGTCAGGGCAGGAGCACCTGACACTGCCTGGTGCGCCGGGTGCTGATGCCGACCCTGTTCAGAAGTTAGAGTCAGTTCAAAGGTGGTAACTAGCCCCTCCTGAGCTGTATGTGCCCCTCCTGAGCTGTATGGGCCACTTAAAACTGAATGTCCCCTCATGAGCTGTATGTGCCCCCTAGAGCTGTGTATGCCTCCCTGAGCTCTATGGGCCCCTTACAGCTATATGTGCCCCCCACTAAGCTGTCTGAGCTCCCAGAGCTGTATCCCACCCACCCCAGTAATGTGTTTGCCCTCCAGAGCTGTATGCCCCCAGTAATGTATATGCCCCACAGTAACGTGTATGACCCCAGTGCTGTCTGTGCCTTGGTTATATCTCACTGCTACAAAATATATATTTATATATATTGAGGCTTTGACTTCATCATTATTTATAATCATTTAGCCATCGGATTTTGCACATTATATTTGCCTGCTGCTATTTTCCCACTGAGTTGCCGCTTTGCTGCTATATTTATGTTGGGTGCTATATTTATCACCAAAGCCAGAATTCACTGGAGGCAACGCAAGACGAACTCGTATTGGAGAAAGATTTTATTAAATTACCATCAGCAAAAGTATAAACCACATTTAAAAGACAAAAACAGATAAGCTGCCGGGCATCGCCTCTTCTTCTGAGCTTCTTGGAGGACAGGTTGCTCCTCTGTCGGCAGCCATGCTTGTTCTCTGAAGTCCAGGAGGCTCCTGAGGGTTGGTCTTCCCGGTCTGCAGCTCCTCTTGATTTGCTGAGAGATCAGAATGCCTTGGAGATATGCCGCCTTCAGTTAAGGAAAGAAAGAGAGGAAAAAAAATGTGAGTTACTAACAAGAAAGCTAAAAATCGTTTATGAAGTATCATGTAACCCTGCAAGCTGCACAAAAAGCACAATAACCTAAGTGTTGTAGTGTGTCGCCCTGGACAAGCCAGGGGCCACAGAGCACAACACCTACACACCAAACACTCCCTGCAGGCACATCAAGGTGAGACACAAAACCCTTGTTGCCTTCCTCAAGGGGCTGATGTCCACACCAGGGGGTGGAGCCAGGCGGTTGGTCTCCGCCCACCGAGGAGTTCACAGTCCTGGAGGCGGGAAAGACAGGCAGTCTAGTTTGGAGGAAGAAGTGGAAGGAGGTGAAGTAGAGAGATAGAGTTTGGAGAGGAAAGAGTTCAGTTTTGACAGTGAAAGTGGAAAGAGTAAAGTGACAGCTAAAGAGCCTGAAGTTGGTCCGGGTGTGTGGCCCGGACAGAACAGCAAGGTTGGCAGACGGTGGTGACCACTGCAGGAGTGGCCTATCGGAGTTTGCCGTAAGGACTGTGGACGGGCGGTGGCCCGGTGGTACCGGACCGGTACACAAGGAGAAGCTAGCACCATTGGCATGGGCTTTTCGGACCCCGGCAAGGCTAGGAGTCGCCGTGAAGTTGCCGAATCCGTTAGTGAAGGGGACCTCCGGGTTTCCAAACAGTCAAGTCCCGACAGAAGGCAACCGTCCAACCGTGAAGGGGAGACACCGCCACCGCCAAGGGCAACCGTTTCCCAGGGCCAGCGCCTGCGGGCAAAAGGGGCTCCTGCGGCCCACATCCAGGTCGGGGAGCGGGTTACCGGTGGGAACCCATCGGAATCAACATACAACATAGGTGCAGGAAGAGACAGTCAACACTAACCTGCAGGAACAACAACACCGCAGCCGTCCGAGGGACCCGTCCATCCAGCCGCTTGTTTTACCGTGAACTGTGTCATCATCATTGGGCTGAGTGAGCACCTCCATGCCGTGCGGCACAGCGCTGCCCCTGCGACTCTGCACCTCACCAGGCCCCGCAACCCGCCTTCCATCCACTCCTACCCCATCACCGGGCCCCGGGACAATCAACCCCCTACACACGGAGGGGAGAAATAACAACAAAGCTGCTCCTTGTCACCGCTCCCGGGATCCCCGTCCCTGGAGGAAGGCAACAAGGGTTTTGTGTCTGACCTTGATGTGCCTGCAGGGAGTGTGGGGTGTGTAGGTGTTGTGCTCTGTGGCCCCTGACTTGTCCAGGGCGACACACTACAACACTTAGGTTATTGTGCAGTGCTTTTTGTGCAGCTTGCAGGGTTACATGATACTTCATATACGATTTTTAGCTTTCTTGTTAGTAAATCACATTTTTTTTCCTCTTTTTCTTTCCTTAACTGAAGGCGGCATATCTCCAAGGCATTCTGATCTCTCAGCAAATCAAGAGGAGCTGCAGACCGGGAAGACCGACCCTCAGGAGCCTCCTGGACTTCAGAGAACAAGCATGGCCGCCGACAGAGGAGCAACCTGTCCTCCAAGAAGCTCAGAAGAAGAGGCGATGCCCGGCAGCTTATCTGTTTTTGTCTTTTATATGTGGTTTATACTTTTGCTGATGGTAATTTAATAAAATCTTTCTCCAATACGAGTTCGTCTTGCGTTGCCTCCAGTGAGTTCTGGCTTTGGTGATAAATATAGCACCCAACATAAATATAGCAGCAAAGCGGCAACTCAGTAGGAAAATAGCAGCAGGCAAATATAATGTGCAAAATGCGATGGCTAAATGATTATAAATAATGATGAAGTCAAAGCCTCAATATATATAAATATATATTTTGTAGCAGTGAGATATAACCAAGGCACAGACAGCACTGGGGTCATACACGTTACTGTGGGGCATATACATTACTGGGGGCATACAGCTCTGGAGGGCAAACACATTACTGGGGTGGGTGGGATACAGCTCTGGGAGCTCATACAGCTTAGTGGGGGGCACATATAGCTATAAGGGGCCCATAGAGCTCAGGGAGGCATACACAGCTCTAGGGAGCACATACAGCTCATGAGGGGACATTCAGTTTTAAGTGGCCCATACAGCTCAGGAGGGGCACATACAGCTCAGGAGGGGCTAGTTACCACCTTTGAACTGACTCTAACATCTGAACAGGGTCAGCATCAGCACCCGGCGCACCAGGCAGTGTCAGGTGCTCCTGCCCTGACACTGTACACTGACACTGCTGCACGGTGCTCCTGCCCTGAAACTATACACTAGCAGTGCTGCACGGTGCTCCTGCACTGACACTGTACACTGACACTGCCGCATGGTGCTCCTGCCCTGACACTGTACATTTACACTGCTGCACGGTGCTCCTGCCCTGACACTGTACACTGACACTGCTGCACGGTGCTCCTGCCCTGACACTGTACATTTACACTGCTGCACGGTGCTCCTGCCCTGACACTGTACACTGACACTGCTGCACGGTGCTCCTGCACTGACACTGTACACTTACACTGCTGCACGGTGCTCTTGCCCTGAAACTGTACACTGACACTGCTGCACGGTGCTCTTGCCCTGACACTATACTGACACTGCTGCACGGTGCTCCTGCCCTGACACTGTACACTTACACTGCTGCACGGTGCTCCTGCCCTGACACTGTACACTGACACTGCTGCACGGTGCTCCTGCACTGACACTGTACACTGACGCTGCTGCACGGTGCTCCTGCACTGACACTGTACACTGACGCTGCTGCACGGTGCTCCTGCACTGACACAGTTCACTGACACTGCTGCACGGTGCTCCTGTCCAGACACTGTACTGAACTGTAACCATAGGACAATGCCACCAGTCATAGTGACCCCATCACAACCTTAAAGCTCTGTGCGCACACTGCGGTTATTTGGCGCGGATTTGCCGCAGATTTTGCTGCAAATAAAGTGCAGCTTTTGTTCATAACCTTTCTGCAGTCCTTCCCCAGCAAAATCTATGAGAAAATCAAAATGCTGTGCGCTCACTGCATTTTTCTTCCTATACGTTTTGCTGCAGAATTTCAACTCGCGGAAAAAATGCATGCGGGTGCCGGGTACGTTTTTTACTCTGTTGCGGAATTCTGCCAAAGGGTGCAGATTTTTCTTAAGAAAAGCAAATTTCCCAGTGCGCACAGACCCTAAAGTAGATTTTTCACTTAATCTTCATCCAAGAGTTCACTTCAGTGTAAAAAAAAAAAATACAAACCCTGCTGTGCCCCCCTTCCCCGTCCATGGGTCTACTGGCCAGTCTCTGCCGCTAGTGTCTGGTATTGACCATTTCACTGGTCACGATGACAGTGCAGCCCAATCAGTGAGCTCTGCCAGTGTAAACCGAACGCCAGACTCAGAGCTGCTGAGCTCACTGATTGGCTGCTGCACTGTCCTCGTGATGTCAGTGAAATGGTCAATGCCAGACTCATCAGTTGTTTCCCTGTCTATACCTCGCATGTAAATTTACCCGTGTACTTTTATCCATGTGTTATTAGACATCATGTGGATGGTGGTCTGTATGGGGCATGGGGGGCACTACAGCAGGGCATGCGATGATTGTGCAGCGCAATAAGTGGGAACAAGATAAGACCTTACACAGATCATCACTGTACATTCTGATGTCTGGTTTTCTCATCCGAGTTTTATCCGTGTTTCTCACAGATAGAGCCCCTACCTATGAGAGTCTATGGGGCTGATCACAGATAGAGCCTGTACCTATGAGAGTCTATGGGGCTGATCACAGATAGAGCCTGTACCTATGAGAGTCTATGGGGCTGATCACAGATAGAGACTGTACTTATGAGAGTCTATGGGACTGATCACAGATAGGGCCCATACCTATGACAGTCTATGGGGCTGATCACAGAGAGAGCTCATACTTATGAGAGTCTAAGGGGCTGATCACAGATAGAGCCTGTACTTATGAGAGTCTATGGGGCTGATCACAGATAGGGCCCCTACCTGTGAGAGTCTATGGGGCTGATCACAGATAAAGCCCGTAATTATGAGAGTCTATGGGGCTGATCACAGAGCCCATACCTATGAGAGTCTATGGGGCTGATCACAGATAGAGACTGTACTTATGAGAGTCTATGGGACTGATCACAGATAGGGCCCATACCTATGACAGTCTATGGGGCTGATCACAGATAGAGCTCGTACCTATGAGGGTCTATGTGGCTGATCACAGATAGAGCCTGTACTTATGAGAGTCTAACTGTCAGAGGTACAGGTATCTATCTGTAATCAGTCCCATAGACTCTCATAGGTACGGGCCCTATCTGTGATCAGCCCAATAGACTCTCATAAGTACAGGTTCTATCTGTGATCAGCCCCATAGACTCTCATAGGTACAGGCTCTATCTGTGATCAGCCCCATAGACTCTTGTCGCGGGCGGAGGAGGGGACGCTGCGCTCTCCCACTGCTCGGGTCCGGCTGCTGCTGCTGCTCGGTGGTGGCTCGAGCGGTGGGCCGGATCCCGGGGTCTCGAGCGGCGTTCATCGCTGCTGCTGCTTGGATAGCATGTGTATCTATTGTGAACAGCTTATCAATGGTGGCAAATCGGGGCAGCTTAACCTCTTGCTCTCCGCAATTCAACACTCTCACGCGCACTTTTCCCTTCCGTATTAATGAATAAAACTGTGATATAAATAGTATATAGATACCCCACAAATGCAGATAAAGGTAGGTTATGGGAAAAGGGAGAAGAGGGAAACAGGAAAATAGTGTAATAAAGTATACCTTCCAGGGGGGAGAGGAAATGGCAGTACAGCCAGTGGAGGTGAAGCAACGGGAAGCCTGCAACTAAATTGTTGAGAGCGTTATCACATGGTGACTGAGCCTGATTGTAATGGGAGCATAGAGGTGCCGATCCTGTCTTACCTGCGTTGTTGTAGAAGTGGGTTTCCAGTGGTGGAGTCAGCTGTGTGCAGTTGTGGCTGTGGGTTCTTTTATGTGCGACCGTAGTAATAGCTGCGCCCACTTCCTGTATGGGAGTGGAATGCAGTGAGGCTAATGGAACGCACGTCTGCGCCTGCACATTTGTGAAGAAGGGGAGGGAGAGGGGGGAGGCTGTAATTGGCCTCCTCAACCTTGTGTGGGTCCTTCACCTCGGCCCAAACCCTGTGTGGTCAGGGCACCCTTCCTTGTAACTGCACACAAGGAATACCACACACCTCCTTACTATGCTGGCAGCAGAGCTCAATGCCATCATGCGGTCAAATGTTTACTTTGAAATGCATGGGAAATGTGAGTCACACCGCTGAGAAGTTGTGGACGGTTAGCTCTGGAGACCAAGTTTCATCAATGGTTGTCTCCACTCAACCAGCAGCCAGGGAAGGCCGGGTGTGACAATGATGCAAACTTGGGTGCGGCCCTTCGCCGTGACAATGTGACACACGTGCCTTGTGTGGCTCACGTGTTGAACCTGGTTGTCCAGCAATTTTTAAAGCACTATCCTGGCCTACATGGCCTTCTGCAGAGGGCACGGTGTAACACCTTCCTTAATCCACACACTCAGATGGGCTGTAAAGGATAGGCTAGAGGGAAGCCACTCACCAAGCAGGACCTCCAGAACCCTGGAACCCTTTAACCCCTATACAGGGATTAGGAATTACACAGGGCCCAAGGTGATCAATACCTGTGGAAGGCTGCAGTTCCAGAGAATAGTAGTCAGGCAGGGACAAAACATTAATTGAGGAACAGGAACAGAATGGGACGGCCAGGACTTAATCAGAAAACAAGCAGAGGTGAAATGCGGATCGGCCAACAAGGTACATAAACAGCAAGCAGGAAAAGTAGTCAGGTAACAAGCACACAAAATCATAAAACTGAACTGGGGGTAAAAGTAACCAGAGGTCATAGCTATGTCTGGCAGTGGTCTGCAGACAGGATGGGCATAAAAAAGGGTGTGGTGTCTTCCCATTGGTTGTAGCTGAATGATGGTGCAAGTGCAGCATTGCGCCGTGCACATATTTTCTCCCGGTTCTTTTCCGTGTTCACACTATATGTGGTTCCACTATGTATGGAGTTCCATCAGCCTCTGGAAGGTTCCTGGCAAATTGCACAGCTCGAAGGGCATGCCTTTTGAATTCTTTGAATTCGCAGAGACCCATCGGGGTGGCAAAGGCGGTCTTCTCCTGGTCTGCCTCAGCAACGGACACTTGCCAATAGCGACTACTGAGATCAAGGGTAGAAAAATAATTTGCAGTTCTCAATGCAGCTAGCTATTCCTCAATACAGGGGAGTGGTGCTGTCCTTCTTCTTTAACAGGACCAACGGAAGCTGCCCAGAGGCTACAACTGTCAGGGATAACCCCAGCCTCCTTCATGTTTCTCAACATGTCCTTGGTACACTGGTAATGTGCAGGTAGTATTGGCTTATATCTCTCTTTGATGGGTGGGTGTGCACTTGTGGGGATGTAGTGTTTGATCAAGATTAGGGACCAAGGCCCGGGAATATTTTTCAGCAAAAAGTATATGCGTTATTCCCATTAACAAATTTTATTAAGATATAGAAAAAACACACCAGCAGTGTAAAAAGTATTTTGACCATCAAGTCACAATAAACATGATACAATATAGACATACAATATTTAAAAGAGAGGTTACAAATATAGGGGATCAAATCGAGGCTCAGGACTTAACTTTGAGACCATATTAGGTTCATCCAGGCAGCGCCACACAATAAAAGAAATAGGATGCTTGCTGTCCATAAACGTCCAGATCGATGTATGCCGATGCTCTCCAAAAGTCCCCTTAGTACTTATAATAGCAGAGATGAGACATCAAATCCTTCAATTTAGCAGAAGTGAGCCATCAATTTCATGGTAGATTTACAACAGTCTCCACCTCGACGCGTTTCCCCACATGCTATACATGTGGTTCATCAGGAGGCTATAAGACAGACAAGCTCTATCAGCAACAAGTTGTAATAGTATTAACCATAGATTGCACATTCATACGCTACACCACAGAAAGGCATGTAAGATAAAGAGACAATATCAAAGATACAAGAGTACTTGCCCAGGGAGATGAGGTATTAGATATGCAGATCCATGGCGCCCATCAAACAGGATCCACGGCCGATCAGACAATGCTAAAGAGATAGTACTGCCATAGTCCAGAGAGGCGTCATGGAGCTGCATACCACCATGAGGTTTAAATAGCCTGTAATGCCATAATCACCTGTAAGCGGTCAGGGCAATCATGCAGATGCCGGCACCGCCATGTATGCGCATGCCTAATGCATTGCGCACACCTGGGATAGCCCAGGATGCCGATATAATTAGAATGCCGCCGTCCCTATCCCCATTGCGCCTGCCCAGAACCTCCCAGGCACGTGCGGACGGAGGCCCTCAGGTGCCACAGTCAGATAGAAATAGACAAAAGCACAGCGCATGCGTGAGGGTCCTGAATGTTATGGCGTCTGCATGGAAACGCCGCCGTCCACATCCCCATCGCGCCTGCCCAGACAACAGGCGGCACGCACGTGTGGACGGAGGCCCTGAGATGCCATAATCAGATGGACATAAACAAGAGCACAGCGCATGCGCAGGGGTCTTAAGTACTACGGCGTCTGCATAAAAGTCGTAAGATGATACAGAGCACCGTGTGCCCACGCATGCGCAATAAAGCAAGGGGAATACTTAGTGCTTTACTGCACGTCTAACATTAATATAAAGCACCCGCTGCAATATATATTTGTTGAAGAAAGGTTACTTTAAAGATAAGGCCTTATTATAGGGGGCTCCCATTCATAGGAATATAAGTATGATATAATTTAATTTAGCCGATGTAAATAGATTGTAGACGCCATAATAGACATGACCCCCATTTGTAGGCACATAGATAAAATAGGCATCATAGGATATACAATAAAAATAGATACAATAGATTATAGACGCCATAATAGACATAACCCCCATTTATAGGCACATAGATAATATAAGCATCATGGGATATACAATAACAGGCAGATATACCATTATATATTATTACATCAACCCTGTCAGAAATATAACAGGGATACCATCCTTCTAGACAGATATACCCTCCATGTATACATTATGAGGGTACATCCATAACGAGTCTCCCAGGGCAAGGACAAGAATACATAGATATTAACCATTAATATGGTCCATTCCTAAAAACGGAAGAAGTCTTACAAAGTAGAGCAAAAATGGATTTAAATTAACAATTTGGGTTCCGCTTAAGGCTAGGTGGGAAGAAAACAGCTAAAGGAGAGCTGTTCGTTCAGCCCTCCTGGGGTCAAAGATCCCATTTTTAATATCCAAGCTGATTCCTTCTGCAGTAATACCCTATCAAAGTCTCCTCCCCTAGGGTTGGGTTTCACCACCTCCAGAATGTAAAAACGAATTTGAGCCGTATCTCCCCCATGGATCATATTAATATGGCGAGAGATTGATGTATCTCGTCCATTCCTAATATCCGTAAGATGTTCGCCCACCCGCCTCCGGAGTTCTCTCAGGGTCTTCCCTATATAGTCCATAGGGCAAGTACAGGTGGCCCTATAGATAACTCCGGAGGTTTTACAGTTACCAAAATCACGTAGGGAGAAGATTTTCCCCGTGGCTGCACTAGTCACCCTTTTGCATTGTTCCATGGATCCACAATATTTACAGTTTCCACAGCGGAACATCCCGCAGATACGTCTATCTAGCCATGTTCCCTGTGGTCTAGGTCCCTGGTACATGCTGTGCACCAATTTATCGCCTATGGTACGACCCCGCCTGTAAGTAATGCTAGGGGATTTATTAATATACTTTACCAAATCGGGGTCAGCCCTCAAGATCTTCCAGTGCTTTTTTATCACTGAAAAGACTCTTTCAGATTGTACATCGTACGTGCCAATGATACGCGTGATGTTACAATCATTTTCACGCATCCGGGGAATCATAACACTGTGTCTATTGGTATTTTTTGCAAGGGCTGAATGATCTTTTTAAGATAGCCACGGTCTAAAAATCGACCAAAAAGGTCCGAGGCCTGTGCCTTGAAATCTTCTTCTCTTGAGCAATTTCTGCATATCCGCAGAAACTGCCCTTTAGGAATACCCCTCTTTAGGGGAAAGGGATGATGGCTGTCCCATTTCAATAGGGCCCCAGGGATGTGACTACCCTGCCATGATAGAGCCCATGCCCTCCGAGCACTGGCCCACAGTAATGGACGCCCGAGGGGTGGTAGATGTAAAGAAGGGGAGAGTGCCTGTGAGGTTGCTGAACTGCGGGGAGGAAGAAGTCAGGCTTCCCCGGTATGCTACACTTGCCAAGTTGCTCACTCTGGATCCCCACACCATCCACGAGGCAGTTCCCCCAACCTCACCACCGATACCCCTACACATCACAAAGAAGGGGTATACCGGGTGGTACGGGAGTATGAGCAAGTTTTTAGCAAACATCCCCTAGACTTTGGGCAGGTTAAAGGGGTCCAACACCATATTCCCACCGGTGAACACCCCCCTATCAAAGAGAGGTACAGGCCTATTCCCCCTGCACACTACCAATGTGCCAAGGACATTTTGAGGAACATGAAGGAGGCAGGGGTCATCAGGGACAGCTGTAGTCCCTGGGCCGCCCCATTGGTACTGGTTAAGAAGAAGGACGGCACCATGCGGATGTGCGTGGATTACCGGAAGATTAACCAGATAACGCATAAAGATGCTTACCCACTGCCCCGTAATGAAGAGTCTTTGGCCGCACTGAGAACTGCAAATTACTTCTCCACCCTTGACCTCACCAGCGGGTACTGGCAAGTGGCTGTGGCACCGGAGGACCGGGAGAAAACTGCCTTCACCACCCCAATGGGGCTCTGTGAATTCAATAGTATGCCGTTCAGGCTGTGCAACGCCCCTGGAACCTTCCAACGGCTGATGGAGTGCTGTCTGGGGCATCTAAACTTCGAAACCATCCTGTTATACCTGGATGATGTGAATGTGTACTCCCAGACATATGAAGCCCACCTGGAGAACCTGGCCGAAGTGTTCGCGTCCCTTGCCAAATACGGGATGAAGTTGAAGCCCTCCAAGTGTCACCTGCTGAAACCCAGAGTGCAGTACCTGGGGCATGTGGTGGGTGCAGAAGGTGTCGCCCCCGACCCCGAGAAGATCACTGCCATCCAAGACTGGCCGAGACCAACCACAGTGAGGGAAGTAAGGCAGTTTCTGGGTCTGGTGGGGTACTACCGGCGCTTCATCAAGGGGTACACGAAGATGGCTGCCCCCATACAAGACCTCCTCGTGGGACAGACCAAAGGTGGTAGACCCATCGGAGCCCCACTGGTGTGGGAAGAGAGGCATGAGGAATCCTTCCGTCAACTGAAGGTGGCCTTGACCGGAGAGGAGATCCTGGCGTATCCCGATTACAGCAACCCGTTCATCCTCTATACCGATGCCAGCAATGTGGGCTTGGGGGCAGTCTTTTCCCAGGTCCAAGATGGGAAGGAAAAGGTGATTGCTTATGCTAGCCGAAAGCTCCGACCGACTGAAAGGAATCCTGAGAACTACAGCTCTTTCAAGCTCGAGCTCCTGGCGCTGGTGTGGGCTATCACCGAGCGGTTCCGCCATTACCTGGCCGCAGCAAAGTTCACCGCTTTCATGGATAATAATCCGCTGACCCACCTGGACACGGCCAAGTTGGGCGCGTTGGAACAGCGGTGGGTGGCCAGGCTAGCCAACTACGATTTCACCATCAAATACAGGGCCGGTCGTGCCAACGATAATGCTGATGCACTCTCTTGGATGCCCCACTTGTCAGAAGAAGGGTGCGAGGTTGACGACCTCGAGGAGATCGAGTTGCCTGCATTTCACCAGCCACCAACTGAGAAGGTGCATGTCCACCAGCAACGGGCGAATCTGGACCCGCTGCCC
Organism: Anomaloglossus baeobatrachus; assembly: GCF_048569485.1. Taxonomy (NCBI): domain Eukaryota; kingdom Metazoa; phylum Chordata; class Amphibia; order Anura; family Aromobatidae; genus Anomaloglossus; species Anomaloglossus baeobatrachus. The sequence continues at coordinate 220,496 of NW_027442487.1, read as the reverse complement.
AGTCAGGAGTGGCAGGAAGCTCAAAACCAGGCGCCCGCTGTCCGCCTAGTTAAGATCCTATGCCCATGGGCTGCTTATGACTGTGAAATATGTAGTTTTACTGGGCTGGGATGAGAGAATCCATTGAATGGTGTAGGGATTGTGGTTCCTGTGTGCTAAGAAGAGAGGCTGGCACCAGCCAGAAAGCCCCATTACAGCCAATAATCACTTAATAATTTTTTCAACCTGTCATCATATGGGAGGCCTTCCATTCCTTGTAGTAGTCTAGTTGACCGCCTTTGAACTGACTCTAACTTCTGAATGTCCTTTTTAAAATGTGGAGCCCAAAACTGGTTCCCATATTCCAGATGTGGCCTTACAAGTGATTTATAGAAGTGTAACAATACGTTGGGATCACGGGATCTAATCTCCCTTTTTATACACCCTAAAGTCTTGTTTGCTTTAGAATAAACAATAACATCATCTAGGTATAGCAGTACCATTTCAAAGTTACGGTGTCCCAAACAGCATTCCATCAGCCTCTGGAAGGTTCCTGGCGCATTGCACAGCTCGAAGGGCATGCTTTTGAACTCCCAGAGACCCATCAGGGTGGCGAAGGCGGTCTTCTCCCGGTCTGCCTCCGCAACGGACACTTGCCAATAGCGACTAGTGAGATCATGGGTAGAAAAATAATTTGCAGTTCTCAATGCCGCTAGCGATTCCTCAATACAGGGGAGTGTTGCCGTCCTTCTTTAACAGGACCAACGGAGCTGCCCAGAGGCATAATCAAACAGTGGCCCAATTAAGATTCCAAGTCATCGAACATGTCCCAGCCATACGCAGAGTAGGCGATAGAATTAGGAAACTCAAAGAAAGGGAATCTTTCTGGATAAATACTCTGGGCACGTTGGAACCCAAGGGCTTAAACCATGAATATAAAGTACAGACTTGATTCATTGGGCCGTGCACATTTTTTCTAACGCCCGGTTCTTTTCCGTGTTCGCACTATATGTGGTTCCACTATGTATGGAGTTCCATTCTTCCTTGTATTTTATTTGTCATATTTCTTTTCTTGAACACTATATATGGTTCCACTATGTATGGAGTTCCATTCTTCCTTGTTTTTTATTTGTCATGTTTGTCATGTCTGATCAACTGGTTACATTATGTCTGATTACCTTGTCTAACAGTTTTTTCTCCCCTTTCTTTACCTTCCAGGTTCCCATAGTCACGTGAAATATCTCTGTTGCACTTGATTACGGCTCACTATTCACTATAGGATGTCTTATATCTAACATCACACTCTCACCCGTCAGCACTCTATAGGTTTGTATAAGGTATGCGCTTACACATCCTGTCCTCCATAAATATTTCCACTTATGTAACACTATCCCTATGATCACTCATAACTCATACCTTTGTAGTCAATTACAGCCTCCCCTCTCCCCCCTCCCCTTCTCCCTTTCCATCTATAATTTTGCCAGTACAATATTAGTTTACATTAGGCACACACTCACATATTCCATTCCTTAGTGACTTATTGTAATTCACATTCGCATACAATTCTCTATGCCTGCCCCATTACTACATTCATACCTACTTGACCCTATCCTGATACCCCTTGTCTCACCTTGTTGGTCCCTACACCTGTTATCCTGTCCTTTCCTGTGTCTGTCTTGTCACACAACACATTTTAGCATATTAGTTGTGCTCCTTATTACCTGTCCTGCCTATTAGAATTATGTCTATTATGTCCATGCATGGCCCAATGAATCAAGTCTGTACTTCATATTCATGGTTTAAGCCCTTGGGTTCCAACGTGCCCAGAGTATATATCCAGAAAGATTCCCTTTCTTTGAGCCTCCTAATTCTATCGCCTCCTCTGCGTATGGCTTGGACATGTTCGATGACTTGGAATCTTAATTGGATCACTGTGTGATTATGCGTCACAAAATGGTGTGGGACTGGTAATAGAATCTGCTTACAATGTATTGTTGACTTGTGTTTAGCTCAAAGAAAGAAAATCTTTCTGGATATGTACTCTGGGCACATTAGAACCCAAGGGCTTAAACCGTGAATATGAAGTAAAGACTTGATTCATTGGGCCGTGCACCATGTCACCATGTGTCCAATTGCATTGTCCAATGGCTCACAATGGTTATGCGTTTTCATTGGATGGATAATGAAAGCCATGTTTTTTTCCTTTCTGTTGGGTTTGTTGTGTGAGTAGCCTATAGGATTAAGTTGGTTACCGCAGGCAGTGGATTTAGCTTCCTGTCTTTGGTCCAGTGGTAGATGGATTGTCTGGTCTATGAGCTGTTATTGGTTTGAATGCAGGTGAATGCCCATGGGCTGCTTATGACTGTGTACAATATGTAGTTTTACTGGGCGGGGATGAGAGAATCCATTGAAGCATGGTGTAGGGATTGTGGTTCCTGTGTGCTAAGAAGAGAGGCTGGCACCAGTCAGAAAGCCCCATTACAGCCAATAATCACTTAATAACTTTTTCAACTTGTCATCATATGGGAGGCCTTCCATTCCTTGTAGTAGTCTAGTTGTCCACCTTTGAACTGACTCTAACTTCTGAATGTCCTTTTTAAAATGTGGAGCCCAAAACTGGTTCCCATATTCCAGATGTGGCCTTATAAGTGATTTATAGAGGTGTAACAATACGTTGGGATCACGGGATCTAATCTCCCTTTTTATACACCCTAAAATCTTGTCCCAAGCAGCAATCCATCAGCCTCTGGAAGGTTCCTGGCGCATTGCACAGCTCGAAGGGCATGCTTTTGAACTCGCAGAGACCCATAGGGGTGGTGAAGGCGGTCTTCTCACGGTCTGCCTCAGCAACGGACACTTGCCAATAGTGACTAGTGAGATCAAGGGTAGAAAAATAATTTGCAGTTCTCAATGCAGCTAGCGATTCCTCAATACGGGGGAGTGGTGCCGTCCTTCTTCTTTAACAGGACCAACGGAGCTGCCCAAAGGCTACAACTGTCACGGATAACCCCAGTCTCCTTCATGTTGCTCAACATGTCCTTGGTACACTGGTAATGTGAAGGTGGTATTGCCTTACAGCTCTCTTTGATGGGTGGGTGTGCACCTGTGGGGATGTAGTGTTGGACCCCTTTTATTCCCCCAAAGTCTAGCGGATGTTTGCTGAAGACTTGCTTGATTTCTTGCACTACCCTGTAGACCCCCTTCTTGTGATGTGAAGGTGTGGAGTCAGTGCCTACGTGTAATTCCTGACACCACTCCTCTGGCTGACTTGGTGAGCAGTCACTGACTGGGTGGGGTGCAGTAATGGTGGATGCTGCTACTTGGATAGCATGTGTATCTACTGTGAACAGCTTATCAATGGTGGCAAATCGGGGCAGCTTAACCTCTTGCTCTCCGCAGTTCAACACTCTCACGCGCACTCTTCCCTTCCGTATTAATGAATAAAACTGTGATATAAATAGTATCTAGATAACCCCACAAATGCAGATAAAGGTAGGTTATGGGAAAAGGGAGAAGAGGGAAACAGGAAAATAGTGTAATAAATAAGCAGATTCTATTACCAGTCCCACACCATTTTGTGACGCATAATCACACAGTGATCCAATTAAGATTCCAAGTCATCGAACATGTCCAAGCCATACGCAGAGGAGGCAATAGAATTAGGAAGCTCAAAGAAAGGGAATATTTCTGGATATATACTCTGGGCACGTTGGAACCCAAAGGCTTAAACCATGAATATGAAGTACAGACTTGATTCATTGGGCCATGCATGGACATAATGGACATAATTCTAATAGGCAGGACAGGTAATAAGGAGCACAAGGGATATGCTAAAATGTGTTGTGTGACAAGACAGACACAGGAAAGGACAGGATAACAGGTGTAGGGACCAACAAGGTGAGACAAGGGGTATCAGGATAGGGTCAAGTAGGTATGAATGTATGAAGCGGAAGAGGAGAACCCACAAGCTGGATGATCAATGGAAACAAACCCCATACGTCATACAGCCCACAGGATGGGAAGATGGGAAGGCCTACCAGATCAGTCGTGACCAAAGGGGCACTTTGGCCACGGTTTCCCGGGACAATCCAAAAAGGTGCCCACCAGCATTGAGGGCAACGGCTGAAGTTCCGGTTCCTCCACCAGCGGAGAAGGCAAAAGAGGTAATTCACACCTGATGGGTGACTTCCCAGCGGACTGGCCTACACATAACGGCGCGGTGATTCGCAAACTTGTCCTGTGTGGCGGAGATGAGATTTGATAAAGTAAGTGGAAATCCAGTAAAAGTTTCATTTGGCTACTTTGCACTCTCGAGATAATCGTCACCATGTGCCAAATGCAATAGAATAGCAATCTGAACACATTCGCGCATAAATGAAATGACCACAATTTTCTCCAAAACTATAACAGATGCAAACTTGTCCTGTGTGGTGGAGATGAGATTTGATAAAGTAAGTGGAAATCCAGTAAAAGTTTCATTTGGCTACTTTGCACTCTCGAGATAATCGTCACCATGTGCCAAATGCAATAGAATAGCAATCTGAACACATTCGCGCATAAATGAAATGACCACAATTTTCTCCAAAACTATAACAGATGCAAACTTGTCCCGTGTGGTGGAGATGAGATTTGATAAAGTAAGTGGAAATCCAGTAAAAGTTTCATTTGGCTACTTTGCACTCTCGAGATAATCGTCACCATGTGCCAAATGCAATAGAATAGCAATCTGAGCACATTCGCGCATAAATGAAATGACCACAATTTTCTCAAAAACTATAACAGATGCAAACTTGTCCTGTGTGGTGGAGATGAGATTTGATAAAGTAAGTGGAAATCCAGTAAAAGTTTCATTTGGCTACTTTGCACTCTCGAGATAATCGTCACCATGTGCCAAATGCAATAGAATAGCAATCTGAGCACATTCGCGCATAAATGAAATGACCACAATTTTCTCAAAAACTATAACAGATGCAAACTTGTCCTGTGTGGTGGAGATGAGATGCTTATATGCCATAGCATTTGGCACATGGTGACGATTATCTCGAGAGTGCAAAGTAGCCAAATGAAACTTTTACTGGATTTCCACTTACTTTATCAAATCTCATCTCCACCACACAGGACAAGTTTGAATCTGTTATAGTTTTTGAGAAAATTGTGGTCATTTCATTTATGCGCGAATGTGCTCAGATTGCTATTCTATTGCATTTGGCACATGGTGACGATTATCTCGAGAGTGCAAAGTAGCCAAATGAAACTTTTACTGGATTTCCACTTACTTTATCAAATCTCATCTCCACCACACAGGACAAGTTTGCATCTGTTATAGTTTTGGAGAAAATTGTGGTCATTTCATTTATGCGCGAATGTGCTCAGATTGCTATTCTATTGCATTTGGCACATGGTGACGATTATCTCGAGAGTGCAAAGTAGCCAAATGAAACTTTTACTGGATTTCCACTTACTTTATCAAATCTCATCTCCACCACACAGGACAAGTTTGCATCTGTTATAGTTTTTGAGAAAATTGTGGTCATTTCATTTATGCGCGAATGTGCTCAGATTGCTATTCTATTGCATTTGGCACATGGTGACGATTATCTCGAGAGTGCAAAGTAGCCAAATGAAACTTTTACTGGATTTCCACTTACTTTATCAAATCTCATCTCCACCACACAGGACAAGTTTGCATCTGTTATAGTTTTGGAGAAAATTGTGGTCATTTCATATATGCGCGAATGTGTTCAGATTGATATTCTATTGCATTTGGCACATGGTGACGATTATCTCGAGAGTGCAAAGTAGCCAAATGAAACTTTTACTGGATTTCCACTTACTTTATCAAATCTCATCTCCACCACACAGGACAAGTTTGCATCTGTTATAGTTTTTGAGAAAATTGTAGTCATTTCATTTATGCGCGAATGTGCTCAGATTGCTATTCTATTGCATTTGGCACATGGTGACGATTATCTCGAGAGTGCAAAGTAGCCAAATGAAACTTTTACTGGATTTCCACTTACTTTATCAAATCTCATCTCCACCACACAGGACAAGTTTGCATCTGTTATAGTTTTGGAGAAAATTGTGGTCATTTCATTTATGCGCGAATGTGCTCAGATTGCTATTCTATTGCATTTGGCACATGGTGACGATTATCTCGAGAGTGCAAAGTAGCCAAATGAAACTTTTAGTGGATTTCCACTTACTTCATCAAATCTCATCTCCACCACACAGGACAAGTTTGCATCTGTTATAGTTTTGGAGAAAATTGTGGTCATTTCATTTATGCGCGAATGTGTTCAGATTGCTATTCTATTGCATTTGGCACATGGTGACGATTATCTCGAGAGTGCAAAGTAGCCAAATGAAACCTTTACTGGATTTCCACTTACTTTATCAAATCTCATCTCCACCACACAGGACAAGTTTGCATCTGTTATAGTTTTTGAGAAAATTGTGGTCATTTCATTTATGCGCGAATGTGTTCAGATTGCTATTCTATTGCATTTGGCACATGGTGACGATTATCTCGAGAGTGCAAAGTAGCCAAATGAAACTTTTACTGGATTTCCACTTACTTTATCAAATCTCATCTCCGCCACACAGGACAAGTTTGCATATGTTATAGTTTTTGAGAAAATTGTGGTCATTTCATTTATGCGCGAATGTGCTCAGATTGCTATTCTATTGCATTTGGCACATGGTGACAATTATCTCGAGAGTGCAAAGTAGCCAAATGAAACTTTTACTGGATTTCCACTTACTTTATCAAATCTCATCTCCACCACACAGGACAAGTTTGCATCTGTTATAGTTTTGGAGAAAATTGTGGTCATTTCATTTATGTGCGAATGTGTTCAGATTGCTATTCTATTGCATTTGGCACATGGTGACGATTATCTCGAGAGTGCAAAGTAGCCAAATGAAACTTTTACTGGATTTCCACTTACTTTATCAAATCTCATCTCCACCACACAGAACAAGTTTGCATCTGTTATAGTTTTGGAAAAAATTGTGGTCATTTCATTTATGCGCGAATGTGCTCAGATTGCTATTTTATTGCATTTGGCACATGGTGACGATTATCTCGAGAGTGCAAAGTAGCCAAATGAAACTTTTACTGGATTTCCACTTACTTTATCAATTCTCATCTCCACCACACAGGACAAGTTTGCATCTGTTATAGTTTTGGAGAAAATTGTGGTCATTTCATTTATGCGCGAATGTGTTCAGATTGCTATTCTATTGCATTTGGCACATGGTGACGATTATCTCGAGAGTGCAAAGTAGCCAAATGAAACTTTTACTGGATTTCCACTTACTTTATCAAATCTCATCTCCACCACACAGGACAAGTTTGCATCTGTTATAGTTTTGGAGAAAATTGTTGTCATTTCATTTATGCGCGAATGTGTTCAGATTGCTATTCTATTGCATTTGACACATGGTGACGATTATCTCGAGAGTGCAAAGTAGCCAAATGAAACTTTTACTGGATTTCCACTTACTTTATCAAATCTCATCTCCACCACACAGGACAAGTTTGCATCTGTTATAGTTTTGGAGAAAATTGTGGTCATTTCACTTATGCGCGAATGTGTTCAGATTGTTTTCTATTGCATTTGGCACATGGTGACGATTATCTCGAGAGTGCAAAGTAGCCAAATGAAACTTTTACTGGATTTCCACTTACTTTATCAAATCTCATCTCCACCACACAGGACAAATTTGCATCTGTTATAGTTTTGGAGAAAATTGTGGTCATTTCATTTATGCGCGAATGTGTTCAGATTGATATTCTATTGCATTTGGCACATGGTGACGATTATCTCGAGAGTGCAAAGTAGCCAAATGAAACTTTTACTGGAGTTCCACTTACTTTATCAAATCTCATCTCCACCACACAGGACAAGTTTGCATCTGTTATAGTTTTTGAGAAAATTGTGGTCATTTCATTTATGCGCGAATGTGTTCAGATTGCTATTCTATTGCATTTGGCACATGGTGACGATTATCTCGAGAGTGCAAAGTAGCCAAATGAAACTTTTACTGGATTTCCACTTACTTTATCAAATCTCATCTCCACCACACAGGACAAGTTTGCATCTGTTATAGTTTTGGAGAAAATTGTGGTCATTTCAATTATGCGCGAATGTGTTCAGATTGCTATTCTATTGCATTTGGCACATGGTGACGATTATCTCGAGAGTGCAAAGTAGCCAAATGAAACTTTTACTGGATTTCCACTTACTTTATCAAATCTCATCTCCACCACACAGGACAAGTTTGCATCTGTTATAGTTTTTGAGAAAATTGTGGTCATTTCATTTATGCGCGAATGTGTTCAGATTGCTATTCTATTGCATTTGGCACATGGTGACGATTATCTCGAGAGTGCAAATTAGCCAAATGAAACTTTTACTGGATTTCCACTTACTTTATCAAATCTCATCTCCACCACACAGGACAAGTTTGCATCTGTTATAGTTTTGGAGAAAATTGTGGTCATTTCATTTATGCGCGAATGTGCTCAGATTGCTATTCTATTGCATTTGGCACATGGTGACGATTATCTCGAGAGTGCAAAGTAGCCAAATGAAACTTTTACTGGATTTCCACTTACTTTATCAAATCTCATCTCCACCAAACAGGACAAGTTTGCATCTGTTATAGTTTTGGAGAAAATTGTGGTCATTTCATTTATGCGCGAATGTGTTCAGATTGCTATTCTATTGCATTTGGCACATGGTGACGATTATCTCGAGAGTGCAAAGTAGCCAAATGAAACTTTTACTGGATTTCCACTTACTTTATCAAATCTCATCTCCACCACACAGGACAAGTTTGCATCTGTTATAGTTTTGGAGAAAATTGTGGTCATTTCATTTATGCGCGAATGTGTTCAGATTGCTATTCTATTGCATTTGGCACATGGTGACGATTATCTCGAGAGTGCAAAGTAGCCAAATGAAACTTTTACTGGATTTCCACTTACTTTATCAAATCTCATCTCCACCACACAGGACAAGTTTGCATCTGTTATAGTTTTGGAGAAAATTGTGGTCATTTCATTTATGCGCGAATGTGTTCAGATTGCTATTCTATTGCATTTGGCACATGGTGACGATTATCTCGAGAGTGCAAAGTAGCCAAATGAAACTTTTACTGGATTTCCACTTACTTTATCAAATCTCATCTCCACCACACAGGACAAGTTTGCATCTGTTATAGTTTTGGAGAAAATTGTGGTCATTTCATTTATGCGCGAATGTGTTCAGATTGCTATTCTATTGCATTTGGCACATGGTGACGATTATCTCGAGAGTGCAAAGTAGCCAAATGAAAGTTTTACTGGATTTCCACTTACTTTATCAAATCTCATCTCCACCACACAGGACAAGTTTGCATCTGTTATAGTTTTGGAGAAAATTGTGGTCATTTCATTTATGCGCGAATGTGTTCAGATTGCTATTCTATTGCATTTGGCACATGGTGACGATTATCTCGAGAGTGCAAAGTAGCCAAATGAAACTTTTACTGGATTTCCACTTACTTTATCAAATCTCATCTCCACCACACAGGACAAGTTTGCATCTGTTATAGTTTTGGAGAAAATTGTGGTCATTTCATTTATGCGCGAATGTGTTCAGATTGCTATTCTATTGCATTTGGCACATGGTGACGATAATCTCGAGAGTGCAAAGTAGCCAAATGAAACTTTTACTGGATTTCCACTTACTTTATCAAATCTCATCTCCACCACAGAGGACAAGTTTGCATCTGTTATAGTTTTGGAGAAAATTGTGGTCATTTCATTTATGCGCGAATGTGCTCAGATTGCTATTCTATTGCATTTGGCACATGGTGACGATTATCTCGAGAGTGCAAAGTAGCCAAATGAAACTTTTACTGGATTTCCACTTACTTTATCAAATCTCATCTCCACCACACAGGACAAGTTTGCATCTGTTATAGTTTTTGAGAAAATTGTGGTCATTTCATTTATGCGCGAATGTGCTCAGATTGCTATTCTATTGCATTTGGCACATGGTGACGATTATCTCGAGAGTGCAAAGTAGCCAAATGAAACTTTTACTGGATTTCCACTTACTTTATCAAATCTCATCTCCACCACACAGGACAAGTTTGCATCTGTTATAGTTTTTGAGAAAATTGTGGTCATTTCATGTATGTGCGAATGTGTTCAGATTGCTATTCTATTGCATTTGGCACATGGTGACGATTATCTCGAGAGTGCAAAGTAGCCAAATGAAACTTTTACTGGATTTCCACTTACTTTATCAAATCTCATCTCCACCACACAGGACAAGTTTGCATCTGTTATAGTTTTGGAGAAAATTGTGGTCATTTCATTTATGCGCGAATGTGTTCAGATTGCTATTCTATTGCATTTGGCACATGGTGACGATTATCTCGAGAGTGCAAAGTAGCCAAATGAAACTTTTACTGGATTTCCACTTACTTTATCAAATCTCATCTCCACCACACAGGACAAGTTTGCATCTGTTATAGTTTTGGAGAAAATTGTGGTCATTTCATTTATGCGCGAATGTGTTCAGATTGCTATTCTATTGCATTTGGCACATGGGGACGATTATCTCGAGAGTGCAAAGTAGCCAAATGAAACTTTTACTGGATTTCCACTTACTTTATCAAATCTCATCTTCACCACACAGGACAAGTTTGCATCTGTTATAGTTTTGGAGAAAATTGTGGTCATTTCATTTATGCGCGAATGTGTTCAGATTGCTATTCTATTGCATTTGGCACATGGTGACGATTATCTCGAGAGTGCAAAGTAGCCAAATGAAACTTTTACTGGATTTCCACTTACTTTATCCAATCTCATCTCCACCACACAGGACAAGTTTGCATCTGTTATAGTTTTGGAGAAAATTGTGGTCATTTCATATATGCGCGAATGTGTTCAGATTGATATTCTATTGCATTTGGCACATGGTGACGATTATCTCGAGAGTGCAAAGTAGCCAAATGAAACTTTTACTGGATTTCCACTTACTTTATCAAATCTCATCTCCACCACACAGGACAAGTTTGCATCTGTTATAGTTTTTGAGAAAATTGTGGTCATTTCATTTATGCGCGAATGTGCTCAGATTGCTATTCTATTGCATTTGGCACATGGTGACGATTATCTCGAGAGTGCAAAGTAGCCAAATGAAACTTTTACTGGATTTCCACTTACTTTATCAAATCTCATCTCCACCACACAGGACAAGTTTGCATCTGTTATAGTTTTTGAGAAAATTGTGGTCATTTCATTTATGCGCGAATGTGCTCAGATTGCTATTCTATTGCATTTGGCACATGGTGACGATTATCTCGAGAGTGCAAAGTAGCCAAATGAAACTTTTACTGGATTTCCACTTACTTTATCAAATCTCATCTCCACCACACAGGACAAGTTTGCATCTGTTATAGTTTTGGAGAAAATTGTGGTCATTTCATTTATGCGCGAATGTGCTCAGATTGCTATTCTATTGCATTTGGCACATGGTGACGATTATCTCGAGAGTGCAAAGTAGCCAAATGAAAGTTTTACTGGATTTCCACTTACTTTATCAAATCTCATCTCCACCACACAGGACAAGTTTGCATCTGTTATAGTTTTGGAGAAAATTGTGGTCATTTCATTTATGCGCGAATGTGTTCAGATTGCTATTCTATTGCATTTGGCACATGGTGACGATAATCTCGAGAGTGCAAAGTAGCCAAATGAAACTTTTACTGGATTTCCACTTACTTTATCAAGACTCATCACCACAGAGGACAAGTTTGCATCTGTTATAGTTTTGGAGAAAATTGTGGTCATTTCATTTATGCGCGAATGTGCTCAGATTGCTATTCTATTGCATTTGGCACATGGTGACGATTATCTCGAGAGTGCAAAGTAGACAAATGAAACTTTTACTGGATTTCCACTTACTTTATCAAATCTCATCTCCACCACACAGGACAAGTTTGCATCTGTTATAGTTTTTGAGAAAATTGTGGTCATTTCATTTATGCGCGAATGTGCTCAGATTGCTATTCTATTGCATTTGGCACATGGTGACGATTATCTCGAGAGTGCAAAGTAGCCAAATGAAACTTTTACTGGATTTCCACTTACTTTATCAAATCTCATCTCCACCACACAGGACAAGTTTGCATCTGTTATAGTTTTTGAGAAAATTGTGGTCATTTCATGTATGCGCGAATGTGTTCAGATTGCTATTCTATTGCATTTGGCACATGGTGACGATTATCTCGAGAGTGCAAAGTAGCCAAATGAAACTTTTACTGGATTTCCACTTACTTTATCAAATCTCATCTCCACCACACAGGACAAGTTTGCATCTGTTATAGTTTTGGAGAAAATTGTGGTCATTTCATTTATGCGCGAATGTGTTCAGGTTGCTATTCTATTGCATTTGGCACATGGTGACGATTATCTCGAGAGTGCAAAGTAGCCAAATGAAACTTTTACTGGATTTCCACTTACTTTATCAAATCTCATCTCCACCACACAGGACAAGTTTGCATCTGTTATAGTTTTGGAGAAAATTGTGGTCATTTCATTTATGCGCGAATGTGTTCAGATTGCTATTCTATTGCATTTGGCACATGGTGACGATTATCTCGAGAGTGCAAAGTAGCCAAATGAAACTTTTACTGGATTTCCACTTACTTTATCAAATCTCATCTCCACCACACAGGACAAGTTTGCATCTGTTATAGTTTTGGAGAAAATTGTGGTCATTTCATTTATGCGCGAATGTGTTCAGATTGCTATTCTATTGCATTTGGCACATGGTGACGATTATCTCGAGAGTGCAAAGTAGCCAAATGAAACTTTTACTGGATTTCCACTTACTTTATCAAATCTCATCTCCACCACACAGGACAAGTTTGCATCTGTTATAGTTTTGGAGAAAATTGTGGTCATTTCATATATGCGCGAATGTGTTCAGATTGATATTCTATTGCATTTGGCACATGGTGACGATTATCTCGAGAGTGCAAAGTAGCCAAATGAAACTTTTACTGGATTTCCACTTACTTTATCAAATCTCATCTCCACCACACAGGACAAGTTTGCATCTGTTATAGTTTTTGAGAAAATTGTGGTCATTTCATTTATGCGCGAATGTGCTCAGATTGCTATTCTATTGCATTTGGCACATGGTGACGATTATCTCGAGAGTGCAAAGTAGCCAAATGAAACTTTTACTGGATTTCCACTTACTTTATCAAATCTCATCTCCACCACACAGGACAAGTTTGCATCTGTTATAGTTTTTGAGAAAATTGTGGTCATTTCATTTATGCGCGAATGTGCTCAGATTGCTATTCTATTGCATTTGGCACATGGTGACGATTATCTCGAGAGTGCAAAGTAGCCAAATGAAACTTTTACTGGATTTCCACTTACTTTATCAAATCTCATCTCCACCACACAGGGCAAGTTTGCATCTGTTATAGTTTTTGAGAAAATTGTGGTCATTTCATTTATACGCGAATGTGCTCAGATTGCTATTCTATTGCATTTGGCACATGGTGACGATTATCTCGAGAGTGCAAAGTAGCCAAATGAAACTTTTACTGGATTTCCACTTACTTTATCAAATCTCATCTCCACCACACAGGACAAGTTTGCATCTGTTATAGTTTTTGAGAAAATTGTGGTCATTTCATTTATGCGCGAATGTGCTCAGATTGCTATTCTATTGCATTTGGCACATGGTGACGATTATCTCGAGAGTGCAAAGTAGCCAAATGAAACTTTTACTGGATTTCCACTTACTTTATCAAATCTCATCCCCACCACACAGGACAAGTTTGCATCTGTTATAGTTTTGGAGAAAATTGTGGTCATTTCATTTATGCGCGAATGTGTTCAGATTGCTATTCTATTGCATTTGGCACATGGTGACGATTATCTCGAGAGTGCAAAGTAGCCAAATGAAACTTTTACTGGATTTCCACTTACTTTATCAAATCTCATCTCCACCACACAGGACAAGTTTGCATCTGTTATAGTTTTGGAGAAAATTGTGGTCATTTCATTTATGCGCGAATGTGTTCAGATTGCTATTCTATTGCATTTGGCACATGGTGACGATTATCTCGAGAGTGCAAAGTAGCCAAATGAAACTTTTACTGGATTTCCACTTACTTTATCAAATCTCATCTCCACCACACAGGACAAGTTTGCATCTGTTATAGTTTTGGAGAAAATTGTGGTCATTTCATTTATGCGCGAATGTGTTCAGATTGCTATTCTATTGCATTTGGCACATGGTGACGATTATCTCGAGAGTGCAAAGTAGCCAAATGAAACTTTTACTGGATTTCCACTTACTTTATCAAATCTCATCTCCACCACACAGGACAAGTTTGCATCTGTTATAGTTTTTGAGAAAATTGTGGTCATTTCATTTATACGCGAATGTGCTCAGATTGCTATTCTATTGCATTTGGCACATGGTGACGATTATCTCGAGAGTGCAAAGTAGCCAAATGAAACTTTTACTGGATTTCCACTTACTTTATCAAATCTCATCTCCACCACACAGGACAAGTTTGCATCTGTTATAGTTTTTGAGAAAATTGTGGTCATTTCATTTATGCGCGAATGTGCTCAGATTGCTATTCTATTGCATTTGGCACATGGTGACGATTATCTCGAGAGTGCAAAGTAGCCAAATGAAACTTTTACTGGATTTCCACTTACTTTATCAAATCTCATCTCCACCACACAGGACAAGTTTGCATCTGTTATAGTTTTGGAGAAAATTGTGGTCATTTCATTTATGCGCGAATGTGTTTAGATTGCTATTCTATTGCATTTGGCACATGGTGACGATTATCTCGAGAGTGCAAAGTAGCCAAATGAAACTTTTACTGGATTTCCACTTACTTTATCAAATCTCATCTCCACCACACAGGACAAGTTTGCATCTGTTATAGTTTTGGAGAAAACTGTGGTCATTTCATTTATGCGCGAATGTGTTCAGATTTATATTCTATTGCATTTGGCACATGGTGACGATTATCTCGAGAGTGCAAAGTAGCCAAATGAAACTTTTACTGGATTTCCACTTACTTTATCAAATCTCATCTCCACCACACAGGACAAGTTTGCATCTGTTATAGTTTTGGAGAAAATTGTGGTCATTTCATTTATGCGTGAATGTGTTCAGATTGCTATTCTATTGCATTTGGCACATGGTGACGATTATCTCGAGAGTGCAAAGTAGCCAAATGAAACTTTTACTGGATTTCCACTTACTTTATCAAATCTCATCTCCACCACACAGGACAAGTTTGCATCTGTTATAGTTTTTGAGAAAATTGTGGTCATTTCATTTATACGCGAATGTGCTCAGATTGCTATTCTATTGCATTTGGCACATGGTGACGATTATCTCGAGAGTGCAAAGTAGCCAAATGAAACTTTTACTGGATTTCCACTTACTTTATCAAATCTCATCTCCACCACACAGGACAAGTTTGCATCTGTTATAGTTTTTGAGAAAATTGTGGTCATTTCATTTATGCGCGAATGTGCTCAGATTGCTATTCTATTGCATTTGGCACATGGTGACGATTATCTCGAGAGTGCAAAGTAGCCAAATGAAACTTTTACTGGATTTCCACTTACTTTATCAAATCTCATCCCCACCACACAGGACAAGTTTGCATCTGTTATAGTTTTGGAGAAAATTGTGGTCATTTCATTTATGCGCGAATGTGTTCAGATTGCTATTCTATTGCATTTGGCACATGGTGACGATTATCTCGAGAGTGCAAAGTAGCCAAATGAAACTTTTACTGGATTTCCACTTACTTTATCAAATCTCATCTCCACCACACAGGACAAGTTTGCATCTGTTATAGTTTTGGAGAAAATTGTGGTCATTTCATTTATGCGCGAATGTGTTTAGATTGCTATTCTATTGCATTTGGCACATGGTGACGATTATCTCGAGAGTGCAAAGTAGCCAAATGAAACTTTTACTGGAATTCCACTTACTTTATCAAATCTCATCTCCACCACACAGGACAAGTTTGCATCTGTTATAGTTTTGGAGAAAATTGTGGTCATTTCATTTATGCGCGAATGTGTTCAGATTTATATTCTATTGCATTTGGCACATGGTGACGATTATCTCGAGAGTGCAAAGTAGCCAAATGAAACTTTTACTGGATTTCCACTTACTTTATCAAATCTCATCTCCACCACACAGGACAAGTTTGCATCTGTTATAGTTTTGGAGAAAATTGTGGTCATTTCATTTATGCGCGAATGTGTTCAGATTGCTATTCTATTGCATTTGGCACATGGGGACGATTATCTCGAGAGTGCAAAGTAGCCAAATGAAACTTTTACTGGATTTCCACTTACTTTATCAAATCTCATCTTCACCACACAGGACAAGTTTGCATCTGTTATAGTTTTGGAGAAAATTGTGGTCATTTCATTTATGCGCGAATGTGTTCAGATTGCTATTCTATTGCATTTGGCACATGGTGACGATTATCTCGAGAGTGCAAAGTAGCCAAATGAAACTTTTACTGGATTTCCACTTACTTTATCAAATCTCATCTCCACCACACAGGACAAGTTTGCATCTGTTATAGTTTTGGAGAAAATTGTGGTCATTTCATATATGCGCGAATGTGTTCAGATTGATATTCTATTGCATTTGGCACATGGTGACGATTATCTCGAGAGTGCAAAGTAGCCAAATGAAACTTTTACTGGATTTCCACTTACTTTATCAAATCTCATCTCCACCACACAGGACAAGTTTGCATCTGTTATAGTTTTTGAGAAAATTGTGGTCATTTCATTTATGCGCGAATGTGCTCAGATTGCTATTCTATTGCATTTGGCACATGGTGACGATTATCTCGAGAGTGCAAAGTAGCCAAATGAAACTTTTACTGGATTTCCACTTACTTTATCAAATCTCATCTCCACCACACAGGACAAGTTTGCATCTGTTATAGTTTTTGAGAAAATTGTGGTCATTTCATTTATGCGCGAATGTGCTCAGATTGCTATTCTATTGCATTTGGCACATGGTGACGATTATCTCGAGAGTGCAAAGTAGCCAAATGAAACTTTTACTGGATTTCCACTTACTTTATCAAATCTCATCTCCACCACACAGGACAAGTTTGCATCTGTTATAGTTTTTGAGAAAATTGTGGTCATTTCATTTATACGCGAATGTGCTCAGATTGCTATTCTATTGCATTTGGCACATGGTGACGATTATCTCGAGAGTGCAAAGTAGCCAAATGAAACTTTTACTAGATTTCCACTTACTTTATCAAATCTCATCTCCACCACACAGGACAAGTTTGCATCTGTTATAGTTTTGGAGAAAATTGTGGTCATTTCATTTATGCGCGAATGTGCTCAGATTGCTATTCTATTGCATTTGGCACATGGTGACGATTATCTCGAGAGTGCAAAGTAGCCAAATGAAAGTTTTACTGGATTTCCACTTACTTTATCAAATCTCATCTCCACCACACAGGACAAGTTTGCATCTGTTATAGTTTTGGAGAAAATTGTGGTCATTTCATTTATGCGCGAATGTGTTCAGATTGCTATTCTATTGCATTTGGCACATGGTGACGATAATCTCGAGAGTGCAAAGTAGCCAAATGAAACTTTTACTGGATTTCCACTTACTTTATCAAGACTCATCTCCACCACAGAGGACAAGTTTGCATCTGTTATAGTTTTGGAGAAAATTGTGGTCATTTCATTTATGCGCGAATGTGCTCAGATTGCTATTCTATTGCATTTGGCACATGGTGACGATTATCTCGAGAGTGCAAAGTAGCCAAATGAAACTTTTACTGGATTTCCACTTACTTTATCAAATCTCATCTCCACCACACAGGACAAGTTTGCATCTGTTATAGTTTTTGAGAAAATTGTGGTCATTTCATTTATGCGCGAATGTGCTCAGATTGCTATTCTATTGCATTTGGCACATGGTGACGATTATCTCGAGAGTGCAAAGTAGCCAAATGAAACTTTTACTGGATTTCCACTTACTTTATCAAATCTCATCTCCACCACACAGGACAAGTTTGCATCTGTTATAGTTTTTGAGAAAATTGTGGTCATTTCATTTATACGCGAATGTGCTCAGATTGCTATTCTATTGCATTTGGCACATGGTGACGATTATCTCGAGAGTGCAAAGTAGCCAAATGAAACTTTTACTAGATTTCCACTTACTTTATCAAATCTCATCTCCACCACACAGGACAAGTTTGCATCTGTTATAGTTTTGGAGAAAATTGTGGTCATTTCATTTATGCGCGAATGTGCTCAGATTGCTATTCTATTGCATTTGGCACATGGTGACGATTATCTCGAGAGTGCAAAGTAGCCAAATGAAAGTTTTACTGGATTTCCACTTACTTTATCAAATCTCATCTCCACCACACAGGACAAGTTTGCATCTGTTATAGTTTTGGAGAAAATTGTGGTCATTTCATTTATGCGCGAATGTGTTCAGATTGCTATTCTATTGCATTTGGCACATGGTGACGATAATCTCGAGAGTGCAAAGTAGCCAAATGAAACTTTTACTGGATTTCCACTTACTTTATCAAGACTCATCTCCACCACAGAGGACAAGTTTGCATCTGTTATAGTTTTGGAGAAAATTGTGGTCATTTCATTTATGCGCGAATGTGCTCAGATTGCTATTCTATTGCATTTGGCACATGGTGACGATTATCTCGAGAGTGCAAAGTAGCCAAATGAAACTTTTACTGGATTTCCACTTACTTTATCAAATCTCATCTCCACCACACAGGACAAGTTTGCATCTGTTATAGTTTTTGAGAAAATTGTGGTCATTTCATGTATGCGCGAATGTGTTCAGATTGCTATTCTATTGCATTTGGCACATGGTGACGATTATCTCGAGAGTGCAAAGTAGCCAAATGAAACTTTTACTGGATTTCCACTTACTTTATCAAATCTCATCTCCACCACACAGGACAAGTTTGCATCTGTTATAGTTTTGGAGAAAATTGTGGTCATTTCATTTATGCGCGAATGTGTTCAGGTTGCTATTCTATTGCATTTGGCACATGGTGACGATTATCTCGAGAGTGCAAAGTAGCCAAATGAAACTTTTACTGGATTTCCACTTACTTTATCAAATCTCATCTCCACCACACAGGACAAGTTTGCATCTGTTATAGTTTTGGAGAAAATTGTGGTCATTTCATTTATGCGCGAATGTGTTCAGATTGCTATTCTATTGCATTTGGCACATGGTGACGATTATCTCGAGAGTGCAAAGTAGCCAAATGAAACTTTTACTGGATTTCCACTTACTTTATCAAATCTCATCTCCACCACACAGGACAAGTTTGCATCTGTTATAGTTTTGGAGAAAATTGTGGTCATTTCATTTATGCGCGAATGTGTTCAGATTGCTATTCTATTGCATTTGGCACATGGTGACGATTATCTCGAGAGTGCAAAGTAGCCAAATGAAACTTTTACTGGATTTCCACTTACTTTATCAAATCTCATCTCCACCACACAGGACAAGTTTGCATCTGTTATAGTTTTGGAGAAAATTGTGGTCATTTCATATATGCGCGAATGTGTTCAGATTGATATTCTATTGCATTTGGCACATGGTGACGATTATCTCGAGAGTGCAAAGTAGCCAAATGAAACTTTTACTGGATTTCCACTTACTTTATCAAATCTCATCTCCACCACACAGGACAAGTTTGCATCTGTTATAGTTTTTGAGAAAATTGTGGTCATTTCATTTATGCGCGAATGTGCTCAGATTGCTATTCTATTGCATTTGGCACATGGTGACGATTATCTCGAGAGTGCAAAGTAGCCAAATGAAACTTTTACTGGATTTCCACTTACTTTATCAAATCTCATCTCCACCACACAGGACAAGTTTGCATCTGTTATAGTTTTTGAGAAAATTGTGGTCATTTCATTTATGCGCGAATGTGCTCAGATTGCTATTCTATTGCATTTGGCACATGGTGACGATTATCTCGAGAGTGCAAAGTAGCCAAATGAAACTTTTACTGGATTTCCACTTACTTTATCAAATCTCATCTCCACCACACAGGGCAAGTTTGCATCTGTTATAGTTTTTGAGAAAATTGTGGTCATTTCATTTATACGCGAATGTGCTCAGATTGCTATTCTATTGCATTTGGCACATGGTGACGATTATCTCGAGAGTGCAAAGTAGCCAAATGAAACTTTTACTGGATTTCCACTTACTTTATCAAATCTCATCTCCACCACACAGGACAAGTTTGCATCTGTTATAGTTTTTGAGAAAATTGTGGTCATTTCATTTATGCGCGAATGTGCTCAGATTGCTATTCTATTGCATTTGGCACATGGTGACGATTATCTCGAGAGTGCAAAGTAGCCAAATGAAACTTTTACTGGATTTCCACTTACTTTATCAAATCTCATCCCCACCACACAGGACAAGTTTGCATCTGTTATAGTTTTGGAGAAAATTGTGGTCATTTCATTTATGCGCGAATGTGTTCAGATTGCTATTCTATTGCATTTGGCACATGGTGACGATTATCTCGAGAGTGCAAAGTAGCCAAATGAAACTTTTACTGGATTTCCACTTACTTTATCAAATCTCATCTCCACCACACAGGACAAGTTTGCATCTGTTATAGTTTTGGAGAAAATTGTGGTCATTTCATTTATGCGCGAATGTGTTCAGATTGCTATTCTATTGCATTTGGCACATGGTGACGATTATCTCGAGAGTGCAAAGTAGCCAAATGAAACTTTTACTGGATTTCCACTTACTTTATCAAATCTCATCTCCACCACACAGGACAAGTTTGCATCTGTTATAGTTTTGGAGAAAATTGTGGTCATTTCATTTATGCGCGAATGTGTTCAGATTGCTATTCTATTGCATTTGGCACATGGTGACGATTATCTCGAGAGTGCAAAGTAGCCAAATGAAACTTTTACTGGATTTCCACTTACTTTATCAAATCTCATCTCCACCACACAGGACAAGTTTGCATCTGTTATAGTTTTTGAGAAAATTGTGGTCATTTCATTTATACGCGAATGTGCTCAGATTGCTATTCTATTGCATTTGGCACATGGTGACGATTATCTCGAGAGTGCAAAGTAGCCAAATGAAACTTTTACTGGATTTCCACTTACTTTATCAAATCTCATCTCCACCACACAGGACAAGTTTGCATCTGTTATAGTTTTTGAGAAAATTGTGGTCATTTCATTTATGCGCGAATGTGCTCAGATTGCTATTCTATTGCATTTGGCACATGGTGACGATTATCTCGAGAGTGCAAAGTAGCCAAATGAAACTTTTACTGGATTTCCACTTACTTTATCAAATCTCATCTCCACCACACAGGACAAGTTTGCATCTGTTATAGTTTTGGAGAAAATTGTGGTCATTTCATTTATGCGCGAATGTGTTTAGATTGCTATTCTATTGCATTTGGCACATGGTGACGATTATCTCGAGAGTGCAAAGTAGCCAAATGAAACTTTTACTGGATTTCCACTTACTTTATCAAATCTCATCTCCACCACACAGGACAAGTTTGCATCTGTTATAGTTTTGGAGAAAACTGTGGTCATTTCATTTATGCGCGAATGTGTTCAGATTTATATTCTATTGCATTTGGCACATGGTGACGATTATCTCGAGAGTGCAAAGTAGCCAAATGAAACTTTTACTGGATTTCCACTTACTTTATCAAATCTCATCTCCACCACACAGGACAAGTTTGCATCTGTTATAGTTTTGGAGAAAATTGTGGTCATTTCATTTATGCGCGAATGTGTTCAGATTGCTATTCTATTGCATTTGGCACATGGTGACGATTATCTCGAGAGTGCAAAGTAGCCAAATGAAACTTTTACTGGATTTCCACTTACTTTATCAAATCTCATCTCCACCACACAGGACAAGTTTGCATCTGTTATAGTTTTTGAGAAAATTGTGGTCATTTCATTTATACGCGAATGTGCTCAGATTGCTATTCTATTGCATTTGGCACATGGTGACGATTATCTCGAGAGTGCAAAGTAGCCAAATGAAACTTTTACTGGATTTCCACTTACTTTATCAAATCTCATCTCCACCACACAGGACAAGTTTGCATCTGTTATAGTTTTTGAGAAAATTGTGGTCATTTCATTTATGCGCGAATGTGCTCAGATTGCTATTCTATTGCATTTGGCACATGGTGACGATTATCTCGAGAGTGCAAAGTAGCCAAATGAAACTTTTACTGGATTTCCACTTACTTTATCAAATCTCATCCCCACCACACAGGACAAGTTTGCATCTGTTATAGTTTTGGAGAAAATTGTGGTCATTTCATTTATGCGCGAATGTGTTCAGATTGCTATTCTATTGCATTTGGCACATGGTGACGATTATCTCGAGAGTGCAAAGTAGCCAAATGAAACTTTTACTGGATTTCCACTTACTTTATCAAATCTCATCTCCACCACACAGGACAAGTTTGCATCTGTTATAGTTTTGGAGAAAATTGTGGTCATTTCATTTATGCGCGAATGTGTTTAGATTGCTATTCTATTGCATTTGGCACATGGTGACGATTATCTCGAGAGTGCAAAGTAGCCAAATGAAACTTTTACTGGATTTCCACTTACTTTATCAAATCTCATCTCCACCACACAGGACAAGTTTGCATCTGTTATAGTTTTGGAGAAAATTGTGGTCATTTCATTTATGCGCGAATGTGTTCAGATTTATATTCTATTGCATTTGGCACATGGTGACGATTATCTCGAGAGTGCAAAGTAGCCAAATGAAACTTTTACTGGATTTCCACTTACTTTATCAAATCTCATCTCCACCACACAGGACAAGTTTGCATCTGTTATAGTTTTGGAGAAAATTGTGGTCATTTCATTTATGCGCGAATGTGTTCAGATTGCTATTCTATTGCATTTGGCACATGGGGACGATTATCTCGAGAGTGCAAAGTAGCCAAATGAAACTTTTACTGGATTTCCACTTACTTTATCAAATCTCATCTTCACCACACAGGACAAGTTTGCATCTGTTATAGTTTTGGAGAAAATTGTGGTCATTTCATTTATGCGCGAATGTGTTCAGATTGCTATTCTATTGCATTTGGCACATGGTGACGATTATCTCGAGAGTGCAAAGTAGCCAAATGAAACTTTTACTGGATTTCCACTTACTTTATCAAATCTCATCTCCACCACACAGGACAAGTTTGCATCTGTTATAGTTTTGGAGAAAATTGTGGTCATTTCATATATGCGCGAATGTGTTCAGATTGATATTCTATTGCATTTGGCACATGGTGACGATTATCTCGAGAGTGCAAAGTAGCCAAATGAAACTTTTACTGGATTTCCACTTACTTTATCAAATCTCATCTCCACCACACAGGACAAGTTTGCATCTGTTATAGTTTTTGAGAAAATTGTGGTCATTTCATTTATGCGCGAATGTGCTCAGATTGCTATTCTATTGCATTTGGCACATGGTGACGATTATCTCGAGAGTGCAAAGTAGCCAAATGAAACTTTTACTGGATTTCCACTTACTTTATCAAATCTCATCTCCACCACACAGGACAAGTTTGCATCTGTTATAGTTTTTGAGAAAATTGTGGTCATTTCATTTATGCGCGAATGTGCTCAGATTGCTATTCTATTGCATTTGGCACATGGTGACGATTATCTCGAGAGTGCAAAGTAGCCAAATGAAACTTTTACTGGATTTCCACTTACTTTATCAAATCTCATCTCCACCACACAGGACAAGTTTGCATCTGTTATAGTTTTTGAGAAAATTGTGGTCATTTCATTTATACGCGAATGTGCTCAGATTGCTATTCTATTGCATTTGGCACATGGTGACGATTATCTCGAGAGTGCAAAGTAGCCAAATGAAACTTTTACTAGATTTCCACTTACTTTATCAAATCTCATCTCCACCACACAGGACAAGTTTGCATCTGTTATAGTTTTGGAGAAAATTGTGGTCATTTCATTTATGCGCGAATGTGCTCAGATTGCTATTCTATTGCATTTGGCACATGGTGACGATTATCTCGAGAGTGCAAAGTAGCCAAATGAAAGTTTTACTGGATTTCCACTTACTTTATCAAATCTCATCTCCACCACACAGGACAAGTTTGCATCTGTTATAGTTTTGGAGAAAATTGTGGTCATTTCATTTATGCGCGAATGTGTTCAGATTGCTATTCTATTGCATTTGGCACATGGTGACGATAATCTCGAGAGTGCAAAGTAGCCAAATGAAACTTTTACTGGATTTCCACTTACTTTATCAAGACTCATCTCCACCACAGAGGACAAGTTTGCATCTGTTATAGTTTTGGAGAAAATTGTGGTCATTTCATTTATGCGCGAATGTGCTCAGATTGCTATTCTATTGCATTTGGCACATGGTGACGATTATCTCGAGAGTGCAAAGTAGCCAAATGAAACTTTTACTGGATTTCCACTTACTTTATCAAATCTCATCTCCACCACACAGGACAAGTTTGCATCTGTTATAGTTTTTGAGAAAATTGTGGTCATTTCATTTATGCGCGAATGTGCTCAGATTGCTATTCTATTGCATTTGGCACATGGTGACGATTATCTCGAGAGTGCAAAGTAGCCAAATGAAACTTTTACTGGATTTCCACTTACTTTATCAAATCTCATCTCCACCACACAGGACAAGTTTGCATCTGTTATAGTTTTTGAGAAAATTGTGGTCATTTCATGTATGCGCGAATGTGTTCAGATTGCTATTCTATTGCATTTGGCACATGGTGACGATTATCTCGAGAGTGCAAAGTAGCCAAATGAAACTTTTACTGGATTTCCACTTACTTTATCAAATCTCATCTCCACCACACAGGACAAGTTTGCATCTGTTATAGTTTTGGAGAAAATTGTGGTCATTTCATTTATGCGCGAATGTGTTCAGGTTGCTATTCTATTGCATTTGGCACATGGTGACGATTATCTCGAGAGTGCAAAGTAGCCAAATGAAACTTTTACTGGATTTCCACTTACTTTATCAAATCTCATCTCCACCACACAGGACAAGTTTGCATCTGTTATAGTTTTGGAGAAAATTGTGGTCATTTCATTTATGCGCGAATGTGTTCAGATTGCTATTCTATTGCATTTGGCACATGGTGACGATTATCTCGAGAGTGCAAAGTAGCCAAATGAAACTTTTACTGGATTTCCACTTACTTTATCAAATCTCATCTCCACCACACAGGACAAGTTTGCATCTGTTATAGTTTTGGAGAAAATTGTGGTCATTTCATTTATGCGCGAATGTGTTCAGATTGCTATTCTATTGCATTTGGCACATGGTGACGATTATCTCGAGAGTGCAAAGTAGCCAAATGAAACTTTTACTGGATTTCCACTTACTTTATCAAATCTCATCTCCACCACACAGGACAAGTTTGCATCTGTTATAGTTTTGGAGAAAATTGTGGTCATTTCATTTATGCGCGAATGTGTTTAGATTGCTATTCTATTGCATTTGGCACATGGTGACGATTATCTCGAGAGTGCAAAGTAGCCAAATGAAACTTTTACTGGATTTCCACTTACTTTATCAAATCTCATCTCCACCACACAGGACAAGTTTGCATCTGTTATAGTTTTGGAGAAAATTGTGGTCATTTCATTTATGCGCGAATGTGTTCAGATTTATATTCTATTGCATTTGGCACATGGTGACGATTATCTCGAGAGTGCAAAGTAGCCAAATGAAACTTTTACTGGATTTCCACTTACTTTATCAAATCTCATCTCCACCACACAGGACAAGTTTGCATCTGTTATAGTTTTGGAGAAAATTGTGGTCATTTCATTTATGCGCGAATGTGTTCGGATTGCTATTCTATTGCATTTGGCACATGGTGACGATTATCTCGAGAGTGCAAAGTAGCCAAATGAAACTTTTACTGGATTTCCACTTACTTTATCAAATCTCATCTCCACCACACAGGACAAGTTTGCATCTGTTATAGTTTTGGAGAAAATTGTGGTCATTTCATTTATGCGCGAATGTGTTCAGATTGCTATTCTATTGCATTTGGCACATGGTGACGATTATCTCGAGAGTGCAAAGTAGCCAAATGAAACTTTTACTGGATTTCCACTTACTTTATCAAATCTCATCTCCACCACACAGGACAAGTTTGCATCTGTTATAGTTTTGGAGAAAATTGTGGTCATTTCATTTATGCGCGAATGTGCTCAGATTGCTATTCTATTGCATTTGGCACATGGTGACGATTATCTCGAGAGTGCAAAGTAGCCAAATGAAACTTTTACTGGATTTCCACTTACTTTATCAAATCTCATCTCCACCACACAGGACAAGTTTGCATCTGTTATAGTTTTTGAGAAAATTGTGGTCATTTCATTTATGCGCGAATGTGTTCAGATTGCTATTCTATTGCATTTGGCACATGGTGACGATTATCTCGAGAGTGCAAAGTAGCCAAATGAAACTTTTACTGGATTTCCACTTACTTTATCAAATCTCATCTCCACCACACAGGACAATTTTGCATCTGTTATAGTTTTGGAGAAAATTGTGGTCATTTCATTTATGAGCGAATGTGTTCAGATTGCTATTCTATTGCACCTGGCACATGGTGACGATTATCTCGAGAGTGCAAAGTAGCCAAATGAAACTTTTACTGGATTTCCACTTACTTTATCAAATCTCATCTCCACCACACAGGACAAGTTTGCATCTGTTATAGTTTTGGAGAAAATTGTGGTCATTTCATTTATGCGCGAATGTGTTCAGATTGCTATTCTATTGCATTTGGCACATGGTGACGATTATCTCGAGAGTGCAAAGTAGCCAAATGAAACTTTTACTGGATTTCCACTTACTTTATCAAATCTCATCTCCACCACACAGGACAAGTTTGCATCTGTTATAGTTTTGGAGAAAATTGTGGTCATTTCATTTATGCGCGAATGTGTTCAGATTGCTATTCTATTGCATTTGGCACATGGTGACGATTATCTCGAGAGTGCAAAGTAGCCAAATGAAACTTTTACTGGATTTCCACTTACTTTATCAAATCTCATCTCCACCACACAGGACAAGTTTGCATCTGTTATAGTTTTTGAGAAAATTGTGGTCATTTCATTTATGCGCGAATGTGCTCAGATTGCTATTCTATTGCATTTGGCACATGGTGACGATTATCTCGAGAGTGCAAAGTAGCCAAATGAAACTTTTACTGGATTTCCACTTACTTTATCAAATCTCATCTCCACCACACAGGACAAGTTTGCATCTGTTATAGTTTTTGAGAAAATTGTGGTCATTTCATTTATGCGCGAATGTGTTCAGATTGCTATTCTATTGCATTTGGCACATGGTGACGATTATCTCGAGAGTGCAAAGTAGCCAAATGAAACTTTTACTGGATTTCCTCTTACTTTATCAAATCTCATCTCCACCACACAGGACAATTTTGCATCTGTTATAGTTTTGGAGAAAATTGTGGTCATTTCATTTATGAGCGAATGTGTTCAGATTGCTATTCTATTGCACCTGGCACATGGTGACGATTATCTCGAGAGTGCAAAGTAGCCAAATGAAACTTTTACTGGATTTCCACTTACTTTATCAAATCTCATCTCCACCACACAGGACAAGTTTGCATCTGTTATAGTTTTGGAGAAAATTGTGGTCATTTCATTTATGCGCGAATGTGTTCACATTGCTATTCTATTGCATTTGGCACATGGTGACGATTATCTCGAGAGTGCAAAGTAGCCAAATGAAACTTTTACTGGATTTCCACTTACTTTATCAAATCTCATCTCCACCACACAGGACAAGTTTGCATCTGTTATAGTTTTTGAGAAAATTGTGGTCATTTCATTTATGCGCGAATGTGCTCAGATTGCTATTCTATTGCATTTGGCACATGGTGACGATTATCTCGAGAGTGCAAAGTAGCCAAATGAAACTTTTACTGGATTTCCACTTACTTTATCAAATCTCATCCCCACCACACAGGACAAGTTTGCATCTGTTATAGTTTTGGAGAAAATTGTGGTCATTTCATTTATGCGCGAATGTGTTCAGATTGCTATTCTATTGCATTTGGCACATGGTGACGATTATCTCGAGAGTGCAAAGTAGCCAAATGAAACTTTTACTGGATTTCCACTTACTTTATCAAATCTCATCTCCACCACACAGGACAAGTTTGCATCTGTTATAGTTTTGGAGAAAATTGTGGTCATTTCATTTATGCGCGAATGTGTTTAGATTGCTATTCTATTGCATTTGGCACATGGTGACGATTATCTCGAGAGTGCAAAGTAGCCAAATGAAACTTTTACTGGATTTCCACTTACTTTATCAAATCTCATCTCCACCACACAGGACAAGTTTGCATCTGTTATAGTTTTGGAGAAAATTGTGGTCATTTCATTTATGCGCGAATGTGTTCAGATTTATATTCTATTGCATTTGGCACATGGTGACGATTATCTCGAGAGTGCAAAGTAGCCAAATGAAACTTTTACTGGATTTCCACTTACTTTATCAAATCTCATCTCCACCACACAGGACAAGTTTGCATCTGTTATAGTTTTGGAGAAAATTGTGGTCATTTCATTTATGCGCGAATGTGTTCAGATTGCTATTCTATTGCATTTGGCACATGGTGACGATTATCTCGAGAGTGCAAAGTAGCCAAATGAAACTTTTACTGGATTTCCACTTACTTTATCAAATCTCATCTCCACCACACAGGACAAGTTTGCATCTGTTATAGTTTTGGAGAAAATTGTGGTCATTTCATTTATGCGCGAATGTGTTCAGATTGCTATTCTATTGCATTTGGCACATGGTGACGATTATCTCGAGAGTGCAAAGTAGCCAAATGAAACTTTTACTGGATTTCCACTTACTTTATCAAATCTCATCTCCACCACACAGGACAAGTTTGCATCTGTTATAGTTTTGGAGAAAATTGTGGTCATTTCATTTATGCGCGAATGTGCTCAGATTGCTATTCTATTGCATTTGGCACATGGTGACGATTATCTCGAGAGTGCAAAGTAGCCAAATGAAACTTTTACTGGATTTCCACTTACTTTATCAAATCTCATCTCCACCACACAGGACAAGTTTGCATCTGTTATAGTTTTGGAGAAAATTGTGGTCATTTCATTTATGCGCGAATGTGTTCAGATTGCTATTCTATTGCATTTGGCACATGGTGACGATTATCTCGAGAGTGCAAAGTAGCCAAATGAAACTTTTACTGGATTTCCACTTACTTTATCAAATCTCATCTCCACCACACAGGACAAGTTTGCATCTGTTATAGTTTTGGAGAAAATTGTGGTCATTTCATTTATGCGCGAATGTGTTCAGATTGCTATTCTATTGCATTTGGCACATGGTGACGATTATCTCGAGAGTGCAAAGTAGCCAAATGAAACTTTTACTGGATTTCCACTTACTTTATCAAATCTCATCTCCACCACACAGGACAAGTTTGCATCTGTTATAGTTTTGGAGAAAATTGTGGTCATTTCATTTATGCGCGAATGTGCTCAGATTGCTATTCTATTGCATTTGGCACATGGTGACGATTATCTCGAGAGTGCAAAGTAGCCAAATGAAACTTTTACTGGATTTCCACTTACTTTATCAAATCTCATCTCCACCACACAGGACAAGTTTGCATCTGTTATAGTTTTTGAGAAAATTGTGGTCATTTCATTTATGCGCGAATGTGCTCAGATTGCTATTCTATTGCATTTGGCACATGGTGACGATTATCTCGAGAGTGCAAAGTAGCCAAATGAAACTTTTACTGGATTTCCACTTACTTTATCAAATCTCATCTCCACCACACAGGACAAGTTTGCATCTGTTATAGTTTTTGAGAAAATTGTGGTCATTTCATTTATGCGCGAATGTGTTCAGATTGCTATTCTATTGCATTTGGAACATGGTGACGATTATCTCGAGAGTGCAAAGTAGCCAAATGAAACTTTTACTGGATTTCCACTTACTTTATCAAATCTCATCTCCACCACACAGGACAAGTTTGCATCTGTTATAGTTTTTGAGAAAATTGTGGTCATTTCATTTATGCGCGAATGTGCTCAGATTGCTATTCTATTGCATTTGGCACATGGTGACGATTATCTCGAGAGTGCAAAGTAACCAAATGAAACTTTTACTGGATTTCCACTTACTTTATCAAATCTCATCTCCACCACACAGGACAAGTTTGCATCTGTTATAGTTTTTGAGAAAATTGTGGTCATTTCATTTATGCGCGAATGTGTTCAGATTGCTATTCTATTGCATTTGGCACATGGTGACGATTATCTCGAGAGTGCAAAGTAGCCAAATGAAACTTTTACTGGATTTCCTCTTACTTTATCAAATCTCATCTCCACCACACAGGACAATTTTGCATCTGTTATAGTTTTGGAGAAAATTGTGGTCATTTCATTTATGAGCGAATGTGTTCAGATTGCTATTCTATTGCACCTGGCACATGGTGACGATTATCTCGAGAGTGCAAAGTAGCCAAATGAAACTTTTACTGGATTTCCACTTACTTTATCAAATCTCATCTCCACCACACAGGACAAGTTTGCATCTGTTATAGTTTTGGAGAAAATTGTGGTCATTTCATTTATGCGCGAATGTGTTCACATTGCTATTCTATTGCATTTGGCACATGGTGACGATTATCTCGAGAGTGCAAAGTAGCCAAATGAAACTTTTACTGGATTTCCACTTACTTTATCAAATCTCATCTCCACCACACAGGACAAGTTTGCATCTGTTATAGTTTTTGAGAAAATTGTGGTCATTTCATTTATGCGCGAATGTGCTCAGATTGCTATTCTATTGCATTTGGCACATGGTGACGATTATCTCGAGAGTGCAAAGTAGCCAAATGAAACTTTTACTGGATTTCCACTTACTTTATCAAATCTCATCCCCACCACACAGGACAAGTTTGCATCTGTTATAGTTTTGGAGAAAATTGTGGTCATTTCATTTATGCGCGAATGTGTTCAGATTGCTATTCTATTGCATTTGGCACATGGTGACGATTATCTCGAGAGTGCAAAGTAGCCAAATTAAACTTTTACTGGATTTCCACTTACTTTATCAAATCTCATCTCCACCACACAGGACAAGTTTGCATCTGTTATAGTTTTGGAGAAAATTGTGGTCATTTCATTTATGCGCGAATGTGTTTAGATTGCTATTCTATTGCATTTGGCACATGGTGACGATTATCTCGAGAGTGCAAAGTAGCCAAATGAAACTTTTACTGGATTTCCACTTACTTTATCAAATCTCATCTCCACCACACAGGACAAGTTTGCATCTGTTATTGTTTTGGAGAAAATTGTGGTCATTTCATTTATGCGCGAATGTGTTCAGATTTATATTCTATTGCATTTGGCACATGGTGACGATTATCTCGAGAGTGCAAAGTAGCCAAATGAAACTTTTACTGGATTTCCACTTACTTTATCAAATCTCATCTCCACCACACAGGACAAGTTTGCATCTGTTATAGTTTTGGAGAAAATTGTGGTCATTTCATTTATGCGCGAATGTGTTCAGATTGCTATTCTATTGCATTTGGCACATGGTGACGATTATCTCGAGAGTGCAAAGTAGCCAAATGAAACTTTTACTGGATTTCC
The DNA here is from genome assembly GCF_048569485.1 of Anomaloglossus baeobatrachus. Classification (NCBI taxonomy): domain Eukaryota; kingdom Metazoa; phylum Chordata; class Amphibia; order Anura; family Aromobatidae; genus Anomaloglossus; species Anomaloglossus baeobatrachus. The sequence goes on along the minus strand of NW_027442487.1, from coordinate 188,653 downwards.
ACTTACTTTATCAAATCTCATCTCCACCACACAGGACAAGTTTGCATCTGTTATAGTTTTGGAGAAAATTGTGGTCATTTCATTTATGCGCGAATGTGTTCAGATTGCTATTCTATTGCATTTGGCACATGGTGACGATTATCTCGAGAGTGCAAAGTAGCCAAATGAAACTTTTACTGGATTTCCACTTACTTTATCAAATCTCATCTCCACCACACAGGACAAGTTTGCATCTGTTATAGTTTTGGAGAAAATTGTGGTCATTTCATTTATGCGCGAATGTGCTCAGATTGCTATTCTATTGCATTTGGCACATGGTGACGATTATCTCGAGAGTGCAAAGTAGCCAAATGAAACTTTTACTGGATTTCCACTTACTTTATCAAATCTCATCTCCACCACACAGGACAAGTTTGCATCTGTTATAGTTTTGGAGAAAATTGTGGTCATTTCATTTATGCGCGAATGTGTTCAGATTGCTATTCTATTGCATTTGGCACATGGTGACGATTATCTCGAGAGTGCAAAGTAGCCAAATGAAACTTTTACTGGATTTCCACTTACTTTATCAAATCTCATCTCCACCACACAGGACAAGTTTGCATCTGTTATAGTTTTGGAGAAAATTGTGGTCATTTCATTTATGCGCGAATGTGTTCAGATTGCTATTCTATTGCATTTGGCACATGGTGACGATTATCTCGAGAGTGCAAAGTAGCCAAATGAAACTTTTACTGGATTTCCACTTACTTTATCAAATCTCATCTCCACCACACAGGACAAGTTTGCATCTGTTATAGTTTTGGAGAAAATTGTGGTCATTTCATTTATGCGCGAATGTGCTCAGATTGCTATTCTATTGCATTTGGCACATGGTGACGATTATCTCGAGAGTGCAAAGTAGCCAAATGAAACTTTTACTGGATTTCCACTTACTTTATCAAATCTCATCTCCACCACACAGGACAAGTTTGCATCTGTTATAGTTTTGGAGAAAATTGTGGTCATTTCATTTATGCGCGAATGTGTTTAGATTGCTATTCTATTGCATTTGGCACATGGTGACGATTATCTCGAGAGTGCAAAGTAGCCAAATGAAACTTTTACTGGATTTCCACTTACTTTATCAAATCTCATCTCCACCACACAGGACAAGTTTGCATCTGTTATAGTTTTGGAGAAAATTGTGGTCATTTCATTTATGCGCGAATGTGTTCAGATTTATATTCTATTGCATTTGGCACATGGTGACGATTATCTCGAGAGTGCAAAGTAGCCAAATGAAACTTTTACTGGATTTCCACTTACTTTATCAAATCTCATCTCCACCACACAGGACAATTTTGCATCTGTTATAGTTTTGGACAAAATTGTGGTCATTTCATTTATGCGCGAATGTGTTCAGATTGCTATTCTATTGCATTTGGCACATGGTGACGATTATCTCGAGAGTGCAAAGTAGCCAAATGAAACTTTTACTGGATTTCCACTTACTTTATCAAATCTCATCTCCACCACACAGGACAAGTTTGCATCTGTTATAGTTTTGGAGAAAATTGTGCTCATTTCATTTATGCGCGAATGTGTTTAGATTGCTATTCTATTGCATTTGGCACATGGTGACGATTATCTCGAGAGTGCAAAGTAGCCAAATGAAACTTTTACTGGATTTCCACTTACTTTATCAAATCTCATCTCCACCACACAGGACAAGTTTGCATCTGTTATAGTTTTTGAGAAAATTGTGGTCATTTCATTTATGCGCGAATGTGTTCAGATTGCTATTCTATTGCATTTGGCACATGGTGACGATTATCTCGAGAGTGCAAAGTAGCCAAATGAAACTTTTACTGGATTTCCACTTACTTTATCAAATCTCATCTCCACCACACAGGACAATTTTGCATCTGTTATAGTTTTGGAGAAAATTGTGGTCATTTCATTTATGCGCGAATGTGTTCAGATTGCTATTCTATTGCATTTGGCACATGGTGACGATTATCTCGAGAGTGCAAAGTAGCCAAATGAAACTTTTACTGGATTTCCACTTACTTTATCAAATCTCATCTCCACCACACAGGACAAGTTTGCATCTGTTATAGTTTTGGAGAAAATTGTGGTCATTTCATTTATGCGCGAATGTGTTCACATTGCTATTCTATTGCATTTGGCACATGGTGACGATTATCTCGAGAGTGCAAAGTAGCCAAATGAAACTTTTACTGGATTTCCACTTACTTTATCAAATCTCATCTCCACCACACAGGACAAGTTTGCATCTGTTATAGTTTTGGAGAAAATTGTGGTCATTTCATTTATGCGCTAATGTGTTCAGATTGCTATTCTATTGCATTTGGCACATGGTGACGATTATCTCGAGAGTGCAAAGTAGCCAAATGAAACGTTTACTGGATTTCCACTTACTTTATTAAATCTCATCTCCACCACACAGGACAAGTTTGCATCTGTTATAGTTTTGGAGAAAATTGTGGTCATTTCATATATGCGCGAATGTGTTCAGATTGCTATTCTATTGCATTTGGCACATGGTGACGATTATCTCGAGAGTGCAAAGTAGCCAAATGAAACTTTTACTGGATTTCCACTTACTTTATCAAATCTCATCTCCACCACACAGGACAAGTTTGCATCTGTTATAGTTTTGGAGAAAATTGTGGTCATTTCATTTATGCGCGAATGTGTTTAGATTGCTATTCTATTGCATTTGGCACATGGTGACGATTATCTCGAGAGTGCAAAGTAGCCAAATGAAACTTTTACTGGATTTCCACTTACTTTATCAAATCTCATCTCCACCACACAGGACAAGTTTGCATCTGTTATAGTTTTGGAGAAAATTGTGGTCATTTCATTTATGCGCGAATGTGTTCAGATTTATATTCTATTGCATTTGGCACATGGTGACGATTATCTCGAGAGTGCAAAGTAGCCAAATGAAACTTTTACTGGATTTCCACTTACTTTATCAAATCTCATCTCCACCACACAGGACAAGTTTGCATCTGTTATAGTTTTGGAGAAAATTGTGGTCATTTCATTTATGCGCGAATGTGTTCAGATTGCTATTCTATTGCATTTGGCACATGGTGACGATTATCTCGAGAGTGCAAAGTAGCCAAATGAAACTTTTACTGGATTTCCACTTACTTTATCAAATCTCATCTCCACCACACAGGACAAGTTTGCATCTGTTATAGTTTTGGAGAAAATTGTGGTCATTTCATTTATGCGCGAATGTGTTCAGATTGCTATTCTATTGCATTTGGCACATGGTGACGATTATCTCGAGAGTGCAAAGTAGCCAAATGAAACTTTTACTGGATTTCCACTTACTTTATCAAATCTCATCTCCACCACACAGGACAAGTTTGCATCTGTTATAGTTTTGGAGAAAATTGTGGTCATTTCATTTATGCGCGAATGTGCTCAGATTGCTATTCTATTGCATTTGGCACATGGTGACGATTATCTCGAGAGTGCAAAGTAGCCAAATGAAACTTTTACTGGATTTCCACGTACTTTATCAAATCTCATCTCCACCACACAGGACAAGTTTGCATCTGTTATAGTTTTTGAGAAAATTGTGGTCATTTCATTTATGCGCGAATGTGCTCAGATTGCTATTCTATTGCATTTGGCACATGGTGACGATTATCTCGAGAGTGCAAAGTAGCCAAATGAAACTTTTACTGGATTTCCACTTACTTTATCAAATCTCATCTCCACCACACAGGACAAGTTTGCATCTGTTATAGTTTTTGAGAAAATTGTGGTCATTTCATTTATGCGCGAATGTGTTCAGATTGCTATTCTATTGCATTTGGCACATGGTGACGATTATCTCGAGAGTGCAAAGTAGCCAAATGAAACTTTTACTGGATTTCCACTTACTTTATCAAATCTCATCTCCACCACACAGGACAATTTTGCATCTGTTATAGTTTTGGAGAAAATTGTGGTCATTTCATTTATGCGCGAATGTGTTCAGATTGCTATTCTATTGCATCTGGCACATGGTGACGATTATCTCGAGAGTGCAAAGTAGCCAAATGAAACTTTTACTGGATTTCCACTTACTTTATCAAATCTCATCTCCACCACACAGGACAAGTTTGCATCTGTTATAGTTTTGGAGAAAATTGTGGTCATTTCATTTATGCGCGAATGTGTTCACATTGCTATTCTATTGCATTTGGCACATGGTGACGATTATCTCGAGAGTGCAAAGTAGCCAAATGAAACTTTTACTGGATTTCCACTTACTTTATCAAATCTCATCTCCACCACACAGGACAAGTTTGCATCTGTTATAGTTTTTGAGAAAATTGTGGTCATTTCATTTATGAGCGAATGTGCTCAGATTGCTATTCTATTGCATTTGGCACATGGTGACGATTATCTCGAGAGTGCAAAGTAGCCAAATGAAACTTTTACTGGATTTCCACTTACTTTATCAAATCTCATCTCCACCACACAGGACAAGTTTGCATCTGTTATAGTTTTGGAGAAAATTGTGGTCATTTCATTTATGCGCGAATGTGTTTAGATTGCTATTCTATTGCATTTGGCACATGGTGACGATTATCTCGAGAGTGCAAAGTAGCCAAATGAAACTTTTACTGGATTTCCACTTACTTTATCAAATCTCATCTCCACCACACAGGACAAGTTTGCATCTGTTATAGTTTTGGAGAAAATTGTGGTCATTTCATTTATGCGCGAATGTGTTCAGATTTATATTCTATTGCATTTGGCACATGGTGACGATTATCTCGAGAGTGCAAAGTAGCCAAATGAAACTTTTACTGGATTTCCACTTACTTTATCAAATCTCATCTCCACCACACAGGACAAGTTTGCATCTGTTATAGTTTTGGAGAAAATTGTGGTCATTTCATTTATGCGCGAATGTGTTCAGATTGCTATTCTATTGCATTTGGCACATGGTGACGATTATCTCGAGAGTGCAAAGTAGCCAAATGAAACTTTTACTGGATTTCCACTTACTTTATCAAATCTCATCTCCACCACACAGGACAGGTTTGCATCTGTTATAGTTTTGGAGAAAATTGTGGTCATTTCATTTATGCGCGAATGTGTTCAGATTGCTATTCTATTGCATTTGGCACATGGTGACGATTATCTCGAGAGTGCAAAGTAGCCAAATGAAACTTTTACTGGATTTCCACTTACTTTATCAAATCTCATCTCCACCACACAGGACAAGTTTGCATCTGTTATAGTTTTGGAGAAAATTGTGGTCATTTCATTTATGCGCGAATGTGCTCAGATTGCTATTCTATTGCATTTGGCACATGGTGACGATTATCTCGAGAGTGCAAAGTAGCCAAATGAAACTTTTACTGGATTTCCACTTACTTTATCAAATCTCATCTCCACCACACAGGACAAGTTTGCATCTGTTATAGTTTTTGAGAAAATTGTGGTCATTTCATTTATGCGCGAATGTGCTCAGATTGCTATTCTATTGCATTTGGCACATGGTGACGATTATCTCGAGAGTGCAAAGTAGCCAAATGAAACTTTTACTGGATTTCCACTTACTTTATCAAATCTCATCTCCACCACACAGGACAAGTTTGCATCTGTTATAGTTTTGGAGAAAATTGTGGTCATTTCATTTATGCGCGAATGTGTTCAGATTGCTATTCTATTGCATTTGGCACATGGTGACGATTATCTCGAGAGTGCAAAGTAGCCAAATGAAACTTTTACTGGATTTCCACTTACTTTATCAAATCTCATCTCCACCACACATGACAAGTTTGCATCTGTTATAGTTTTGGAGAAAATTGTGGTCATTTTATTTATGCGCGAATGTGTTCAGATTGCTATTCTATTGCATTTGGCACATGGTGACGATTATCTCGAGAGTGCAAAGTAGCCAAATGAAACTTTTACTGGATTTCCACTTACTTTATCAAATCTCATCTCCACCACACAGGACAAGTTTGCATCTGTTATAGTTTTGGAGAAAATTGTGGTCATTTCATTTATGCGCGAATGTGTTCAGATTGCTATTCTATTGCATTTGGCACATGGTGACGATTATCTCGAGAGTGCAAAGTAGCCAAATGAAACTTTTACTGGATTTCCACTTACTTTATCAAATCTCATCTCCACCACACAGGACAAGTTTGTATCTGTTATAGTTTTGGAGAAAATTGTGGTCATTTTATTTACGCGCGAATGTGTTCAGATTGCTATTCTATTGCATTTGGCACATGGTGACGATTATCTCGAGAGTGCAAAGTAGCCAAATGAAACTTTTACTGGATTTCCACTTACTTTATCAAATCTCATCTCCACCACACAGGACAAGTTTGCATCTGTTATAGTTTTGGAGAAAATTGTGGTCATTTCATTTATGCGCGAATGTGTTCAGATTGCTATTCTATTGCATTTGGCACATGGTGACGATTATCTCGAGAGTGAAAAGTAGCCAAATGAAACTTTTACTGGATTTCCACTTACTTTATCAAATCTCATCTCCACCACACAGGACAAGTTTGCATCTGTTATAGTTTTGGAGAAAATTGTGGTCATTTCATATATGCGCGAATGTGTTCAGATTGATATTCTATTGCATTTGGCATATGGTGACGATTATCTCGAGAGTGCAAAGTAGCCAAATGAAACTTTTACTGGATTTCCACTTACTTTATCAAATCTCATCTCCACCACACAGGACAAGTTTGCATCTGTTATAGTTTTTGAGAAAATTGTGGTCATTTCATTTATGCGCGAATGTGCTCAGATTGCTATTCTATTGCATTTGGCACATGGTGACGATTATCTCGAGAGTGCAAAGTAGCCAAATGAAACTTTTACTGGATTTCCACTTACTTTATCAAATCTCATCTCCACCACACAGGACAAGTTTGCATCTGTTATAGTTTTTGAGAAAATTGTGGTCATTTCATTTATGCGCGAATGTGTTCAGATTGCTATTCTATTGCATTTGGCACATGGTGACGATTATCTCGAGAGTGCAAAGTAGCCAAATGAAACTTTTACTGGATTTCCACTTACTTTATCAAATCTCATCTCCACCACACAGGACAATTTTGCATCTGTTATAGTTTTGGAGAAAATTGTGGTCATTTCATTTATGCGCGAATGTGTTCAGATTGCTATTCTATTGCATTTGGCACATGGTGACGATTATCTCGAGAGTGCAAAGTAGCCAAATGAAACTTTTACTGGATTTCCACTTACTTTATCAAATCTCATCTCCACCACACAGGACAAGTTTGCATCTGTTATAGTTTTGGAGAAAATTGTGGTCATTTCATTTATGCGCGAATGTGTTCACATTGCTATTCTATTGCATTTGGCACATGGTGACGATTATCTCGAGAGTGCAAAGTAGCCAAATGAAACTTTTACTGGATTTCCACTTACTTTATCAAATCTCATCTCCACCACACAGGACAAGTTTGCATCTGTTATAGTTTTGGAGAAAATTGTGGTCATTTCATTTATGCGCTAATGTGTTCAGATTGCTATTCTATTGCATTTGGCACATGGTGACGATTATCTCGAGAGTGCAAAGTAGCCAAATGAAACGTTTACTGGATTTCCACTTACTTTATTAAATCTCATCTCCACCACACAGGACAAGTTTGCATCTGTTATAGTTTTGGAGAAAATTGTGGTCATTTCATATATGCGCGAATGTGTTCAGATTGATATTCTATTGCATTAGGCACATGGTGACGATTATCTCGAGAGTGCAAAGTAGCCAAATGAAACTTTTACTGGATTTCCACTTACTTTATCAAATCTCATCTCCACCACACAGGACAAGTTTGCATCTGTTATAGTTTTTGAGAAAATTGTGGTCATTTCATTTATGCGCGAATGTGCTCAGATTGCTATTCTATTGCATTTGGCACATGGTGACGATTATCTCGAGAGTGCAAAGTAGCCAAATGAAACTTTTACTGGATTTCCACTTACTTTATCAAATCTCATCTCCACCACACAGGACAAGTTTGCATCTGTTATAGTTTTTGAGAAAATTGTGGTCATTTCATTTATGCGCGAATGTGCTCAGATTGCTATTCTATTGCATTTGGCACATGGTGACGATTATCTCGAGAGTGCAAAGTAGCCAAATGAAACTTTTACTGGATTTCCACTTACTTTATCAAATCTCATCTCCACCACACAGGACAAGTTTGCATCTGTTATAGTTTTTGAGAAAATTGTGGTCATTTCATTTATGCGCGAATGTGCTCAGATTGCTATTCTATTGCATTTGGCACATGGTGACGATTATCTCGAGAGTGCAAAGTAGCCAAATTAAACTTTTACTGGATTTCCACTTACTTTATCAAATCTCATCTCCACCACACAGGACAAGTTTGCATCTGTTATAGTTTTGGAGAAAATTGTGGTCATTTCATTTATGCGCGAATGTGCTCAGATTGCTATTCTATTGCATTTGGCACATGGTGACGATTATCTCGAGAGTGCAAAGTAGCCAAATGAAACTTTTACTGGATTTCCACTTACTTTATCAAATCTCATCTCCACCACACAGGACAAGTTTGCATCTGTTATAGTTTTGGAGAAAATTGTGGTCATTTCATTTATGCGCGAATGTGCTCAGATTGCTATTCTATTGCATTTGGCACATGGTGACGATTATCTCGAGAGTGCAAAGTAGCCAAATGAAACTTTTACTGGATTTCCACTTACTTTATCAAATCTCATCTCCACCACACAGGACAAGTTTGCATCTGTTATAGTTTTTGAGAAAATTGTGGTCATTTCATTTATGCGCGAATGTGCTCAGATTGCTATTCTATTGCATTTGGCACATGGTGACGATTATCTCGAGAGTGCAAAGTAGCCAAATGAAACTTTTACTGGATTTCCACTTACTTTATCAAATCTCATCTCCACCACACAGGACAAGTTTGCATCTGTTATAGTTTTTGAGAAAATTGTGGTCATTTCATTTATGCGCGAATGTGTTCAGATTGCTATTCTATTGCATTTGGCACATGGTGACGATTATCTCGAGAGTGCAAAGTAGCCAAATGAAACTTTTACTGGATTTCCACTTACTTTATCAAATCTCATCTCCACCACACAGGACAATTTTGCATCTGTTATAGTTTTGGAGAAAATTGTGGTCATTTCATTTATGCGCGAATGTGTTCAGATTGCTATTCTATTGCATTTGGCACATGGTGACGATTATCTCGAGAGTGCAAAGTAGCCAAATGAAACTTTTACTGGATTTCCACTTACTTTATCAAATCTCATCTCCACCACACAGGACAAGTTTGCATCTGTTATAGTTTTGGAGAAAATTGTGGTCATTTCATTTATGCGCGAATGTGTTCACATTGCTATTCTATTGCATTTGGCACATGGTGACGATTATCTCGAGAGTGCAAAGTAGCCAAATGAAACTTTTACTGGATTTCCACTTACTTTATCAAATCTCATCTCCACCACACAGGACAAGTTTGCATCTGTTATAGTTTTGGAGAAAATTGTGGTCATTTCATTTATGCGCTAATGTGTTCAGATTGCTATTCTATTGCATTTGGCACATGGTGACGATTATCTCGAGAGTGCAAAGTAGCCAAATGAAACGTTTACTGGATTTCCACTTACTTTATTAAATCTCATCTCCACCACACAGGACAAGTTTGCATCTGTTATAGTTTTGGAGAAAATTGTGGTCATTTCATATATGCGCGAATGTGTTCAGATTGATATTCTATTGCATTAGGCACATGGTGACGATTATCTCGAGAGTGCAAAGTAGCCAAATGAAACTTTTACTGGATTTCCACTTACTTTATCAAATCTCATCTCCACCACACAGGACAAGTTTGCATCTGTTATAGTTTTTGAGAAAATTGTGGTCATTTCATTTATGCGCGAATGTGCTCAGATTGCTATTCTATTGCATTTGGCACATGGTGACGATTATCTCGAGAGTGCAAAGTAGCCAAATGAAACTTTTACTGGATTTCCACTTACTTTATCAAATCTCATCTCCACCACACAGGACAAGTTTGCATCTGTTATAGTTTTTGAGAAAATTGTGGTCATTTCATTTATGCGCGAATGTGCTCAGATTGCTATTCTATTGCATTTGGCACATGGTGACGATTATCTCGAGAGTGCAAAGTAGCCAAATGAAACTTTTACTGGATTTCCACTTACTTTATCAAATCTCATCTCCACCACACAGGACAAGTTTGCATCTGTTATAGTTTTTGAGAAAATTGTGGTCATTTCATTTATGCGCGAATGTGCTCAGATTGCTATTCTATTGCATTTGGCACATGGTGACGATTATCTCGAGAGTGCAAAGTAGCCAAATTAAACTTTTACTGGATTTCCACTTACTTTATCAAATCTCATCTCCACCACACAGGACAAGTTTGCATCTGTTATAGTTTTGGAGAAAATTGTGGTCATTTCATTTATGCGCGAATGTGCTCAGATTGCTATTCTATTGCATTTGGCACATGGTGACGATTATCTCGAGAGTGCAAAGTAGCCAAATGAAACTTTTACTGGATTTCCACTTACTTTATCAAATCTCATCTCCACCACACAGGACAAGTTTGCATCTGTTATAGTTTTTGAGAAAATTGTGGTCATTTCATTTATACGCGAATGTGCTCAGATTGCTATTCTATTGCATTTGGCACATGGTGACGATTATCTCGAGAGTGCAAAGTAGCCAAATGAAACTTTTACTGGATTTCCACTTACTTTATCAAATCTCATCTCCACCACACAGGACAAGTTTGCATCTGTTATAGTTTTGGAGAAAATTGTGGTCATTTCATTTATGCGCGAATGTGTTCAGATTGCTATTCTATTGCATTTGGCACATGGTGACGATTATCTCGAGAGTGCAAAGTAGCCAAATGAAACTTTTACTGGATTTCCACTTACTTTATCAAATCTCATCTCCACCACACAGGACAAGTTTGCATCTGTTATAGTTTTTGAGAAAATTGTGGTCATTTCATTTATGCACGAATGTGTTCAGATTGCTATTCTATTGCATTTGGCACATGGTGACGATTATCTCGAGAGTGCAAAGTAGCCAAATGAAACTTTTACTGGATTTCCACTTACTTTATCAAATCTCATCTCCACCACACAGGACAAGTTTGCATCTGTTATAGTTTTGGAGAAAATTGTGGTCATTTCATATATGCGCGAATGTGTTCAGATTGATATTCTATTGCATTTGCCACATGGTGACGATTATCTCGAGAGTGCAAAGTAGCCAAATGAAACTTTTACTGGATTTCCACTTACTTTATCAAATCTCTTCTCCACCACACAGGACAAGTTTGCATCTGTTATAGTTTTTGAGAAAATTGTGGTCATTTCATGTATGCGCGAATGTGCTCAGATTGCTATTCTATTGCATTTGGCACATGGTGACGATTATCTCGAGAGTGCAAAGTAGCCAAATGAAACTTTTACTGGATTTCCACTTACTTTATCAAATCTCATCTCCACCACACAGGACAAGTTTGCATCTGTTATAGTTTTTGAGAAAATTGTGGTCATTTCATTTATGCGCGAATGTGCTCAGATTGCTATTCTATTGCATTTGGCACATGGTGACGATTATCTCGAGAGTGCAAAGTAGCCAAATGAAACTTTTACTGGATTTCCACTTACTTTATCAAATCTCATCTCCACCACACAGGACAAGTTTGCATCTGTTATAGTTTTTGAGAAAATTGTGGTCATTTCATTTATACGCGAATGTGCTCAGATTGCTATTCTATTGCATTTGGCACATGGTGACGATTATCTCGAGAGTGCAAAGTAGCCAAATGAAACTTTTACTGGATTTCCACTTACTTTATCAAATCTCATCTCCACCACACAGGACAAGTTTGCATCTGTTATAGTTTTGGAGAAAATTGTGGTCATTTCATTTATGCGCGAATGTGTTCAGATTGCTATTCTATTGCATTTGGCACATGGTGACGATTATCTCGAGAGTGCAAAGTAGCCAAATGAAACTTTTACTGGATTTCCACTTACTTTATCAAATCTCATCTCCACCACACAGGACAAGTTTGCATCTGTTATAGTTTTGGAGAAAATTGTGGTCATTTCATTTATGCGCGAATGTGTTCAGATTGCTATTCTATTGCATTTGGCACATGGTGACGATTATCTCGAGAGTGCAAAGTAGCCAAATGAAACTTTTACTGGATTTCCACTTACTTTATCAAATCTCATCTCCACCACACAGGACAAGTTTGCATCTGTTATAGTTTTGGAGAAAATTGTGGTCATTTCATTTATGCGCGAATGTGTTCAGATTGCTATTCTATTGCATTTGGCACATGGTGACGATTATCTCGAGAGTGCAAAGTAGCCAAATGAAACTTTTACTGGATTTCCACTTACTTTATCAAATCTCATCTCCACCACACAGGACAAGTTTGCATCTGTTATAGTTTTGGAGAAAATTGTGGTCATTTCATTTATGCGCGAATGTGCTCAGATTGCTATTCTATTGCATTTGGCACATGGTGACGATTATCTCGAGAGTGCAAAGTAGCCAAATGAAACTTTTACTGGATTTCCACTTACTTTATCAAATCTCATCTCCACCACACAGGACAAGTTTGCATCTGTTATAGTTTTTGAGAAAATTGTGGTCATTTCATTTATACGCGAATGTGCTCAGATTGCTATTCTATTGCATTTGGCACATGGTGACGATTATCTCGAGAGTGCAAAGTAGCCAAATGAAACTTTTACTGGATTTCCACTTACTTTATCAAATCTCATCTCCACCACACAGGACAAGTTTGCATCTGTTATAGTTTTGGAGAAAATTGTGGTCATTTCATTTATGCGCGAATGTGTTCAGATTGCTATTCTATTGCATTTGGCACATGGTGACGATTATCTCGAGAGTGCAAAGTAGCCAAATGAAACTTTTACTGGATTTCCACTTACTTTATCAAATCTCATCTCCACCACACAGGACAAGTTTGCATCTGTTATAGTTTTTGAGAAAATTGTGGTCATTTCATTTATGCACGAATGTGTTCAGATTGCTATTCTATTGCATTTGGCACATGGTGACGATTATCTCGAGAGTGCAAAGTAGCCAAATGAAACTTTTACTGGATTTCCACTTACTTTATCAAATCTCATCTCCACCACACAGGACAAGTTTGCATCTGTTATAGTTTTGGAGAAAATTGTGGTCATTTCATATATGCGCGAATGTGTTCAGATTGATATTCTATTGCATTTGCCACATGGTGACGATTATCTCGAGAGTGCAAAGTAGCCAAATGAAACTTTTACTGGATTTCCACTTACTTTATCAAATCTCTTCTCCACCACACAGGACAAGTTTGCATCTGTTATAGTTTTTGAGAAAATTGTGGTCATTTCATGTATGCGCGAATGTGCTCAGATTGCTATTCTATTGCATTTGGCACATGGTGACGATTATCTCGAGAGTGCAAAGTAGCCAAATGAAACTTTTACTGGATTTCCACTTACTTTATCAAATCTCATCTCCACCACACAGGACAAGTTTGCATCTGTTATAGTTTTTGAGAAAATTGTGGTCATTTCATTTATGCGCGAATGTGCTCAGATTGCTATTCTATTGCATTTGGCACATGGTGACGATTATCTCGAGAGTGCAAAGTAGCCAAATGAAACTTTTACTGGATTTCCACTTACTTTATCAAATCTCATCTCCACCACACAGGACAAGTTTGCATCTGTTATAGTTTTTGAGAAAATTGTGGTCATTTCATTTATACGCGAATGTGCTCAGATTGCTATTCTATTGCATTTGGCACATGGTGACGATTATCTCGAGAGTGCAAAGTAGCCAAATGAAACTTTTACTGGATTTCCACTTACTTTATCAAATCTCATCTCCACCACACAGGACAAGTTTGCATCTGTTATAGTTTTGGAGAAAATTGTGGTCATTTCATTTATGCGCGAATGTGTTCAGATTGCTATTCTATTGCATTTGGCACATGGTGACGATTATCTCGAGAGTGCAAAGTAGCCAAATGAAACTTTTACTGGATTTCCACTTACTTTATCAAATCTCATCTCCACCACACAGGACAAGTTTGCATCTGTTATAGTTTTGGAGAAAATTGTGGTCATTTCATTTATGCGCGAATGTGTTCAGATTGCTATTCTATTGCATTTGGCACATGGTGACGATTATCTCGAGAGTGCAAAGTAGCCAAATGAAACTTTTACTGGATTTCCACTTACTTTATCAAATCTCATCTCCACCACACAGGACAAGTTTGCATCTGTTATAGTTTTGGAGAAAATTGTGGTCATTTCATTTATGCGCGAATGTGTTCAGATTGCTATTCTATTGCATTTGGCACATGGTGACGATTATCTCGAGAGTGCAAAGTAGCCAAATGAAACTTTTACTGGATTTCCACTTACTTTATCAAATCTCATCTCCACCACACAGGACAAGTTTGCATCTGTTATAGTTTTGGAGAAAATTGTGGTCATTTCATATATGCGCGAATGTGTTCAGATTGATATTCTATTGCATTTGCCACATGGTGACGATTATCTCGAGAGTGCAAAGTAGCCAAATGAAACTTTTACTGGATTTCCACTTACTTTATCAAATCTCTTCTCCACCACACAGGACAAGTTTGCATCTGTTATAGTTTTTGAGAAAATTGTGGTCATTTCATGTATGCGCGAATGTGCTCAGATTGCTATTCTATTGCATTTGGCACATGGTGACGATTATCTCGAGAGTGCAAAGTAGCCAAATGAAACTTTTACTGGATTTCCACTTACTTTATCAAATCTCATCTCCACCACACAGGACAAGTTTGCATCTGTTATAGTTTTTGAGAAAATTGTGGTCATTTCATTTATGCGCGAATGTGCTCAGATTGCTATTCTATTGCATTTGGCACATGGTGACGATTATCTCGAGAGTGCAAAGTAGCCAAATGAAACTTTTACTGGATTTCCACTTACTTTATCAAATCTCATCTCCACCACACAGGACAAGTTTGCATCTGTTATAGTTTTTGAGAAAATTGTGGTCATTTCATTTATACGCGAATGTGCTCAGATTGCTATTCTATTGCATTTGGCACATGGTGACGATTATCTCGAGAGTGCAAAGTAGCCAAATGAAACTTTTACTGGATTTCCACTTACTTTATCAAATCTCATCTCCACCACACAGGACAAGTTTGCATCTGTTATAGTTTTGGAGAAAATTGTGGTCATTTCATTTATGCGCGAATGTGTTCAGATTGCTATTCTATTGCATTTGGCACATGGTGACGATTATCTCGAGAGTGCAAAGTAGCCAAATGAAACTTTTACTGGATTTCCACTTACTTTATCAAATCTCATCTCCACCACACAGGACAAGTTTGCATCTGTTATAGTTTTGGAGAAAATTGTGGTCATTTCATTTATGCGCGAATGTGTTCAGATTGCTATTCTATTGCATTTGGCACATGGTGACGATTATCTCGAGAGTGCAAAGTAGCCAAATGAAACTTTTACTGGATTTCCACTTACTTTATCAAATCTCATCTCCACCACACAGGACAAGTTTGCATCTGTTATAGTTTTGGAGAAAATTGTGGTCATTTCATTTATGCGCGAATGTGTTCAGATTGCTATTCTATTGCATTTGGCACATGGTGACGATTATCTCGAGAGTGCAAAGTAGCCAAATGAAACTTTTACTGGATTTCCACTTACTTTATCAAATCTCATCTCCACCACACAGGACAAGTTTGCATCTGTTATAGTTTTGGAGAAAATTGTGGTCATTTCATATATGCGCGAATGTGTTCAGATTGATATTCTATTGCATTTGGCACATGGTGACGATTATCTCGAGAGTGCAAAGTAGCCAAATGAAACTTTTACTGGATTTCCACTTACTTTATCAAATCTCATCTCCACCACACAGGACAAGTTTGCATCTGTTATAGTTTTTGAGAAAATTGTGGTCATTTCATTTATGCGCGAATGTGCTCAGATTGCTATTCTATTGCATTTGGCACATGGTGACGATTATCTCGAGAGTGCAAAGTAGCCAAATGAAACTTTTACTGGATTTCCACTTACTTTATCAAATCTCATCTCCACCACACAGGACAAGTTTGCATCTGTTATAGTTTTTGAGAAAATTGTGGTCATTTCATTTATGCGCGAATGTGCTCAGATTGCTATTCTATTGCATTTGGCACATGTTGACGATTATCTCGAGAGTGCAAAGTAGCCAAATGAAACTTTTACTGGATTTCCACTTACTTTATCAAATCTCATCTCCACCACACAGGACAAGTTTGCATCTGTTATAGTTTTTGAGAAAATTGTGGTCATTTCATTTATACGCGAATGTGCTGATTGCTATTCTATTGCATTTGGCACATGGTGACGATTATCTCGAGAGTGCAAAGTAGCCAAATGAAACTTTTACTGGATTTCCACTTACTTTATCAAATCTCATCTCCACCACACAGGACAAGTTTGCGTCTGTTATAGTTTTTGAGAAAATTGTGGTCATTTCATTTATGCGCGAATGTGCTCAGATTGCTATTCTATTGCATTTGGCACATGGTGACGATTATCTCGAGAGTGCAAAGTAGCCAAATGAAACTTTTACTGGATTTCCACTTACTTTATCAAATCTCATCTCCACAATACAGGACAAGTTTGCATCTGTTATAGTTTTTGAGAAAATTGTGGTCATTTCATTTATGCGCGAATGTGTTCAGATTGCTATTCTATTGCATTTGGCACATGGTGACGATTATCAGGAGAGTGCAAAGTAGCCAAATGAAACTTTTACTGGATTTCCACTTTATCAAATCTCATCTCCACCACACAGGACAAGTTTGCATCTGTTATAGTTTTGGAGAAAATTGTGGTCATTTCATTTATGCACGAATGTGCTCAGATTGCTATTCTATTGCATTTGGCACATGGTGACGATTATCTCGAGAGGGCAAAGTAGCCAAATGAAACTTTTACTGGATTTCCACTTACTTTATCAAATCTCATCTCCACCACACAGGACAAGTTTGCATCTGTTATAGTTTTTGAGAAAATTGTGGTCATTTCATTTATACGCGAATGTGCTCAGATTGCTATTCTATTGCATTTGGCACATGGTGACAATTATCTCGAGAGTGCAAAGTAGCCAAATGAAACTTTTACTGGATTTCCACTTACTTTATCAAATCTCATCTCCACCACACAGGACAAGTTTGCATCTGTTATAGTTTTTGAGAAAATTGTGGTCATTTCATTTATGCGCGAATGTGCTCAGATTGCTATTCTATTGCATTTGGCACATGGTGACGATTATCTCGAGAGTGCAAAGTAGCCAAATGAAACTTTTACTGGATTTCCACTTACTTTATCAAATCTCATCTCCACCACACAGGACAAGTTTGCATCTGTTATAGTTTTTGAGAAAATTGTGGTCATTTCATTTATGCGCGAATGTGTTCAGATTGCTATTCTATTGCATTTGGCACATGGTGACGATTATCTCGAGAGTGCAAAGTAGCCAAATGAAACTTTTACTGGATTTCCACTTACTTTATCAAATCTCATCTCCACCACACAGGACAAGTTTGCATCTGTTATAGTTTTGGAGAAAATTGTGGTCATTTCATTTATGCGCGAATGTGCTCAGATTGCTATTCTATTGCATTTGGCACATGGTGACGATTATCTCGAGAGTGCAAAGTAGCCAAATGAAACTTTTACTGGATTTCCACTTACTTTATCAAATCTCATCTCCACCACACAGGACAAGTTTGCATCTGTAATAGTTTTGGAGAAAATTGTGGTCATTTCATTTATGCGCGAATGTGTTCAGATTGCTATTCTATTGCATTTGGCACATGGTGACGATTATCTCGAGAGTGCAAAGTAGCCAAATGAAACTTTTACTGGATTTCCACTTACTTTATCAAATCTCATCTCCACCACACAGGACAAGTTTGCATCTGTTATAGTTTTGGAGAAAATTGTGGTCATTTCATTTATGCGCGAATGTGCTCAGATTGCTATTCTATTGCATTTGGCACATGGTGACGATTATCTCGAGAGTGCAAAGTAGCCAAATGAAACTTTTACTGGATTTCCACTTACTTTATCAAATCTCTTCTCCACCACACAGGACAAGTTTGCATCTGTTATAGTTTTTGAGAAAATTGTGGTCATTTCATTTATGCGCGAATGTGCTCAGATTGCTATTCTATTGCATTTGGCACATGGTGACGATTATCTCGAGAGTGCAAAGTAGCCAAATGAAACTTTTACTGGATTTCCACTTACTTTATCAAATCTCATCTCCACCACACAGGACAAGTTTGCATCTGTTATAGTTTTTGAGAAAATTGTGGTCATTTCATTTATGCACGAATGTGTTCAGATTGCTATTCTATTGCATTTGGCACATGGTGACGATTATCTTGAGAGTGCAAAGTAGCCAAATGAAACTTTTACTGGATTTCCACTTACTTTATCAAATCTCATCTCCACCACACAGGACAAGTTTGCATCTGTTATAGTTTTGGAGAAAATTGTGGTCATTTCATTTATGCGCGAATGTGTTCAGATTGCTATTCTATTGCATTTGGCACATGGTGACGATTATCTCGAGAGTGCAAAGTAGCCAAATGAAACTTTTACTGGATTTCCACTTACTTTATCAAATCTCATCTCCACCACACAGGACAAGTTTGCATCTGTTATAGTTTTGGAGAAAATTGTGGTCATTTCATTTATGCGCGAATGTGTTCAGATTGCTATTCTATTGCATTTGGCACATGGTGACGATTATCTCGAGAGTGCAAAGTAGCCAAATGAAACTTTTACTGGATTTCCACTTACTTTATCAAATCTCATCTCCACCACACAGGACAAGTTTGCATCTGTTATAGTTTTTGAGAAAATTGTGGTCATTTCATTTATGCGCGAATGTGCTCAGATTGCTATTCTATTGCATTTGGCACATGGTGACGATTATCCCGAGAGTGCAAAGTAGCCAAATGAAACTTTTACTGGATTTCCACTTACTTTATCAAATCTCATCTCCACCACACAGGACAAGTTTGCATCTGTTATAGTTTTGGAGAAAATTGTGGTCATTTCATTTATGCGCGAATGTGTTCAGATTGCTATTCTATTGCATTTGGCACATGGTGACGATTATCTCGAGAGTGCAAAGTAGCCAAATGAAACTTTTACTGGATTTCCACTTACTTTATCAAATCTCATCTCCACCACACAGGACAAGTTTGCATCTGTTATAGTTTTGGAGAAAATTGTGGTCATTTCATTTATGCGCGAATGTGTTCAGATTGCTATTCTATTGCATTTGGCACATGGTGACGATTATCTCGAGAGTGCAAAGTAGCCAAATGAAACTTTTACTGGATTTCCACTTACTTTATCAAATCTCATCTCCACCACACAGGACAAGTTTGCATCTGTTATAGTTTTGGAGAAAATTGTGGTCATTTCATTTATGCGCGAATGTGTTCAGATTGCTATTCTATTGCATTTGGCACATGGTGACGATTATCTCGAGAGTGCAAAGTAGCCAAATGAAACTTTTACTGGATTTCCACTTACTTTATCAAATCTCATCTCCACCACACAGGACAAGTTTGCATCTGTTATAGTTTTGGAGAAAATTGTGGTCATTTTATATATGCGCGAATGTGTTCAGATTGCTATTCTATTGCATTTGGCACATGGTGACGATTATCTCGAGAGTGCAAAGTAGCCAAATGAAACTTTTACTGGATTTCCACTTACTTTATCAAATCTCATCTCCACCACACAGGACAAGTTTGCATCTGTTATAGTTTTTGAGAAAATTGTGGTCATTTCATTTATCCGCGAATGTGCTCAGATTGCTATTCTATTGCATTTGGCACATGGTGACGATTATCTCGAGAGTGCAAAGTAGCCAAATGAAACTTTTACTGGATTTCCACTTACTTTATTAAATCTCATCTCCACCACACAGGACAAGTTTGCATCTGTTACAGTTTTTGAGAAAATTGTGGTCATTTCATTTATGCGCGAATGTGCTCAGATTGCTATTCTATTGCATTTGGCACATGGTGACGATTATCTCGAGAGTGCAAAGTAGCCAAATGAAACTTTTACTGGATTTCCACTTACTTTATCAAATCTCATCTCCACCACACAGGACAAGTTTGCATCTGTTATAGTTTTGGAGAAAATTGTGGTCATTTCATTTATGCGCGAATGTGTTCAGATTGCTATTCTATTGCATTTGGCACATGGTGACGATTATCTCGAGAGTGCAAAGTAGCCAAATGAAACTTTTACTGGATTTCCACTTACTTTATCAAATCTCATCTCCACCACACAGGACAAGTTTGCATCTGTTATAGTTTTGGAGAAAATTGTGGTCATTTTATATATGCGCGAATGTGTTCAGATTGCTATTCTATTGCATTTGGCACATGGTGACGATTATCTCGAGAGTGCAAAGTAGCCAAATGAAACTTTTACTGGATTTCCACTTACTTTATCAAATCTCATCTCCACCACACAGGACAAGTTTGCATCTGTTATAGTTTTGGAGAAAATTGTGGTCATTTCATTTATGCGCGAATGTGTTCAGATTGCTATTCTATTGCATTTGGCACATGGTGACGATTATCTCGAGAGTGCAAAGTAGCCAAATGAAACTTTTACTGGATTTCCACTTACTTTATCAAATCTCATCTCCACCACACAGGACAAGTTTGCATCTGTTATAGTTTTGGAGAAAATTGTGGTCATTTCATATATGCGCGAATGTGTTCAAATTGATATTCTATTGCATTTGGCACATGGTGACGATTATCTCGAGAGTGCAAAGTAGCCAAATGAAACTTTTACTGGATTTCCACTTACTTTATCAAATCTCATCTCCACCACACAGGACAAGTTTGCATCTGTTATAGTTTTTGAGAAAATTGTGGTCATTTCATTTATCCGCGAATGTGCTCAGATTGCTATTCTATTGCATTTGGCACATGGTGACGATTATCTCGAGAGTGCAAAGTAGCCAAATGAAACTTTTACTGGATTTCCACTTACTTTATTAAATCTCATCTCCACCACACAGGACAAGTTTGCATCTGTTACAGTTTTTGAGAAAATTGTGGTCATTTCATTTATGCGCGAATGTGCTCAGATTGCTATTCTATTGCATTTGGCACATGGTGACGATTATCTCGAGAGTGCAAAGTAGCCAAATGAAACTTTTACTGGATTTCCACTTACTTTATCAAATCTCATCTCCACCACACAGGACAAGTTTGCATCTGTTATAGTTTTTGAGAAAATTGTGGTCATTTCATTTATGCGCGAATGTGCTCAGATTGCTATTCTATTGCATTTGGCACATGGTGACGATTATCTCGAGAGTGCAAAGTAGCCAAATGAAACTTTTACTGGATTTCCACTTACTTTATCAAATCTCATCTCCACCACACAGGACAAGTTTGCATCTGTTATAGTTTTGGAGAAAATTGTGGTCATTTCATTTATGCGCGAATGTGTTCAGATTGCTATTCTATTGCATTTGGCACATGGTGACGATTATCTCGAGAGTGCAAAGTAGCCAAATGAAACTTTTACTGGATTTCCACTTACTTTATCAAATCTCATCTCCACCACACAGGACAAGTTTGCATCTGTTATAGTTTTGGAGAAAATTGTGGTCATTTCATTTATGCGCGAATGTGTTCAGATTGCTATTCTATTGCATTTGGCACATGGTGACGATTATCTCGAGAGTGCAAAGTAGCCAAATGAAACTTTTACTGGATTTCCACTTACTTTATCAAATATCATCTCCACCACACAGGACAAGTTTGCATCTGTTATAGTTTTGGAGAAAATTGTGGTCATTTCATTTATGCGCGAATGTGTTCAGATTGCTATTCTATTGCATTTGGCACATGGTGACGATTATCTCGAGAGTGCAAAGTAGCCAAATGAAACTTTTACTGGATTTCCACTTACTTTATCAAATCTCATCTCCACCACACAGGACAAGTTTGCATCTGTTATAGTTTTGGAGAAAATTGTGGTCATTTCATTTATGCGCGAATGTGTTCAGATTGCTATTCTATTGCATTTGGCACATGGTGACGATTATCTCGAGAGTGCAAAGTAGCCAAATGAAACTTTTACTGGATTTCCACTTACTTTATCAAATCTCATCTCCACCACACAGGACAAGTTTGCATCTGTTATAGTTTTGGAGAAAATTGTGGTCATTTCATTTATGCGCGAATGTGTTCAGATTGCTATTCTATTGCATTTGGCACATGGTGACGATTATCTCGAGAGTGCAAAGTAGCCAAATGAAACTTTTACTGGATTTCCACTTACTTTATCAAATCTCATCTCCACCACACAGGACAAGTTTGCATCTGTTATAGTTTTGGAGAAAATTGTGGTCATTTCATATATGCGCGAATGTGTTCAGATTGATATTCTATTGCATTTGGCACATGGTGACGATTATCTCGAGAGTGCAAAGTAGCCAAATGAAACTTTTACTGGATTTCCACTTACTTTATCAAATCTCATCTCCACCACACAGGACAAGTTTGCATCTGTTATAGTTTTTGAGAAAATTGTGGTCATTTCATTTATCCGCGAATGTGCTCAGATTGCTATTCTATTGCATTTGGCACATGGTGACGATTATCTCGAGAGTGCAAAGTAGCCAAATGAAACTTTTACTGGATTTCCACTTACTTTATTAAATCTCATCTCCACCACACAGGACAAGTTTGCATCTGTTACAGTTTTTGAGAAAATTGTGGTCATTTCATTTATGCGCGAATGTGCTCAGATTGCTATTCTATTGCATTTGGCACATGGTGACGATTATCTCGAGAGTGCAAAGTAGCCAAATGAAACTTTTACTGGATTTCCACTTACTTTATCAAATCTCATCTCCACCACACAGGACAAGTTTGCATCTGTTATAGTTTTTGAGAAAATTGTGGTCATTTCATTTATGCGCGAATGTGCTCAGATTGCTATTCTATTGCATTTGGCACATGGTGACGATTATCTCGAGAGTGCAAAGTAGCCAAATGAAACTTTTACTGGATTTCCACTTACTTTATCAAATCTCATCTCCACCACACAGGACAAGTTTGCATCTGTTATAGTTTTGGAGAAAATTGTGGTCATTTCATTTATGCGCGAATGTGTTCAGATTGCTATTCTATTGCATTTGGCACATGGTGACGATTATCTCGAGAGTGCAAAGTAGCCAAATGAAACTTTTACTGGATTTCCACTTACTTTATCAAATCTCATCTCCACCACACAGGACAAGTTTGCATCTGTTATAGTTTTGGAGAAAATTGTGGTCATTTCATTTATGCGCGAATGTGTTCAGATTGCTATTCTATTGCATTTGGCACATGGTGACGATTATCTCGAGAGTGCAAAGTAGCCAAATGAAACTTTTACTGGATTTCCACTTACTTTATCAAATCTCATCTCCGCCACACAGGACAAGTTTGCATATGTTATAGTTTTTGAGAAAATTGTGGTCATTTCATTTATGCGCGAATGTGCTCAGATTGCTATTCTATTGCATTTGGCACATGGTGACGATTATCTCGAGAGTGCAAAGTAGCCAAATGAAACTTTTACTGGATTTCCACTTACTTTATCAAATCTCATCTCCACCACACAGGACAAGTTTGCATCTGTTATAGTTTTGGAGAAAATTGTGGTCATTTCATTTATGTGCGAATGTGTTCAGATTGCTATTCTATTGCATTTGGCACATGGTGACGATTATCTCGAGAGTGCAAAGTAGCCAAATGAAACTTTTACTGGATTTCCACTTACTTTATAAAATCTCATCTCCACCACACAGAACAAGTTTGCATCTGTTATAGTTTTGGAAAAAATTGTGGTCATTTCATTTATGCGCGAATGTGCTCAGATTGCTATTTTATTGCATTTGGCACATGGTGACGATTATCTCGAGAGTGCAAAGTAGCCAAATGAAACTTTTACTGGATTTCCACTTACTTTATCAATTCTCATCTCCACCACACAGGACAAGTTTGCATCTGTTATAGTTTTGGAGAAAATTGTGGTCATTTCATTTATGCGCGAATGTGTTCAGATTGCTATTCTATTGCATTTGGCACATGGTGACGATTATCTCGAGAGTGCAAAGTAGCCAAATGAAACTTTTACTGGATTTCCACTTACTTTATCAAATCTCATCTCCACCACACAGGACAAGTTTGCATCTGTTATAGTTTTGGAGAAAATTGTTGTCATTTCATTTATGCGCGAATGTGTTCAGATTGCTATTCTATTGCATTTGACACATGGTGACGATTATCTCGAGAGTGCAAAGTAGCCAAATGAAACTTTTACTGGATTTCCACTTACTTTATCAAATCTCATCTCCACCACACAGGACAAGTTTGCATCTGTTATAGTTTTGGAGAAAATTGTGGTCATTTCACTTATGCGCGAATGTGTTCAGATTGTTTTCTATTGCATTTGGCACATGGTGACGATTATCTCGAGAGTGCAAAGTAGCCAAATGAAACTTTTACTGGATTTCCACTTACTTTATCAAATCTCATCTCCACCACACAGGACAAGTTTGCATCTGTTATAGTTTTGGAGAAAATTGTGGTCATTTCATTTATGCGCGAATGTGTTCAGATTGATATTCTATTGCATTTGGCACATGGTGACGATTATCTCGAGAGTGCAAAGTAGCCAAATGAAACTTTTACTGGATTTCCACTTACTTTATCAAATCTCATCTCCACCACACAGGACAAGTTTGCATCTGTTATAGTTTTGGAGAAAATTGTGGTCATTTCATTTATGCGCGAATGTGTTCAGATTGCTATTCTATTGCATTTGGCACATGGTGACGATTATCTCGAGAGTGCAAAGTAGCCAAATGAAACTTTTACTGGATTTCCACTTACTTTATCAAATCTCATCTCCACCACACAGGACAAGTTTGCATCTGTTATAGTTTTGGAGAAAATTGTGGTCATTTCATTTATGCGCGAATGTGTTCAGATTGATATTCTATTGCATTTGGCACATGGTGACGATTATCTCGAGAGTGCAAAGTAGCCAAATGAAACTTTTACTGGATTTCCACTTACTTTATCAAATCTCATCTCCACCACACAGGACAAGTTTGCATCTGTTATAGTTTTTGAGAAAATTGTGGTCATTTCATTTATCCGCGAATGTGCTCAGATTGCTATTCTATTGCATTTGGCACATGGTGACGATTATCTCGAGAGTGCAAAGTAGCCAAATGAAACTTTTACTGGATTTCCATTTACTTTATTAAATCTCATCTCCACCACACAGGACAAGTTTGCATCTGTTACAGTTTTTGAGAAAATTGTGGTCATTTCATTTATGCGCGAATGTGCTCAGATTGCTATTCTATTGCATTTGGCACATGGTGACGATTATCTCGAGAGTGCAAAGTAGCCAAATGAAACTTTTACTGGATTTCCACTTACTTTATCAAATCTCATCTCCACCACACAGGACAAGTTTGCATCTGTTATAGTTTTTGAGAAAATTGTGGTCATTTCATTTATGCGCGAATGTGCTCAGATTGCTATTCTATTGCATTTGGCACATGGTGACGATTATCTCGAGAGTGCAAAGTAGCCAAATGAAACTTTTACTGGATTTCCACTTACTTTATCAAATCTCATCTCCACCACACAGGACAAGTTTGCATCTGTTATAGTTTTGGAGAAAATTGTGGTCATTTCATTTATGCGCGAATGTGTTCAGATTGCTATTCTATTGCATTTGGCACATGGTGACGATTATCTCGAGAGTGCAAAGTAGCCAAATGAAACTTTTACTGGATTTCCACTTACTTTATCAAATCTCATCTCCACCACACAGGACAAGTTTGCATCTGTTATAGTTTTGGAGAAAATTGTGGTCATTTCATTTATGCGCGAATGTGTTCAGATTGCTATTCTATTGCATTTGGCACATGGTGACGATTATCTCGAGAGTGCAAAGTAGCCAAATGAAACTTTTACTGGATTTCCACTTACTTTATCAAATCTCATCTCCACCACACAGGACAAGTTTGCATCTGTTATAGTTTTGGAGAAAATTGTGGTCATTTCATTTATGCGCGAATGTGTTCAGATTGCTATTCTATTGCATTTGGCACATGGTGACGATTATCTCGAGAGTGCAAAGTAGCCAAATGAAACTTTTACTGGATTTCCACTTACTTTATCAAATCTCATCTCCACCACACAGGACAAGTTTGCATCTGTTATAGTTTTGGAGAAAATTGTGGTCATTTCATTTATGCGCGAATGTGTTCAGATTGCTATTCTATTGCATTTGGCACATGGTGACGATTATCTCGAGAGTGCAAAGTAGCCAAATGAAACTTTTACTGGATTTCCACTTACTTTATCAAATCTCATCTCCACCACACAGGACAAGTTTGCATCTGTTATAGTTTTGGAGAAAATTGTGGTCATTTCATTTATGCGCGAATGTGTTCAGATTGCTATTCTATTGCATTTGGCACATGGTGACGATTATCTCGAGAGTGCAAAGTAGCCAAATGAAACTTTTACTGGATTTCCACTTACTTTATCAAATCTCATCTCCACCACACAGGACAAGTTTGCATCTGTTATAGTTTTGGAGAAAATTGTGGTCATTTCATTTATGCGCGAATGTGTTCAGATTGCTATTCTATTGCATTTGGCACATGGTGACGATTATCTCGAGAGTGCAAAGTAGCCAAATGAAACTTTTACTGGATTTCCACTTACTTTATCAAATCTCATCTCCACCACACAGGACAAGTTTGCATCTGTTATAGTTTTGGAGAAAATTGTGGTCATTTCATTTATGCGCGAATGTGTTCAGATTGCTATTCTATTGCATTTGGCACATGGTGACGATTATCTCGAGAGTGCAAAGTAGCCAAATGAAACTTTTACTGGATTTCCACTTACTTTATCAAATCTCATCTCCACCACACAGGACAAGTTTGCATCTGTTATAGTTTTGGAGAAAATTGTGGTCATTTCATTTATGCGCGAATGTGTTCAGATTGCTATTCTATTGCATTTGGCACATGGTGACGATTATCTCGAGAGTGCAAAGTAGCCAAATGAAACTTTTACTGGATTTCCACTTACTTTATCAAATCTCATCTCCACCACACAGGACAAGTTTGCATCTGTTATAGTTTTGGAGAAAATTGTGGTCATTTCATTTATGCGCGAATGTGTTCAGATTGCTATTCTATTGCATTTGGCACATGGTGACGATTATCTCGAGAGTGCAAAGTAGCCAAATGAAACTTTTACTGGATTTCCACTTACTTTATCAAATCTCATCTCCACCACACAGGACAAGTTTGCATCTGTTATAGTTTTGGAGAAAATTGTGGTCATTTCATTTATGCGCGAATGTGTTCAGATTGCTATTCTATTGCATTTGGCACATGGTGACGATTATCTCGAGAGTGCAAAGTAGCCAAATGAAACTTTTACTGGATTTCCACTTACTTTATCAAATCTCATCTCCACCACACAGGACAAGTTTGCATCTGTTATAGTTTTGGAGAAAATTGTGGTCATTTCATATATGCGCGAATGTGTTCAGATTGATATTCTATTGCATTTGGCACATGGTGACGATTATCTCGAGAGTGCAAAGTAGCCAAATGAAACTTTTACTGGATTTCCACTTACTTTATCAAATCTCATCTCCACCACACAGGACAAGTTTGCATCTGTTATAGTTTTTGAGAAAATTGTGGTCATTTCATTTATCCGCGAATGTGCTCAGATTGCTATTCTATTGCATTTGGCACATGGTGACGATTATCTCGAGAGTGCAAAGTAGCCAAATGAAACTTTTACTGGATTTCCACTTACTTTATTAAATCTCATCTCCACCACACAGGACAAGTTTGCATCTGTTATAGTTTTTGAGAAAATTGTGGTCATTTCATTTATGCGCGAATGTGCTCAGATTGCTATTCTATTGCATTTGGCACATGGTGACGATTATCTCGAGAGTGCAAAGTAGCCAAATGAAACTTTTACTGGATTTCCACTTACTTTATCAAATCTCATCTCCACCACACAGGACAAGTTTGCATCTGTTATAGTTTTGGAGAAAATTGTGGTCATTTCATTTATGCGCGAATGTGTTCAGATTGCTATTCTATTGCATTTGGCACATGGTGACGATTATCTCGAGAGTGCAAAGTAGCCAAATGAAACTTTTACTGGATTTCCACTTACTTTATCAAATCTCATCTCCACCACACATGACAAGTTTGCATCTGTTATAGTTTTGGAGAAAATTGTGGTCATTTCATTTATGCGCGAATGTGTTCAGATTGCTATTCTATTGCATTTGGCACATGGTGACGATTATCTCGAGAGTGCAAAGTAGCCAAATGAAACTTTTACTGGATTTCCACTTACTTTATCAAATCTCATCTCCACCACACAGGACAAGTTTGCATCTGTTATAGTTTTGGAGAAAATTGTGGTCATTTCATTTATGCGCGAATGTGTTCAGATTGCTATTCTATTGCATTTGGCACATGGTGACGATTATCTCGAGAGTGCAAAGTAGCCAAATGAAACTTTTACTGGATTTCCACTTACTTTATCAAATCTCATCTCCACCACACAGGACAAGTTTGCATCTGATATAGTTTTGGAGAAAATTGTGGTCATTTCATATATGCGCGAATGTGTTCAGATTGATATTCTATTGCATTTGGCACATGGTGACGATTATCTCGAGAGTGCAAAGTAGCCAAATGAAACTTTTACTGGATTTCCACTTACTTTATCAAATCTCATCTCCACCACACAGGACAAGTTTGCATCTGTTATAGTTTTGGAGAAAATTGTGGTCATTTCATTTATGCGCGAATGTGTTCAGATTGATATTCTATTGCATTTGGCACATGGTGACGATTATCTCGAGAGTGCAAAGTAGCCAAATGAAACTTTTACTGGATTTCCACTTACTTTATCAAATCTCATCTCCACCACACAGGACAAGTTTGCATCTGTTATAGTTTTGGAGAAAATTGTGGTCATTTCATTTATGCGCGAATGTGTTCAGATTGCTATTCTATTACATTTGGCACATGGTGACGATTATCTCGAGAGTGCAAAGTAGCCAAATGAAACTTTTACTGGATTTCCACTTACTTTATCAAATCTCATCTCCACCACACAGGACAAGTTTGCATCTGTTATAGTTTTGGAGAAAATTGTGGTCATTTCATTTATGCGCGAATGTGTTCAGATTGCTATTCTATTGCATTTGGCACATGGTGACGATTATCTCGAGAGTGCAAAGTAGCCAAATGAAACTTTTACTGGATTTCCACTTACTTTATCAAATCTCATCTCCACCACACAGGACAAGTTTGCATCTGTTATAGTTTTGGAGAAAATTGTGGTCATTTCATTTATGCGCGAATGTGTTCAGATTGATATTCTATTGCATTTGGCACATGGTGACGATTATCTCGAGAGTGCAAAGTAGCCAAATGAAACTTTTACTGGATTTCCACTTACTTTATCAAATCTCATCTCCACCACACAGGACAAGTTTGCATCTGTTATAGTTTTTGAGAAAATTGTGGTCATTTCATTTATCCGCGAATGTGCTCAGATTGCTATTCTATTGCATTTGGCACATGGTGACGATTATCTCGAGAGTGCAAAGTAGCCAAATGAAACTTTTACTGGATTTCCATTTACTTTATTAAATCTCATCTCCACCACACAGGACAAGTTTGCATCTGTTACAGTTTTTGAGAAAATTGTGGTCATTTCATTTATGCGCGAATGTGCTCAGATTGCTATTCTATTGCATTTGGCACATGGTGACGATTATCTCGAGAGTGCAAAGTAGCCAAATGAAACTTTTACTGGATTTCCACTTACTTTATCAAATCTCATCTCCACCACACAGGACAAGTTTGCATCTGTTATAGTTTTTGAGAAAATTGTGGTCATTTCATTTATGCGCGAATGTGCTCAGATTGCTATTCTATTGCATTTGGCACATGGTGACGATTATCTCGAGAGTGCAAAGTAGCCAAATGAAACTTTTACTGGATTTCCACTTACTTTATCAAATCTCATCTCCACCACACAGGACAAGTTTGCATCTGTTATAGTTTTGGAGAAAATTGTGGTCATTTCATTTATGCGCGAATGTGTTCAGATTGCTATTCTATTGCATTTGGCACATGGTGACGATTATCTCGAGAGTGCAAAGTAGCCAAATGAAACTTTTACTGGATTTCCACTTACTTTATCAAATCTCATCTCCACCACACAGGACAAGTTTGCATCTGTTATAGTTTTGGAGAAAATTGTGGTCATTTCATTTATGCGCGAATGTGTTCAGATTGCTATTCTATTGCATTTGGCACATGGTGACGATTATCTCGAGAGTGCAAAGTAGCCAAATGAAACTTTTACTGGATTTCCACTTACTTTATCAAATCTCATCTCCACCACACAGGACAAGTTTGCATCTGTTATAGTTTTGGAGAAAATTGTGGTCATTTCATTTATGCGCGAATGTGTTCAGATTGCTATTCTATTGCATTTGGCACATGGTGACGATTATCTCGAGAGTGCAAAGTAGCCAAATGAAACTTTTACTGGATTTCCACTTACTTTATCAAATCTCATCTCCACCACACAGGACAAGTTTGCATCTGTTATAGTTTTGGAGAAAATTGTGGTCATTTCATTTATGCGCGAATGTGTTCAGATTGCTATTCTATTGCATTTGGCACATGGTGACGATTATCTCGAGAGTGCAAAGTAGCCAAATGAAACTTTTACTGGATTTCCACTTACTTTATCAAATCTCATCTCCACCACACAGGACAAGTTTGCATCTGTTATAGTTTTGGAGAAAATTGTGGTCATTTCATTTATGCGCGAATGTGTTCAGATTGCTATTCTATTGCATTTGGCACATGGTGACGATTATCTCGAGAGTGCAAAGTAGCCAAATGAAACTTTTACTGGATTTCCACTTACTTTATCAAATCTCATCTCCACCACACAGGACAAGTTTGCATCTGTTATAGTTTTGGAGAAAATTGTGGTCATTTCATTTATGCGCGAATGTGTTCAGATTGCTATTCTATTGCATTTGGCACATGGTGACGATTATCTCGAGAGTGCAAAGTAGCCAAATGAAACTTTTACTGGATTTCCACTTACTTTATCAAATCTCATCTCCACCACACAGGACAAGTTTGCATCTGTTATAGTTTTGGAGAAAATTGTGGTCATTTCATTTATGCGCGAATGTGTTCAGATTGCTATTCTATTGCATTTGGCACATGGTGACGATTATCTCGAGAGTGCAAAGTAGCCAAATGAAACTTTTACTGGATTTCCACTTACTTTATCAAATCTCATCTCCACCACACAGGACAAGTTTGCATCTGTTATAGTTTTGGAGAAAATTGTGGTCATTTCATTTATGCGCGAATGTGTTCAGATTGCTATTCTATTGCATTTGGCACATGGTGACGATTATCTCGAGAGTGCAAAGTAGCCAAATGAAACTTTTACTGGATTTCCACTTACTTTATCAAATCTCATCTCCACCACACAGGACAAGTTTGCATCTGTTATAGTTTTGGAGAAAATTGTGGTCATTTCATTTATGCGCGAATGTGTTCAGATTGCTATTCTATTGCATTTGGCACATGGTGACGATTATCTCGAGAGTGCAAAGTAGCCAAATGAAACTTTTACTGGATTTCCACTTACTTTATCAAATCTCATCTCCACCACACAGGACAAGTTTGCATCTGTTATAGTTTTGGAGAAAATTGTGGTCATTTCATTTATGCGCGAATGTGCTCAGATTGCTATTCTATTGCATTTGGCACATGGTGACGATTATCTCGAGAGTGCAAAGTAGCCAAATGAAACTTTTACTGGATTTCCACTTACTTTATCAAATCTCATCTCCACCACACAGGACAAGTTTGCATCTGTTATAGTTTTGGAGAAAATTGTGGTCATTTCATTTATGCGCGAATGTGTTCAGATTGCTATTCTATTGCATTTGGCACATGGTGACGATTATCTCGAGAGTGCAAAGTAGCCAAATGAAACTTTTACTGGATTTCCACTTACTTTATCAAATCTCATCTCCACCACACAGGACAAGTTTGCATCTGTTATAGTTTTGGAGAAAATTGTGGTCATTTCATTTATGCGCGAATGTGTTCAGATTGCTATTCTATTGCATTTGGCACATGGTGACGATTATCTCGAGAGTGCAAAGTAGCCAAATGAAACTTTTACTGGATTTCCACTTACTTTATCAAATCTCATCTCCACCACACAGGACAAGTTTGCATCTGTTATAGTTTTGGAGAAAATTGTGGTCATTTCATTTATGCGCGAATGTGCTCAGATTGCTATTCTATTGCATTTGGCACATGGTGACGATTATCTCGAGAGTGCAAAGTAGCCAAATGAAACTTTTACTGGATTTCCACTTACTTTATCAAATCTCATCTCCACCACACAGGACAAGTTTGCATCTGTTATAGTTTTGGAGAAAATTGTGGTCATTTCATTTATGCGCGAATGTGTTCAGATTGCTATTCTATTGCATTTGGCACATGGTGACGATTATCTCGAGAGTGCAAAGTAGCCAAATGAAACTTTTACTGGATTTCCACTTACTTTATCAAATCTCATCTCCACCACACATGACAAGTTTGCATCTGTTATAGTTTTGGAGAAAATTGTGGTCATTTCATTTATGCGCGAATGTGTTCAGATTGCTATTCTATTGCATTTGGCACATGGTGACGATTATCTCGAGAGTGCAAAGTAGCCAAATGAAACTTTTACTGGATTTCCACTTACTTTATCAAATCTCATCTCCACCACACAGGACAAGTTTGCATCTGTTATAGTTTTGGAGAAAATTGTGGTCATTTCATTTATGCGCGAATGTGTTCAGATTGCTATTCTATTGCATTTGGCACATGGTGACGATTATCTCGAGAGTGCAAAGTAGCCAAATGAAACTTTTACTGGATTTCCACTTACTTTATCAAATCTCATCTCCACCACACAGGACAAGTTTGCATCTGATATAGTTTTGGAGAAAATTGTGGTCATTTCATATATGCGCGAATGTGTTCAGATTGATATTCTATTGCATTTGGCACATGGTGACGATTATCTCGAGAGTGCAAAGTAGCCAAATGAAACTTTTACTGGATTTCCACTTACTTTATCAAATCTCATCTCCACCACACAGGACAAGTTTGCATCTGTTATAGTTTTTGAGAAAATTGTGGTCATTTCATTTATCCGCGAATGTGCTCAGATTGCTATTCTATTGCATTTGGCACATGGTGACGATTATCTCGAGAGTGCAAAGTAGCCAAATGAAACTTTTACTGGATTTCCACTTACTTTATTAAATCTCATCTCCACCACACAGGACAAGTTTGCATCTGTTATAGTTTTTGAGAAAATTGTGGTCATTTCATTTATGCGCGAATGTGCTCAGATTGCTATTCTATTGCATTTGGCACATGGTGACGATTATCTCGAGAGTGCAAAGTAGCCAAATGAAACTTTTACTGGATTTCCACTTACTTTATCAAATCTCATCTCCACCACACAGGACAAGTTTGCATCTGTTATAGTTTTGGAGAAAATTGTGGTCATTTCATTTATGCGCGAATGTGTTCAGATTGCTATTCTATTGCATTTGGCACATGGTGACGATTATCTCGAGAGTGCAAAGTAGCCAAATGAAACTTTTACTGGATTTCCACTTACTTTATCAAATCTCATCTCCACCACACATGACAAGTTTGCATCTGTTATAGTTTTGGAGAAAATTGTGGTCATTTCATTTATGCGCGAATGTGTTCAGATTGCTATTCTATTGCATTTGGCACATGGTGACGATTATCTCGAGAGTGCAAAGTAGCCAAATGAAACTTTTACTGGATTTCCACTTACTTTATCAAATCTCATCTCCACCACACAGGACAAGTTTGCATCTGTTATAGTTTTGGAGAAAATTGTGGTCATTTCATTTATGCGCGAATGTGTTCAGATTGCTATTCTATTGCATTTGGCACATGGTGACGATTATCTCGAGAGTGCAAAGTAGCCAAATGAAACTTTTACTGGATTTCCACTTACTTTATCAAATCTCATCTCCACCACACAGGACAAGTTTGCATCTGTTATAGTTTTTGAGAAAATTGTGGTCATTTCATTTATGCGCGAATGTGCTCAGATTGCTATTCTATTGCATTTGGCACATGGTGACGATTATCTCGAGAGTGCAAAGTAGCCAAATGAAACTTTTACTGGATTTCCACTTACTTTATCAAATCTCATCTCCACCACACAGGACAAGTTTGCATCTGTTATAGTTTTGGAGAAAATTGTGGTCATTTCATTTATGCGCGAATGTGTTCAGATTGCTATTCTATTGCATTTGGCACATGGTGACGATTATCTCGAGAGTGCAAAGTTGCCAAATGAAACTTTTACTGGATTTCCACTTACTTTATCAAATCTCATCTCCACCACACAGGACAAGTTTGCATCTGTTATAGTTTTTGAGAAAATTGTGGTCATTTCATTTATCCGCGAATGTGCTCAGATTGCTATTCTATTGCATTTGGCACATGGTGACGATTATCTCGAGAGTGCAAAGTAGCCAAATGAAACTTTTACTGGATTTCCACTTACTTTATTAAATCTCATCTCCACCACACAGGACAAGTTTGCATCTGTTATAGTTTTTGAGAAAATTGTGGTCATTTCATTTATGCGCGAATGTGCTCAGATTGCTATTCTATTGCATTTGGCACATGGTGACGATTATCTCGAGAGTGCAAAGTAGCCAAATGAAACTTTTACTGGATTTCCACTTACTTTATCAAATCTCATCTCCACCACACAGGACAAGTTTGCATCTGTTATAGTTTTGGAGAAAATTGTGGTCATTTCATTTATGCGCGAATGTGTTCAGATTGCTATTCTATTGCATTTGGCACATGGTGACGATTATCTCGAGAGTGCAAAGTAGCCAAATGAAACTTTTACTGGATTTCCACTTACTTTATCAAATCTCATCTCCACCACACATGACAAGTTTGCATCTGTTATAGTTTTGGAGAAAATTGTGGTCATTTCATTTATGCGCGAATGTGTTCAGATTGCTATTCTATTGCATTTGGCACATGGTGACGATTATCTCGAGAGTGCAAAGTAGCCAAATGAAACTTTTACTGGATTTCCACTTACTTTATCAAATCTCATCTCCACCACACAGGACAAGTTTGCATCTGTTATAGTTTTGGAGAAAATTGTGGTCATTTCATTTATGCGCGAATGTGTTCAGATTGCTATTCTATTGCATTTGGCACATGGTGACGATTATCTCGAGAGTGCAAAGTAGCCAAATGAAACTTTTACTGGATTTCCACTTACTTTATCAAATCTCATCTCCACCACACAGGACAAGTTTGCATCTGTTATAGTTTTGGAGAAAATTGTGGTCATTTCATATATGCGCGAATGTGTTCAGATTGATATTCTATTGCATTTGGCACATGGTGACGATTATCTCGAGAGTGCAAAGTAGCCAAATGAAACTTTTACTGGATTTCCACTTACTTTATCAAATCTCATCTCCACCACAGAGGACAAGTTTGCATCTGTTATAGTTTTTGAGAAAATTGTGGTCATTTCATTTATCCGCGAATGTGCTCAGATTGCTATTCTATTGCATTTGGCACATGGTGACGATTATCTCGAGAGTGCAAAGTAGCCAAATGAAACTTTTACTGGATTTCCACTTACTTTATTAAATCTCATCTCCACCACACAGGACAAGTTTGCATCTGTTACAGTTTTTGAGAAAATTGTGGTCATTTCATTTATGCGCGAATGTGCTCAGATTGCTATTCTATTGCATTTGGCACATGGTGACGATTATCTCGAGAGTGCAAAGTAGCCAAATGAAACTTTTACTGGATTTCCACTTACTTTATCAAATCTCATCTCCACCACACAGGACAAGTTTGCATCTGTTATAGTTTTTGAGAAAATTGTGGTCATTTCATTTATGCGCGAATGTGCTCAGATTGCTATTCTATTGCATTTGGCACATGGTGACGATTATCTCGAGAGTGCAAAGTAGCCAAATGAAACTTTTACTGGATTTCCACTTACTTTATCAAATCTCATCTCCACCACACAGGACAAGTTTGCATCTGTTATAGTTTTGGAGAAAATTGTGGTCATTTCATTTATGCGCGAATGTGTTCAGATTGCTATTCTATTGCATTTGGCACATGGTGACGATTATCTCGAGAGTGCAAAGTAGCCAAATGAAACTTTTACTGGATTTCCACTTACTTTATCAAATCTCATCTCCACCACACATGACAAGTTTGCATCTGTTATAGTTTTGGAGAAAATTGTGGTCATTTCATTTATGCGCGAATGTGTTCAGATTGCTATTCTATTGCATTTGGCACATGGTGACGATTATCTCGAGAGTGCAAAGTAGCCAAATGAAACTTTTACTGGATTTCCACTTACTTTATCAAATCTCATCTCCACCACACAGGACAAGTTTGCATCTGTTATAGTTTTGGAGAAAATTGTGGTCATTTCATTTATGCGCGAATGTGTTCAGATTGCTATTCTATTGCATTTGGCACATGGTGACGATTATCTCGAGAGTGCAAAGTAGCCAAATGAAACTTTTACTGGATTTCCACTTACTTTATCAAATCTCATCTCCACCACACAGGACAAGTTTGCATCTGTTATAGTTTTGGAGAAAATTGTAGTCATTTCATATTTGCGCGAATGTGTTCAGATTGAAATTCTATTGCATTTGGCACATGGTGACGATTATCTCGAGAGTGCAAAGTAGCCAAATGAAACTTTTACTGGATTTCCACTTACTTTATCAAATCTCATCTCCACCACACAGGACAAGTTTGCATCTGTTATAGTTTTTGAGAAAATTGTGGTCATTTCATTTATGCGCGAATGTGCTCAGATTGCTATTCTATTGCATTTGGCACATGGTGACGATTATCTCGAGAGTGCAAAGTAGCCAAATGAAACTTTTACTGGATTTCCACTTACTTTATCAAATCTCATCTCCACCACACAGGACAAGTTTGCATCTGTTATAGTTTTTGAGAAAATTGTGGTCATTTCATTTATGCGCGAATGTGCTCAGATTGCTATTCTATTGCATTTGGCACATGGTGACGATTATCTCGAGAGTGCAAAGTAGCCAAATGAAACTTTTACTAGATTTCCACTTACTTTATCAAATCTCATCTCCACCACACAGGACAAGTTTGCATCTGTTATAGTTTTTGAGAAAATTGTGGTCATTTCATTTATGCGCGAATGTGCTCAGATTGCTATTCTATTGCATTTGGCACATGGTGACGATTATCTCGAGAGTGCAAAGTAGCCAAATGAAACTTTTACTGGATTTCCACTTACTTTATCAAATCTCATCTCCACCACACAGGACAAGTTTGCATCTGTTATAGTTTTTGAGAAAATTGTGGTCATTTCATTTATGCGCGAATGTGCTCAGATTGCTATTCTATTGCATTTGGCACATGGTGACGATTATCTCGAGAGTGCAAAGTAGCCAAATGAAACTTTTACTGGATTTCCACTTACTTTATCAAATCTCATCTCCACCACACAGGACAAGTTTGCATCTGTTATAGTTTTTGAGAAAATTGTGGTCATTTCATTTATGCGCGAATGTGCTGAGATTGCTATTCTATTGCATTTGGCACATGGTGACGATTATCTCGAGAGTGCAAAGTAGCCAAATGAAACTTTTACTGGATTTCCACTTACTTTATCAAATCTCATCTCCACCACACAGGACAAGTTTGCATCTGTTATAGTTTTGGAGAAAATTGTGGTCATTTCATTTATGCGCGAATGTGTTCAGATTGCTATTCTATTGCATTTGGCACATGGTGACGATTATCTCGAGAGTGCAAAGTAGCCAAATGAAACTTTTACTCGATTTCCACTTACTTTATCAAATCTCATCTCCACCACACAGGACAAGTTTGCATCTGTTATAGTTTTTGAGAAAATTGTGGTCATTTCATTTATGCGCGAATGTGCTCAGATTGCTATTCTATTGCATTTGGCACATAGTGACGATTATCTCGAGAGTGCAAAGTAGCCAAATGAAACTTTTACTGGATTTCCACTTACTTTATCAAATCTCATCTCCACCACACAGGACAAGTTTGCATCTGTTATAGTTTTGGAGAAAATTGTGGTCATTTCATTTATGCGCGAATGTGTTCAGATTGCTATTCTATTGCATTTGGCACATGGTGACGATTATCTCGAGAGTGCAAAGTAGCCAAATGAAACTTTTACTGGATTTCCACTTACTTTATCAAATCTCATCTCCACCACACAGGACAAGTTTGCATCTGTTATAGTTTTTGAGAAAATTGTGGTCATTTCATTTATGCGCGAATGTGCTCAGATTGCTATTCTATTGCATTTGGCACATGGTGACGATTATCTCGAGAGTGCAAAGTAGCCAAATGAAACTTTTACTGGATTTCCACTTACTTTATCAAATCTCATCTCCACCACACAGGACAAGTTTGCATCTGTTATAGTTTTTGAGAAAATTGTGGTCATTTCATTTATGCGCGAATGTGCTCAGATTGCTATTCTATTGCATTTGGCACATGGTGACGATTATCTCGAGAGTGCAAAGTAGCCAAATGAAACTTTTACTGGATTTCCACTTACTTTATCAAATCTCATCTCCACCACACAGGACAAGTTTGCATCTGTTATAGTTTTTGAGAAAATTGTGGTCATTTCATTTATGCGCGAATGTGCTCAGATTGCTATTCTATTGCATTTGGCACATGGTGATGATTATCTCGAGAGTGCAAAGTAGCCAAATGAAACTTTTACTGGATTTCCACTTACTTTATCAAATCTCATCTCCACCACACAGGACAAGTTTGCATCTGTTATAGTTTTTGAGAAAATTGTTTTCATTTCATTTATGCGCAAATGTGCTCAGATTGCTATTCTATTGCATTTGGCACATGGTGACGATTATCTCGAGAGTGCAAAGTAGCCAAATGAAACTTTTACTGGATTTCCACTTACTTTATCAAATCTCATCTCCACCACACAGGACAAGTTTGCATCTATTATAGTTTTGGAGAAAATTGTGGTCATTTCATTTATGCGCGAATGTGCTCAGATTGCTATTCTATTGCATTTGGCACATGGTGATGATTATCTCGAGAGTGCAAAGTAGCCAAATGAAACTTTTACTGGATTTCCACTTACTTTATCAAATCTCATCTCCACCACACAGGACAAGTTTGCATCTGTTATAGTTTTTGAGAAAATTGTTTTCATTTCATTTATGCGCAAATGTGCTCAGATTGCTATTCTATTGCATTTGGCACATGGTGACGATTATCTCGAGAGTGCAAAGTAGCCAAATGAAACTTTTACTGGATTTCCACTTACTTTATCAAATCTCATCTCCACCACACAGGACAAGTTTGCATCTATTATAGTTTTGGAGAAAATTGTGGTCATTTCATTTATGCGCGAATGTGTTCAGATTGCTATTCTATTGCATTTGGCACATGGTGACGATTATCTCGAGAGTGCAAAGTAGCCAAATGAAACTTTTACTGGATTTCCACTTACTTTATCAAATCTCATCTCCACCACACAGGACAAGTTTGCATCTGTTATAGTTTTGGAGAAAATTGTGGTCATTTCATTTATGCGCGAATGTGCTCAGATTGCTATTCTATTGCATTTGGCACATGGTGACGATTATCTCGAGAGTGCAAAGTAGCCAAATGAAACTTTTACTGGATTTCCACTTACTTTATCAAATCTCATCTCCACCACACAGGACAAGTTTGCATCTGTTATAGTTTTTGAGAAAATTGTGGTCATTTCATTTATGCGCGAATGTGCTCTTTTTTGCTATTCTATTGCATTTGGCACATGGTGACGATTATCTCGAGAGTGCAAAGTAGCCAAATGAAACTTTTACTGGATTTCCACTTACTTTATCAAATCTCATCTCCACCACACAGGACAAGTTTGCATCTGTTATAGTTTTGGAGAAAATTGTGGTCATTTCATTTATGCGCGAATGTGCTCAGATTGCTATTCTATTGCATTTGGCACATGGTGACGATTATCTCGAAAGTGCAAAGTAGCCAAATGAAACTTTTACTGCATTTCCACTTACTTTATCAAATCTCATCTCCACCACACAGGACAAGTTTGCATCTGTTATAGTTTTTGAGAAAATTGTGGTCATTTCATTTATGCGCGAATGTGCTCAGATTGCTATTCTATTGCATTTGGCACATGGTGACGATTATCTCGAGAGTGCAAAGTAGCCAAATGAAACTTTTACTGGATTTCCACTTACTTTATCAAATCTCATCTCCACCACACAGGACAAGTTTGCATCTGTTATAGTTTTGGAGAAAATTGTGGTCATTTCATTTATGCGCGAATGTGCTCAGATTGCTATTCTATTGCATTTGGCACATGGTGACGATTATCTCGAGAGTGCAAAGTAGCCAAATGAAACTTTTACTGGATTTCCACTTACTTTATCAAATCTCATCTCCACCACACAGGACAAGTTTGCATCTGTTATAGTTTTTGAGAAAATTGTGGTCATTTCATTTATGCGCGAATGTGCTCAGATTGCTATTCTATTGCATTTGGCACATGGTGACGATTATCTCGAGAGTGCAAAGTAGCCAAATGAAACTTTTACTGGATTTCCACTTACTTTATCAAATCTCATCTCCACCACACAGGACAAGTTTGCATCTGTTATAGTTTTTGAGAAAATTGTTTTCATTTCATTTATGCGCAAATGTGCTCAGATTGCTATTCTATTGCATTTGGCACATGGTGACGATTATCTCGAGAGTGCAAAGTAGCCAAATGAAACTTTTACTGGATTTCCACTTACTTTATCAAATCTCATCTCCACCACACAGGACAAGTTTGCATCTATTATAGTTTTGGAGAAAATTGTGGTCATTTCATTTATGCGCGAATGTGCTCAGATTGCTATTCTATTGCATTTGGCACATGGTGATGATTATCTCGAGAGTGCAAAGTAGCCAAATGAAACTTTTACTGGATTTCCACTTACTTTATCAAATCTCATCTCCACCACACAGGACAAGTTTGCATCTGTTATAGTTTTTGAGAAAATTGTTTTCATTTCATTTATGCGCAAATGTGCTCAGATTGCTATTCTATTGCATTTGGCACATGGTGACGATTATCTCGAGAGTGCAAAGTAGCCAAATGAAACTTTTACTGGATTTCCACTTACTTTATCAAATCTCATCTCCACCACACAGGACAAGTTTGCATCTATTATAGTTTTGGAGAAAATTGTGGTCATTTCATTTATGCGCGAATGTGTTCAGATTGCTATTCTATTGCATTTGGCACATGGTGACGATTATCTCGAGAGTGCAAAGTAGCCAAATGAAACTTTTACTGGATTTCCACTTACTTTATCAAATCTCATCTCCACCACACAGGACAAGTTTGCATCTGTTATAGTTTTGGAGAAAATTGTGGTCATTTCATTTATGCGCGAATGTGCTCAGATTGCTATTCTATTGCATTTGGCACATGGTGACGATTATCTCGAGAGTGCAAAGTAGCCAAATGAAACTTTTACTGGATTTCCACTTACTTTATCAAATCTCATCTCCACCACACAGGACAAGTTTGCATCTGTTATAGTTTTTGAGAAAATTGTGGTCATTTCATTTATGCGCGAATGTGCTCTTTTTTGCTATTCTATTGCATTTGGCACATGGTGACGATTATCTCGAGAGTGCAAAGTAGCCAAATGAAACTTTTACTGGATTTCCACTTACTTTATCAAATCTCATCTCCACCACACAGGACAAGTTTGCATCTGTTATAGTTTTGGAGAAAATTGTGGTCATTTCATTTATGCGCGAATGTGCTCAGATTGCTATTCTATTGCATTTGGCACATGGTGACGATTATCTCGAAAGTGCAAAGTAGCCAAATGAAACTTTTACTGCATTTCCACTTACTTTATCAAATCTCATCTCCACCACACAGGACAAGTTTGCATCTGTTATAGTTTTTGAGAAAATTGTGGTCATTTCATTTATGCGCGAATGTGCTCAGATTGCTATTCTATTGCATTTGGCACATGGTGACGATTATCTCGAGAGTGCAAAGTAGCCAAATGAAACTTTTACTGGATTTCCACTTACTTTATCAAATCTCATCTCCACCACACAGGACAAGTTTGCATCTGTTATAGTTTTGGAGAAAATTGTGGTCATTTCATTTATGCGCGAATGTGCTCAGATTGCTATTCTATTGCATTTGGCACATGGTGACGATTATCTCGAGAGTGCAAAGTAGCCAAATGAAACTTTTACTGGATTTCCACTTACTTTATCAAATCTCATCTCCACCACACAGGACAAGTTTGCATCTGTTATAGTTTTTGAGAAAATTGTGGTCATTTCATTTATGCGCGAATGTGCTCAGATTGCTATTCTATTGCATTTGGCACATGGTGACGATTATCTCGAGAGTGCAAAGTAGCCAAATGAAACTTTTACTGGATTTCCACTTACTTTATCAAATCTCATCTCCACCACACAGGACAAGTTTGCATCTGTTATAGTTTTGGAGAAAATTGTGGTCATTTCATATATGCGCGAATGTGTTCAGATTGATATTCTATTGCATTTGGCACATGGTGACAATTATCTCGAGAGTGCAAAGTAGCCAAATGAAACTTTTACTGGATTTCCACTTACTTTATCAAATCTCATCTCCACCACACAGGACAAGTTTGCATCTGTTATAGTTTTGGAGAAAATTGTGGTCATTTCATTTATGCGCGAATGTGCTCAGATTGCTATTCTATTGCATTTGGCACATGGTGACGATTATCTCGAGAGTGCAAAGTAGCCAAATGAAACTTTTACTGGATTTCCACTTACTTTATCAAATCTCATCTCCACCACACAGGACAAGTTTGCATCTGTTATAGTTTTTGAGAAAATTGTGGTCATTTCATTTATGCGCGAATGTGCTCAGATTGCTATTCTATTGCATTTGGCACATGGTGACGATTATCTCGAAAGTGCAAAGTAGCCAAATGAAACTTTTACTGGATTTCCACTTACTTTATCAAATCTCATCTCCACCACACAGGACAAGTTTGCATCTGTTATAGTTTTTGAGAAAATTGTGGTCATTTCATTTATGCGCGAATGTGCTCAGATTGCTATTCTATTGCATTTGACACATGGTGACGATTATCTTGAGAGTGCAAAGTAGCCAAATGAAACTTTTACTGGATTTCCACTTACTTTATCAAATCTCATCTCCACCACACAGGACAAGTTTGCATCTGTTATAGTTTTTGAGAAAATTGTGGTCATTTCATTTATGCGCGAATGTGCTCAGATTGCTATTCTATTGCATTTGGCACATGGTGACGATTATCTCGAGAGTGCAAAGTAGCCAAATGAAACTTTTACTGGATTTCCACTTACTTTATCAAATCTCATCTCCACCACACAGGAAAAGTTTGCATCTGTTATAGTTTTGGAGAAAATTGTGGTCATTTCATTTATGCGCGAATGTGCTCAGATTGCTATTCTATTGCATTTGGCACATGGTGACGATTATCTCGAGAGTGCAAAGTAGCCAAATGAAACTTTTACTGGATTTCCACTTACTTTATCAAATCTCATCTCCACCACACAGGACAAGTTTGCATCTGTTATAGTTTTTGAGAAAATTGTGGTCATTTCATTTATGCGCGAATGTGCTCAGATTGCTATTCTATTGCATTTGGCACATGGTGACGATTATCTCGAGAGTGCAAAGTAGCCAAATGAAACTTTTACTGGATTTCCACTTACTTTATCAAATCTCATCTCCACCACACAGGACAAGTTTGCATCTGTTATAGTTTTGGAGAAAATTGTGGTCATTTCATTTATGCGCGAATGTGTTCAGATTTCTATTCTATTGCATTTGGCACATGGTGACGATTATCTCGAGAGTGCAAAGTAGCCAAATGAAACTTTTACTGGATTTCCACTTACTTTATCAAATCTCATCTCCACCACACAGGACAAGTTTGCATCTGTTATAGTTTTTGAGAAAATTGTGGTCATTTCATTTATGCGCGAATGAGCTCAGATTGCTATTCTATTGCATTTGACACATGGTGA
The DNA here is from genome assembly GCF_048569485.1 of Anomaloglossus baeobatrachus. Lineage (NCBI taxonomy): Eukaryota > Metazoa > Chordata > Amphibia > Anura > Aromobatidae > Anomaloglossus > Anomaloglossus baeobatrachus. Next base: position 144,069 of record NW_027442487.1, on the reverse strand, counting down.
CGATTATCTCGAGAGTGCAAAGTAGCCAAATGAAACTTTTACTGGATTTCCACTTACTTTATCAAATCTCATCTCCACCACACAGGACAAGTTTTGCATCTGTTATAGTTTTTGAGAAAATTGTGGTCATTTCATTTATGCGCGAATGTGCTCAGATTGCTATTCTATTGCATTTGGCACATGGTGACGATTATCTCGAGAGTGCAAAGTAGCCAAATGAAACTTTTCCTGGATTTCCACTTACTTTATCAAATCTCATCTCCACCACACAGGAAAAGTTTGCATCTGTTATAGTTTTGGAGAAAATTGTGGTCATTTCATTTATGCGCGAATGTGCTCAGATTGCTATTCTATTGCATTTGGCACATGGTGACGATTATCTCGAGAGAGAAAAGTAGCCAAATGAAACTTTTACTGGATTTCCACTTACTTTATCAAATCTCATCTCCACCACACAGGACAAGTTTGCATCTGTTATAGTTTTTGAGAAAATTGTGGTCATTTCATTTATGCGCGAATGTGCTCAGATTGCTATTCTATTGCATTTGGCACATGGTGACGATTATCTCGAGAGTGCAAAGTAGCCAAATGAAACTTTTACTGGATTTCCACTTACTTTATCAAATCTCATCTCCACCACACAGGACAAGTTTGCATCTGTTATAGTTTTGGAGAAAATTGTGGTCATTTCATATATGCGCGAATGTGTTCAGATTGATATTCTATTGCATTTGGCACATGGTGACAATTATCTCGAGAGTGCAAAGTAGCCAAATGAAACTTTTACTGGATTTCCACTTACTTTATCAAATCTCATCTCCACCACACAGGACAAGTTTGCATCTGTTATAGTTTTGGAGAAAATTGTGGTCATTTCATTTATGCGCGAATGTGCTCAGATTGCTATTCTATTGCATTTGGCACATGGTGACGATTATCTCGAGAGTGCAAAGTAGCCAAATGAAACTTTTACTGGATTTCCACTTACTTTATCAAATCTCATCTCCACCACACAGGACAAGTTTGCATCTGTTATAGTTTTTGAGAAAATTGTGGTCATTTCATTTATGCGCGAATGTGCTCAGATTGCTATTCTATTGCATTTGGCACATGGTGACGATTATCTCGAGAGTGCAAAGTAGCCAAATGAAACTTTTACTGGATTTCCACTTACTTTATCAAATCTCATCTCCACCACACAGGACAAGTTTGCATCTGTTATAGTTTTGGAGAAAATTGTGGTCATTTCATTTATGCGCGAATGTGCTCAGATTGCTATTCTATTGCATTTGGCACATGGTGACGATTATCTCGAAAGTGCAAAGTAGCCAAATGAAACTTTTACTGCATTTCCACTTACTTTATCAAATCTCATCTCCACCACACAGGACAAGTTTGCATCTGTTATAGTTTTGGAGAAAATTGTGGTCATTTCATTTATGCGCGAATGTGCTCAGATTGCTATTCTATTGCATTTGGCACATGGTGACGATTATCTCGAGAGTGCAAAGTAGCCAAATGAAACTTTTACTGGATTTCCACTTGCTTTATCAAATCTCATCTCCACCACACAGGACAAGTTTGCATCTGTTATAGTTTTGGAGAAAATTGTGGTCATTTCATATATGCGCGAATGTGTTCAGATTGATATTCTATTGCATTTGGCACATGGTGACAATTATCTCGAGAGTGCAAAGTAGCCAAATGAAACTTTTACTGGATTTCCACTTACTTTATCAAATCTCATCTCCACCACACAGGACAAGTTTGCATCTGTTATAGTTTTGGAGAAAATTGTGGTCATTTCATTTATGCGCGAATGTGCTCAGATTGCTATTCTATTGCATTTGGCACATGGTGATGATTATCTCGAGAGTGCAAAGTAGCCAAATGAAACTTTTACTGGATTTCCACTTACTTTATCAAATCTCATCTCCACCACACAGGACAAGTTTGCATCTGTTATAGTTTTTGAGAAAATTGTGGTCATTTCATTTATGCGCGAATGTGCTCAGATTGCTATTCTATTGCATTTGGCACATGGTGACGATTATCTCGAGAGTGCAAAGTAGCCAAATGAAACTTTTACTGGATTTCCACTTACTTTATCAAATCTCATCTCCACCACACAGGACAAGTTTGCATCTGTTATAGTTTTGGAGAAAATTGTGGTCATTTCATTTATGCGCGAATGTGTTCAGATTGCTATTCTATTGCATTTGGCACATGGTGACGATTATCTCGAGAGTGCAAAGTAGCCAAATGAAACTTTTACTGGATTTCCACTTACTTTATCAAATCTCATCTCCACCACACAGGACAAGTTTGCATCTGTTATAGTTTTTGAGAAAATTGTGGTCATTTCATTTATGCGCGAATGTGCTCAGATTGCTATTCTATTGCATTTGACACATGGTGACGATTATCTCGAGAGTGCAAAGTAGCCAAATGAAACTTTTACTGGATTTCCACTTACTTTATCAAATCTCATCTCCACCACACAGGACAAGTTTGCATCTGTTATAGTTTTTGAGAAAATTGTGGTCATTTCATTTATGCGCGAATGTGCTCAGATTGCTATTCTATTGCATTTGGCACATGGTGACGATTATCTCGAGAGTGCAAAGTAGCCAAATGAAACTTTTCCTGGATTTCCACTTACTTTATCAAATCTCATCTCCACCACACAGGAAAAGTTTGCATCTGTTATAGTTTTGGAGAAAATTGTGGTCATTTCATTTATGCGCGAATGTGCTCAGATTGCTATTCTATTGCATTTGGCACATGGTGACGATTATCTCGAGAGTGCAAAGTAGCCAAATGAAACTTTTACTGGATTTCCACTTACTTTATCAAATCTCATCTCCACCACACAGGACAAGTTTGCATCTGTTATAGTTTTTGAGAAAATTGTGGTCATTTCATTTATGCGCGAATGTGCTCAGATTGCTATTCTATTGCATTTGGCACATGGTGACGATTATCTCGAGAGTGCAAAGTAGCCAAATGAAACTTTTACTGGATTTCCACTTACTTTATCAAATCTCATCTCCACCACACAGGACAAGTTTGCATCTGTTATAGTTTTGGAGAAAATTGTGGTCATTTCATATATGCGCGAATGTGTTCAGATTGATATTCTATTGCATTTGGCACATGGTGACAATTATCTCGAGAGTGCAAAGTAGCCAAATGAAACTTTTACTGGATTTCCACTTACTTTATCAAATCTCATCTCCACCACACAGGACAAGTTTGCATCTGTTATAGTTTTGGAGAAAATTGTGGTCATTTCATTTATGCGCGAATGTGCTCAGATTGCTATTCTATTGCATTTGGCACATGGTGACGATTATCTCGAGAGTGCAAAGTAGCCAAATGAAACTTTTACTGGATTTCCACTTACTTTATCAAATCTCATCTCCACCACACAGGACAAGTTTGCATCTGTTATAGTTTTTGAGAAAATTGTGGTCATTTCATTTATGCGCGAATGTGCTCAGATTGCTATTCTATTGCATTTGGCACATGGTGACGATTATCTCGAGAGTGCAAAGTAGCCAAATGAAACTTTTACTGGATTTCCACTTACTTTATCAAATCTCATCTCCACCACACAGGACAAGTTTGCATCTGTTATAGTTTTGGAGAAAATTGTGGTCATTTCATTTATGCGCGAATGTGTTCAGATTGCTATTCTATTGCATTTGGCACATGGTGACGATTATCTCGAGAGTGCAAAGTAGCCAAATGAAACTTTTACTGGATTTCCACTTACTTTATCAAATCTCATCTCCACCACACAGGACAAGTTTGCATCTGTTATAGTTTTGGAGAAAATTGTGGTCATTTCATTTATGCGCGAATGTGTTCAGATTGCTATTCTATTGCATTTGGCACATGGTGACGATTATCTCGAGAGTGCAAAGTAGCCAAATGAAACTTTTACTGGATTTCCACTTACTTTATCAAATCTCATCTCCACCACACAGGACAAGTTTGCATCTGTTATAGTTTTGGAGAAACTTGTGGTCATTTCATATATGCGCGAATGTGTTCAGATTGATATTCTATTGCATTTGGCACATGGTGACGATTATCTCGAGAGTGCAAAGTAGCCAAATGAAACTTTTACTGGATTTCCACTTACTTTATCAAATCTCATCTCCACCACACAGGACAAGTTTGCATCTGTTATAGTTTTTGAGAAAATTGTGGTCATTTCATTTATGCGCGAATGTGCTCAGATTGCTATTCTATTGCATTTGGCACATGGTGACGATTATCTCGAGAGTGCAAAGTAGCCAAATGAAACTTTTACTGGATTTCCACTTACTTTATCAAATCTCATCTCCACCACACAGGACAAGTTTGCATCTGTTATAGTTTTGGAGAAAATTGTGGTCATTTCATTTATGCGCGAATGTGTTCAGATTGCTATTCTATTGCATTTGGCACATGGTGACGATTATCTCGAGAGTGCAAAGTAGCCAAATGAAACTTTTACTGGATTTCCACTTACTTTATCAAATCTCATCTCCACCACACAGGACAAGTTTGCATCTGTTAAAGTTTTGGAGAAAATTGTGGTCATTTCATTTATGCGCGAATGTGTTCAGATTGCTATTCTATTGCATTTGGCACATGGTGACGATTATCTCGAGAGTGCAAAGTAGTCAAATGAAACTTTTACTGGATTTCCACTTACTTTATCAAATCTCATCTCCACCACACAGGACAAGTTTGCATCTGTTATAGTTTTGGAGAAAATTGTGGTCATTTCATATATGCGCGAATGTGTTCAGATTGATATTCTATTGCATTTGGCACATGGTGACGATTATCTCGAGAGTGCAAAGTAGCCAAATGAAACTTTTACTGGATTTCCACTTACTTTATCAAATCTCATCTCCACCACACAGGACAAGTTTGCATCTGTTATAGTTTTTGAGAAAATTGTGGTCATTTCATTTATGCGCGAATGTGCTCAGATTGCTATTCTATTGCATTTGGCACATGGTGACGATTATCTCGAGAGTGCAAAGTAGCCAAATGAAACTTTTACTGGATTTCCACTTACTTTATCAAATCTCATCTCCACCACACAGGACAAGTTTGCATCTGTTATAGTTTTTGAGAAAATTGTGGTCATTTCATTTATGCGCGAATGTGCTCAGATTGCTATTCTATTGCATTTGGCACATGGTGACGATTATCTCGAGAGTGCAAAGTAGCCAAATGAAACTTTTACTGGATTTCCACTTACTTTATCAAATCTCATCTCCACCACACAGGACAAGTTTGCATCTGTTATAGTTTTTGAGAAAATTGTGGTCATTTCATTTATGCGCGAATGTGCTCAGATTGCTATTCTATTGCATTTGGCACATGGTGACGATTATCTCGAGAGTGCAAAGTAGCCAAATGAAACTTTTACTGGATTTCCACTTACTTTATCAAATCTCATCTCCACCACACAGGACAAGTTTGCATCTGTTATAGTTTTGGAGAAAATTGTGGTCATTTCATTTATGCGCGAATGTGTTCAGATTGCTATTCTATTGCATTTGGCACATGGTGACGATTATCTCGAGAGTGCAAAGTAGCCAAATGAAACTTTTACTGGATTTCCACTTACTTTATCAAATCTCATCTCCACCACACAGGACAAGTTTGCATCTGTTATAGTTTTTGAGAAAATTGTGGTCATTTCATTTATGCGCGAATGTGCTCAGATTGCTATTCTATTGCATTTGGCACATGGTGACGATTATCTCGAGAGTGCAAAGTAGCCAAATGAAACTTTTACTGGATTTCCACTTACTTTATCAAATCTCATCTCCACCACACAGGACAAGTTTGCATCTGTTATAGTTTTTGAGAAAATTGTGGTCATTTCATTTATGCGCGAATGTGCTCAGATTGCTATTCTATTGCATTTGGCACATGGTGACGATTATCTCGAGAGTGCAAAGTAGCCAAATGAAACTTTTACTGGATTTCCACTTACTTTATCAAATCTCATCTCCACCGCACAGGACAAGTTTGCATCTGTTATAGTTTTGGAGAAAATTGTGGTCATTTCATATATGCGCGAATGTGTTCGGATTGATATTCTATTGCATTTGGCACATGGTGACGATTATCTCGAGAGTGCAAAGTAGCCAAATGAAACTTTTACTGGATTTCCACTTACTTTATCAAATCTCATCTCCACCACACAGGACAAGTTTGCATCTGTTATAGTTTTGGAGAAAATTGTGGTCATTTCATTTATGCGCGAATGTGCTCAGATTGCTATTCTATTGCATTTGGCACATGGTGACGATTATCTCGAGAGTGCAAAGTAGCCAAATGAAACTTTTACTGGATTTCCACTTACTTCATCAAATCTCATCTCCACCACACAGGACAAGTTTGCATATGTTAAAGTTTTTGAGAAAATTGTGGTCATTTCATTTATGCGTGAATGTGCTCAGATTGCTATTCTATTGCATTTGGCACATGGTGACGATTATCTCGAAAGTGCAAAGTAGCCAAATGAAACTTTTACTGGATTTCCACTTACTTTATCAAATCTCATCTCCACCACACAGGACAAGTTTGCATCTGTTATAGTTTTTGAGAAAATTGTGGTCATTTCATTTATGCGCGAATGTGCTCAGATTGCTATTCTATTGCATTTGGCACATGGTGACGATTATCTCGAGAGTGCAAAGTAGCCAAATGAAACTTTTACTGGATTTCCACTTACTTTATCAAATCTCATCTCCACCACACAGGACAAGTTTGCATCTGTTATAGTTTTTGAGAAAATTGTGGTCATTTCATTTATGCGCGAATGTGCTCAGATTGCTATTCTATTGCATTTGGTACATGGTGACGATTATCTCGAGAGTGCAAAGTATCCAAATGAAACTTTTACTGGATTTCCACTTACTTTATCAAATCTCATCTCCACCACACAGGACAAGTTTGCATCTGTTATAGTTTTTGAGAAAATTGTGGTCATTTCATTTATGCGCGAATGTGCTCAGATTGCTATTCTATTGCATTTGGCACATGGTGACGATTATCTCGAGAGTGCAAAGTAGCCAAATTAAACTTTTACTGGATTTCCACTTACTTTATCAAATCTCATCTCCACCACACAGGACAAGTTTGCATCTGTTATAGTTTTTGAGAAAATTGTGGTCATTTCATTTATGCGCGAATGTGCTCAGATTGCTATTCTATTGCATTTGGCACATGGTGACGATTATCTCGAGAGTGCAAAATAGCCAAATGAAACTTTTACTGGATTTCCACTTACTTTATCAAATCTCATCTCCACCACACAGGACAAGTTTGCATCTGTTATAGTTTTTGAGAAAATTGTGGTCATTTCATTTATGCGCGAATGTGCTCAGATTGCTATTCTATTGCATTTGGCACATGGTGACGATTATCTCGAGAGTGCAAAGTAGCCAAATGAAACTTTTACTGGATTTCCACTTACTTTATCAAATCTCATCTCCACCACACAGGACAAGTTTGCATCTGTTATAGTTTTGGAGAAAATTGTGGTCATTTCATTTATGCGCGAATGTGTTCAGATTGCTATTCTATTGCATTTGGCACATGGTGACGATTATCTCGAGAGTGCAAAGTAGCCAAATGAAACTTTTACTGGATTTCCACTTACTTTATCAAATCTCATCTCCACCACACAGGACAAGTTTGCATCTGTTATAGTTTTGGAGAAAATTGTGGTCATTTCATTTATGCGCGAATGTGCTCAGATTGCTATTCTATTGCATTTGGCACATGGTGACGATTATCTCGAGGGTGCAAAGTAGCCAAATGAAACTTTTACTGGATTTCCACTTACTTTATCAAATCTCATCTCCACCACACAGGACAAGTTTGCATCTGTTATAGTTTTGGAGAAAATTGTGGTCATTTCATATATGCGCGAATGTGTTCAGATTGATATTCTATTGCATTTGGCACATGGTGACGATTATCTCGAGAGTGCAAAGTAGCCAAATGAAACTTTTACTGGATTTCCACTTTATCAAATCTCATCTCCACCACACAGGACAAGTTTGCATCTGTTATAGTTTTGGAGAAAATTGTGGTCATTTCATTTATGCGCGAATGTGCTCAGATTGCTATTCTATTGCATTTGGCACATGGTGACGATTATCTCGAGAGTGCAAAGTAGCCAAATGAAACTTTTACTGGATTTCCACTTACTTTATCAAATCTCATCTCCACCACACAGGACAAGTTTGCATCTGTTATAGTTTTGGAGAAAATTGTGGTCATTTCATTTATGCGCGAATGTGCTCAGATTGCTATTCTATTGCATTTGGCACATGGTGACGATTATCTCGAGAGTGCAAAGTAGCCAAATGAAACTTTTACTGGATTTCCACTTACTTTATCAAATCTCATCTCCACCACACAGGACAAGTTTGCATCTGTTATAGTTTTTGAGAAAATTGTGGTCATTTCATTTATGCGCGAATGTGCTCAGATTGCTATTCTATTGCATTTGGCACATGGTGACGATTATCTCGAGAGTGCAAAGTAGCCAAATGAAACTTTTACTGGATTTCCACTTACTTTATCAAATCTCATCTCCACCACACAGGACAAGTTTGCATCTGTTATAGTTTTGGAGAAAATTGTGGTCATTTCATATATGCGCGAATGTGTTCAGATTGATATTCTATTGCATTTGGCACATGGTGACGATTATCTCGAGAGTGCAAAGTAGCCAAATGAAACTTTTACTGGATTTCCACTTACTTTATCAAATCTCATCTCCACCACACAGGACAAGTTTGCATCTGTTATAGTTTTGGAGAAAATTGTGGTCATTTTATTTATGCGCGAATGTGCTCAGATTGCTATTCTATTGCATTTGGCACATGGTGACGATTATCTCGAGAGTGCAAAGTAGCCAAATGAAACTTTTACTGGATTTCCACTTACTTTATCAAATCTCATCTCCACCACACAGGACAAGTTTGCATCTGTTATAGTTTTGGAGAAAATTGTGGTCATTTCATTTATGCGCGAATGTGCTCAGATTGCTATTCTATTGCATTTGGCACATGGTGACGATTATCTCGAGAGTGCAAAGTAGCCAAATGAAACTTTTACTGGATTTCCACTTACTTTATCAAATCTCATCTCCACCACACAGGACAAGTTTGCATCTGTTATAGTTTTTGAGAAAATTGTGGTCATTTCATTTATGCGCGAATGTGATCAGATTGCTATTCTATTGCATTTGGCACATGGTGACGATTATCTCGAGAGTGCAAAGTAGCCAAATGAAACTTTTACTGGATTTCCACTTACTTTATCAAATCTCATCTCCACCGCACAGGACAAGTTTGCATCTGTTATAGTTTTGGAGAAAATTGTGGTCATTTCATATATGCGCGAATGTGTTCAGATTGATATTCTATTGCATTTGGCACATGGTGACGATTATCTCGAGAGTGCAAAGTAGCCAAATGAAACTTTTACTGGATTTACACTTACTTTATCAAATCTCATCTCCACCACACAGGACAAGTTTGCATCTGTTATAGTTTTGGAGAAAATTGTGGTCATTTCATTTATGCGCGAATGTGCTCAGATTGCTATTCTATTGCATTTGGCACATGGTGACGATTATCTCGAGAGTGCAAAGTAGCCAAATGAAACTTTTACTGGATTTCCACTTACTTCATCAAATCTCATCTCCACCACACAGGACAAGTTTGCATCTGTTAAAGTTTTTGAGAAAATTGTGGTCATTTCATTTATGCGTGAATGTGCTCAGATTGCTATTCTATTGCATTTGGCACATGGTGACGATTATCTCGAAAGTGCAAAGTAGCCAAATGAAACTTTTACTGGATTTCCACTTACTTTATCAAATCTCATCTCCACCACACAGGACAAGTTTGCATCTGTTATAGTTTTTGAGAAAATTGTGGTCATTTCATTTATGCGCGAATGTGCTCAGATTGCTATTCTATTGCATTTGGCACATGGTGACGATTATCTCGAGAGTGCAAAGTAGCCAAATGAAACTTTTACTGGATTTCCACTTACTTTATCAAATCTCATCTCCACCACACAGGACAAGTTTGCATCTGTTATAGTTTTTGAGAAAATTGTGGTCATTTCATTTATGCGCGAATGTGCTCAGATTGCTATTCTATTGCATTTGGTACATGGTGACGATTATCTCGAGAGTGCAAAGTAGCCAAATGAAACTTTTACTGGATTTCCACTTACTTTATCAAATCTCATCTCCACCACACAGGACAAGTTTGCATCTGTTATAGTTTTTGAGAAAATTGTGGTCATTTCATTTATGCGCGAATGTGCTCAGATTGCTATTCTATTGCATTTGGCACATGGTGACGATTATCTCGAGAGTGCAAAGTAGCCAAATTAAACTTTTACTGGATTTCCACTTACTTTATCAAATCTCATCTCCACCACACAGGACAAGTTTGCATCTGTTATAGTTTTTGAGAAAATTGTGGTCATTTCATTTATGCGCGAATGTGCTCAGATTGCTATTCTATTGCATTTGGCACATGGTGACGATTATCTCGAGAGTGCAAAATAGCCAAATGAAACTTTTACTGGATTTCCACTTACTTTATCAAATCTCATCTCCACCACACAGGACAAGTTTGCATCTGTTATAGTTTTTGAGAAAATTGTGGTCATTTCATTTATGCGCGAATGTGCTCAGATTGCTATTCTATTGCATTTGGCACATGGTGACGATTATCTCGAGAGTGCAAAGTAGCCAAATGAAACTTTTACTGGATTTCCACTTACTTTATCAAATCTCATCTCCACCACACAGGACAAGTTTGCATCTGTTATAGTTTTGGAGAAAATTGTGGTCATTTCATTTATGCGCGAATGTGTTCAGATTGCTATTCTATTGCATTTGGCACATGGTGACGATTATCTCGAGAGTGCAAAGTAGCCAAATGAAACTTTTACTGGATTTCCACTTACTTTATCAAATCTCATCTCCACCACACAGGACAAGTTTGCATCTGTTATAGTTTTGGAGAAAATTGTGGTCATTTCATTTATGCGCGAATGTGCTCAGATTGCTATTCTATTGCATTTGGCACATGGTGACGATTATCTCGAGGGTGCAAAGTAGCCAAATGAAACTTTTACTGGATTTCCACTTACTTTATCAAATCTCATCTCCACCACACAGGACAAGTTTGCATCTGTTATAGTTTTGGAGAAAATTGTGGTCATTTCATATATGCGCGAATGTGTTCAGATTGATATTCTATTGCATTTGGCACATGGTGACGATTATCTCGAGAGTGCAAAGTAGCCAAATGAAACTTTTACTGGATTTCCACTTTATCAAATCTCATCTCCACCACACAGGACAAGTTTGCATCTGTTATAGTTTTGGAGAAAATTGTGGTCATTTCATTTATGCGCGAATGTGCTCAGATTGCTATTCTATTGCATTTGGCACATGGTGACGATTATCTCGAGAGTGCAAAGTAGCCAAATGAAACTTTTACTGGATTTCCACTTACTTTATCAAATCTCATCTCCACCACACAGGACAAGTTTGCATCTGTTATAGTTTTTGAGAAAATTGTGGTCATTTCATTTATGCGCGAATGTGCTCAGATTGCTATTCTATTGCATTTGGCACATGGTGACGATTATCTCGAGAGTGCAAAGTAGCCAAATGAAACTTTTACTGGATTTCCACTTACTTTATCAAATCTCATCTCCACCACACAGGACAAGTTTGCATCTGTTATAGTTTTGGAGAAAATTGTGGTCATTTCATATATGCGCGAATGTGTTCAGATTGATATTCTATTGCATTTGGCACATGGTGACGATTATCTCGAGAGTGCAAAGTAGCCAAATGAAACTTTTACTGGATTTCCACTTACTTTATCAAATCTCATCTCCACCACACAGGACAAGTTTGCATCTGTTATAGTTTTGGAGAAAATTGTGGTCATTTCATTTATGCGCGAATGTGCTCAGATTGCTATTCTATTGCATTTGGCACATGGTGACGATTATCTCGAGAGTGCAAAGTAGCCAAATGAAACTTTTACTGGATTTCCACTTACTTTATCAAATCTCATCTCCAACACACAGGACAAGTTTGCATCTGTTATAGTTTTGGAGAAAATTGTGGTCATTTCATTTATGCGCGAATGTGCTCAGATTGCTATTCTATTGCATTTGGCACATGGTGACGATTATCTCGAGAGTGCAAAGTAGCCAAATGAAACTTTTACTGGATTTCCACTTACTTTATCAAATCTCATCTCCACCACACAGGACAAGTTTGCATCTGTTATAGTTTTTGAGAAAATTGTGGTCATTTCATTTATGCGCGAATGTGCTCAGATTGCTATTCTATTGCATTTGGCACATGGTGACGATTATCTCGAGAGTGCAAAGTAGCCAAATGAAACTTTTACTGGATTTCCACTTACTTTATCAAATCTCATCTCCACCGCACAGGACAAGTTTGCATCTGTTATAGTTTTGGAGAAAATTGTGGTCATTTCATATATGCGCGAATGTGTTCGGATTGATATTCTATTGCATTTGGCACATGGTGACGATTATCTCGAGAGTGCAAAGTAGCCAAATGAAACTTTTACTGGATTTACACTTACTTTATCAAATCTCATCTCCACCACACAGGACAAGTTTGCATCTGTTATAGTTTTTGAGAAAATTGTAGTCATTTCATTTATGCGCGAATGTGCTCAGATTGCTATTCTATTGCATTTGGCACATGGTGACGATTATCTCGAGAGTGCAAAGTAGCCAAATGAAACTTTTACTGGATTTCCACTTACTTTATCAAATCTCATCTCCACCACACAGGACAAGTTTGCATCTGTTATAGTTTTGGAGAAAATTGTGGTCATTTCATTTATGCGCGAATGTGCTCAGATTGCTATTCTATTGCATTTGGCACATGGTGACGATTATCTCGAGAGTGCAAAGTAGCCAAATGAAACTTTTACTGGATTTCCACTTACTTTATCAAATCTCATCTCCACCACACAGGACAAGTTTGCATCTGTTATAGTTTTTGAGAAAATTGTGGTCATTTCATTTATGCGCGAATGTGCTCAGATTGCTATTCTATTGCATTTGGCACATGGTGACGATTATCTCGAGAGTGCAAAGTAGCCAAATGAAACTTTTACTGGATTTCCACTTACTTTATCAAATCTCATCTCCACCACACAGGACAAGTTTGCATCTGTTATAGTTTTTGAGAAAATTGTGGTCATTTCATTTATGCGCGAATGTGCATAGATTGCTATTCTATTGCATTTGGTACATGGTGACGATTATCTCGAGAGTGCAAAGTAGCCAAATGAAACTTTTACTGGATTTCCACTTACTTTATCAAATCTCATCTCCACCACACAGGACAAGTTTGCATCTGTTATAGTTTTTGAGAAAATTGTGGTCATTTCATTTATGCGCGAATGTGCTCAGATTGCTATTCTATTGCATTTGGCACATGGTGACGATTATCTCGAGAGTGCAAAGTAGCCAAATTAAACTTTTACTGGATTTCCACTTACTTTATCAAATCTCATCTCCACCACACAGGACAAGTTTGCATCTGTTATAGTTTTTGAGAAAATTGTGGTCATTTCATTTATGCGCGAATGTGCTCAGATTGCTATTCTATTGCATTTGGCACATGGTGACGATTATCTCGAGAGTGCAAAATAGCCAAATGAAACTTTTACTGGATTTCCACTTACTTTATCAAATCTCATCTCCACCACACAGGACAAGTTTGCATCTGTTATAGTTTTTGAGAAAATTGTGGTCATTTCATTTATGCGCGAATGTGCTCAGATTGCTATTCTATTGCATTTGGCACATGGTGACGATTATCTCGAGAGTGCAAAGTAGCCAAATGAAACTTTTACTGGATTTCCACTTACTTTATCAAATCTCATCTCCACCACACAGGACAAGTTTGCATCTGTTATAGTTTTTGAGAAAATTGTGGTCATTTCATTTATGCGCGAATGTGTTCAGATTGCTATTCTATTGCATTTGGCACATGGTGACGATTATCTCGAGAGTGCAAAGTAGCCAAATGAAACTTTTACTGGATTTCCACTTACTTTATCAAATCTCATCTCCACCACACAGGACAAGTTTGCATCTGTTATAGTTTTGGAGAAAATTGTGGTCATTTCATTTATGCGCGAATGTGCTCAGATTGCTATTCTATTGCATTTGGCACATGGTGACGATTATCTCGAGGGTGCAAAGTAGCCAAATGAAACTTATACTGGATTTCCACTTACTTTATCAAATCTCATCTCCACCACACAGGACAAGTTTGCATCTGTTATAGTTTTGGAGAAAATTGTGGTCATTTCATATATGCGCGAATGTGTTCAGATTGATATTCTATTGCATTTGGCACATGGTGACGATTATCTCGAGAGTGCAAAGTAGCCAAATGAAACTTTTACTGGATTTCCACTTTATCAAATCTCATCTCCACCACACAGGACAAGTTTGCATCTGTTATAGTTTTGGAGAAAATTGTGGTCATTTCATTTATGCGCGAATGTGCTCAGATTGCTATTCTATTGCATTTGGCACATGGTGACGATTATCTCGAGAGTGCAAAGTAGCCAAATGAAACTTTTACTGGATTTCCACTTACTTTATCAAATCTCATCTCCACCACACAGGACAAGTTTGCATCTGTTATAGTTTTGGAGAAAATTGTGGTCATTTCATTTATGCGCGAATGTGCTCAGATTGCTATTCTATTGCATTTGGCACATGGTGACGATTATCTCGAGAGTGCAAAGTAGCCAAATGAAACTTTTACTGGATTTCCACTTACTTTATCAAATCTCATCTCCACCACACAGGACAAGTTTGCATCTGTTATAGTTTTTGAGAAAATTGTGGTCATTTCATTTATGCGCGAATGTGCTCAGATTGCTATTCTATTGCATTTGGCACATGGTGACGATTATCTCGAGAGTGCAAAGTAGCCAAATGAAACTTTTACTGGATTTCCACTTACTTTATCAAATCTCATCTCCACCACACAGGACAAGTTTGCATCTGTTATAGTTTTGGAGAAAATTGTGGTCATTTCATATATGCGCGAATGTGTTCAGATTGATATTCTATTGCATTTGGCACATGGTGACGATTATCTCGAGAGTGCAAAGTAGCCAAATGAAACTTTTACTGGATTTCCACTTACTTTATCAAATCTCATCTCCACCACACAGGACAAGTTTGCATCTGTTATAGTTTTGGAGAAAATTGTGGTCATTTCATTTATGCGCGAATGTGCTCAAATTGCTATTCTATTGCATTTGGCACATGGTGACGATTATCTCGAGAGTGCAAAGTAGCCAAATGAAACTTTTACTGGATTTCCACTTACTTTATCAAATCTCATCTCCACCACACAGGACAAGTTTGCATCTGTTATAGTTTTGGAGAAAATTGTGGTCATTTCATTTATGCGCGAATGTGCTCAGATTGCTATTCTATTGCATTTGGCACATGGTGACGATTATCTCGAGAGTGCAAAGTAGCCAAATGAAACTTTTACTGGATTTCCACTTACTTTATCAAATCTCATCTCCACCACACAGGACAAGTTTGCATCTGTTATAGTTTTGGAGAAAATTGTGGTCATTTCATTTATGCGCGAATGTGTTCAGATTGCTATTCTATTGCATTTGGCACATGGTGACGATTATCTCGAGAGTGCAAAGTAGCCAAATGAAACTTTTACTGGATTTCCACTTACTTTATCAAATCTCATCTCCACCACACAGGACAAGTTTGCATCTGTTATAGTTTTGGAGAAAATTGTGGTCATTTCATTTATGCGCGAATGTGTTCAGATTGCTATTCTGTTGCATTTGGCACATGGTGACGATTATCTCGAGAGTGCAAAGTAGCCAAATGAAACTTTTACTGGATTTCCACTTACTTTATCAAATCTCATCTTCACCACACAGGACAAGTTTGCATCTGTTATAGTTTTGGAGAAAATTGTGGTCATTTCATATATGCGCGAATGTGTTCAGATTGATATTCTATTGCATTTGGCACATGGTGACGATTATCTCGAGAGTGCAAAGTAGCCAAATGAAACTTTTACTGGATTTTCACTTACTTTATCAAATCTCATCTCCACCACACAGGACAAGTTTGCATCTGTTATAGTT
Organism: Anomaloglossus baeobatrachus; assembly: GCF_048569485.1. Classification (NCBI taxonomy): domain Eukaryota; kingdom Metazoa; phylum Chordata; class Amphibia; order Anura; family Aromobatidae; genus Anomaloglossus; species Anomaloglossus baeobatrachus. Next base: position 127,789 of record NW_027442487.1, on the reverse strand, counting down.
TTTGAGAAAATTGTGGTCATTTCATTTATGCGCGAATGTGCTCAGATTGCTATTCTATTGCATTTGGCACATGGTGACGATTATCTCGAGAGTGCAAAGTAGCCAAATGAAACTTTTACTGGATTTCCACTTACTTTATCAAATCTCATCTCCACCACACAGGACAAGTTTGCATCTGTTATAGTTTTGGAGAAAATTGTGGTCATTTCATTTATGCGCGAATGTGCTCAGATTGCTATTCTATTGCATTTGGCACATGGTGACGATTATCTCGAGAGTGCAAAGTAGCCAAATGAAACTTTTACTGGATTTCCACTTACTTTATCAAATCTCATCTCCACCACACAGGACAAGTTTGCATCTGTTATAGTTTTTGAGAAAATTGTGGTCATTTCATTTATGCGCGAATGTGCTCAGATTGCTATTCTATTGCATTTGGCACATGGTGACGATTATCTCGAGAGTGCAAAGTAGCCAAATGAAACTTTTACTGGATTTCCAATTACTTTATCAAATCTTATCTCCACCACACAGGACAAGTTTGCATCTGTTATAGTTTTGGAGAAAATTGTGGTCATTTCATTTATGCGCGAATGTGTTCAGATTGCTATTCTATTGCATTTGGCACATGGTGACGATTATCTCGAGAGTGCAAAGTAGCCAAATGAAACTTTTACTGGATTTCCACTTACTTTATCAAATCTCATCTCCACCACACAGGACAAGTTTGCATCTGTTATAGTTTTGGAGAAAATTGTGGTCATTTCATTTATGCGCGAATGTGTTCAGATTGCTATTCTATTGCATTTGGCACATGGTGACGATTATCTCGAGAGTGCAAAGTAGCCAAATGAAACTTTTACTGGATTTCCACTTACTTTATCAAATCTCATCTCCACCACACAGGACAAGTTTGCATCTGTTATAGTTTTGGAGAAAATTGTGGTCATTTCATATATGCGCGAATGTGTTCAGATTGATATTCTATTGCATTTGGCACATGGTGACGATTATCTCGAGAGTGCAAAGTAGCCAAATGAAACTTTTACTAGATTTCCACTTACTTTATCAAATCTCATCTCCACCACACAGGACAAGTTTGCATCTGTTATAGTTTTTGAGAAAATTGTGGTCATTTCATTTATGCGCGAATGTGCTCAGATTGCTATTCTATTGCATTTGGCACATGGTGACGATTATCTCGAGAGTGCAAAGTAGCCAAATGAAACTTTTACTGGATTTCCACTTACTTTATCAAATCTCATCTCCACCACACAGGACAAGTTTGCATCTGTTATAGTTTTTGAGAAAATTGTGGTCATTTCATTTATGCGCGAATGTGCTCAGATTGCTATTCTATTGCATTTGGCACATGGTGACGATTATCTCGAGAGTGCAAAGTAGCCAAATGAAACTTTTACTGGATTTCCACTTACTTTATCAAATCTCATCTCCACCACACAGGACAAGTTTGCATCTGTTATAGTTTTTGAGAAAATTGTGGTCATTTCATTTATGCGCGAATGTGCTCAGATTGCTATTCTATTGCATTTGGCACATGGTGACGATTATCTCAAGAGTGCAAAGTAGCCAAATGAAACTTTTACTGGATTTCCACTTACTTTATCAAATCTCATCTCCACCACACAGGACAAGTTTGCATCTGTTATAGTTTTTGAGAAAATTGTGGTCATTTCATTTATGCGCGAATGTGCTCAGATTGCTATTCTATTGCATTTGGCACATGGTGACGATTATCTCGAGAGTGCAAAGTAGCCAAATGAAACTTTTACTGGATTTCCACTTACTTTATCAAATCTCATCTCCACCACACAGGAGAAGTTTGCATCTGTTATAGTTTTGGAGAAAATTGTGGTCATTTCATTTATGCGCGAATGTGTTCAGATTGCTATTCTATTGCATTTGGCACATGGTGACGATTATCTCGAGAGTGCAAAGTAGCCAAATGAAACTTTTACTGGATTTCCACTTACTTTATCAAATCTCATCTCCACCACACAGGACAAGTTTGCATCTGTTATAGTTTTGGAGAAAATTGTGGTCATTTCATTTATGCGCGAATGTGCTCAGATTGCTATTCTATTGCATTTGGCACATGGTGACGATTATCTCGAGAGTGCAAAGTAGCCAAATGAAACTTTTACTGGATTTCCACTTACTTTATCAAATCTCATCTCCACCACACAGGACAAGTTTGCATCTGTTATAGTTTTGGAGAAAATTGTGGTCATTTCATTTATGCGCGAATGTGCTCAGATTGCTATTCTATTGCATTTGGCACATGGTGACGATTATCTCGAGAGTGCAAAGTAGCCAAATGAAACTTTTACTGGATTTCCACTTACTTTATCAAATCTCATCTCCACCACACAGGACAAGTTTGCATCTGTTATAGTTTTTGAGAAAATTGTGGTCATTTCATTTATGCGCGAATGTGCTCAGATTGCTATTCTATTGCATTTGGCACATGGTGACGATTATCTCGAGAGTGCAAAGTAGCCAAATGAAACTTTTACTGGATTTCCACTTACTTTATCAAATCTCATCTCCACCACACAGGACAAGTTTGCATCTGTTATAGTTTTGGAGAAAATTGTGGTCATTTCATATATGCGCGAATGTGTTCAGATTGATATTCTATTGCATTTGGCACATGGTGACGATTATCTCGAGAGTGCAAAGTAGCCAAATGAAACTTTTACTGGATTTCCACTTACTTTATCAAATCTCATCTCCACCACACAGGACAAGTTTGCATCTGTTATAGTTTTTGAGAAAATTGTAGTCATTTCATTTATGCGCGAATGTGCTCAGATTGCTATTCTATTGCATTTGGCACATGGTGACGATTATCTCGAGAGTGCAAAGTAGCCAAATGAAACTTTTACTGGATTTCCACTTACTTTATCAAATCTCATCTCCACCACACAGGACAAGTTTGCATCTGTTATAGTTTTGGAGAAAATTGTGGTCATTTCATTTATGCGCGAATGTGCTCAGATTGCTATTCTATTGCATTTGGCACATGGTGACGATTATCTCGAGAGTGCAAAGTAGCCAAATGAAACTTTTACTGGATTTCCACTTACTTCATCAAATCTCATCTCCACCACACAGGACAAGTTTGCATCTGTTATAGTTTTTGAGAAAATCGTGGTCATTTCATTTATGCGCGAATGTGCTCAGATTGCTATTCTATTGCATTTGGCACATGGTGACGATTATCTCGAAAGTGCAAAGTAGCCAAATGAAACTTTTACTGGATTTCCACTTACTTTATCAAATCTCATCTCCACCACACAGGACAAGTTTGCATCTGTTATAGTTTTTGAGAAAATTGTGGTCATTTCATTTATGCGCGAATGTGCTCAGATTGCTATTCTATTGCATTTGGCACATGGTGACGATTATCTCGAGAGTGCAAAGTAGCCAAATTAAACTTTTACTGGATTTCCACTTACTTTATCAAATCTCATCTCCACCACACAGGACAAGTTTGCATCTCTTATAGTTTTTGAGAAAATTGTGGTCATTTCATTTATGCGCGAATGTGCTCAGATTGCTATTCTATTGCATTTGGCACATGGTGACGATTATCTCGAGAGTGCAAAGTAGCCAAATGAAACTTTTACTGGATTTCCACTTACTTTATTAAATCTCATCTCCACCACACAGGACAAGTTTGCATCTGTTATAGTTTTTGAGAAAATTGTGGTCATTTCATTTATGCGCGAATGTGCTCAGATTGCTATTCTATTGCATTTGGCACATGGTGACGATTATCTCGAGAGTGCAAAGTAGCCAAATTAAACTTTTACTGCATTTCCACTTACTTTATCAAATCTCATCTCCACCACACAGGACAAGTTTGCATCTGTTATAGTTTTTGAGAAAATTGTGGTCATTTCATTTATGCGCGAATGTGCTCAGATTGCTATTCTATTGCATTTGGCACATGGTGACGATTATCTCGAGAGTGCAAAGTAGCCAAATGAAACTTTTACTGGATTTCCACTTACTTTATCAAATCTCATCTCCACCACACAGGACAAGTTTGCATCTGTTATAGTTTTTGAGAAAATTGTGGTCATTTCATTTATGCGCGAATGTGCTCAGATTGCTATTCTATTGCATTTGGCACATGGTGACGATTATCTCGAGAGTGCAAAGTAGCCAAATGAAACTTTTACTGGATTTCCACTTACTTTATCAAATCTCATCTCCACCACACAGGACAAGTTTGCATCTGTTATAGTTTTGGAGAAAATTGTGGTCATTTCATTTATGCGCGAATGTGTTCAGATTGCTATTCTATTGCATTTGGCACATGGTGACGATTATCTCGAGAGTGCAAAGTAGCCAAATGAAACTTTTACTGGATTTCCACTTACTTTATCAAATCTCATCTCCACCACACAGGACAAGTTTGCATCTGTTATAGTTTTGGAGAAAATTGTGGTCATTTCATTTATGCGCGAATGTGCTCAGATTGCTATTCTATTGCATTTGGCACATGCTGACGATTATCTCGAGAGTGCAAAGTAGCCAAATGAAACTTTTACTGGATTTCCACTTACTTTATCAAATCTCATCTCCACACAGGACAAGTTTGCATCTGTTATAGTTTTTGAGAAAATTGTAGTCATTTCATTTATGCGCGAATGTGCTCAGATTGCTATTCTATTGCATTTGGCACATGGTGACGATTATCTCGAGAGTGCAAAGTAGCCAAATGAAACTTTTACTGGATTTCCACTTACTTTATCAAATCTCATCTCCACCACACAGGACAAGTTTGCATCTGTTATAGTTTTGGAGAAAATTGTGGTCATTTCATTTATGCGCGAATGTGCTCAGATTGCTATTCTATTGCATTTGGCACATGGTGACGATTATCTCGAGAGTGCAAAGTAGCCAAATGAAACTTTTACTGGATTTCCACTTACTTTATCAAATCTCAACTCCACCACACAGGACAAGTTTGCATCTGTTATAGTTTTGGAGAAAATTGTGGTCATTTCATTTATGTGCGAATGTGCTCAGATTGCTATTCTATTGCATTTGGCACATGGTGACGATTATCTCGAGAGTGCAAAGTAGCCAAATGAAACTTTTACTGGATTTCCACTTACTTTATCAAATCTCATCTCCACCACACAGGACAAGTTTGCATCTGTTATAGTTTTTGAGAAAATTGTGGTCATTTCATTTATGCGCGAATGTGCTCAGATTGCTATTCTATTGCATTTGGCACATGGTGACGATTATCTCGAGAGTGCAAAGTAGCCAAATGAAACTTTTACTGGATTTCCACTTACTTTATCAAATCTCATCTCCACCACACAGGACAAGTTTGCATCTGTTATAGTTTTGGAGAAAATTGTGGTCATTTCATATATGCGCGAATGTGTTCAGATTGATATTCTATTGCATTTGGCACATGGTGACGATTATCTCGAGAGTGCAAAGAAGCCAAATGAAACTTTTACTGGATTTCCACTTACTTTATCAAATCTCATCTCCACCACACAGGACAAGTTTGCATCTGTTATAGTTTTTGAGAAAATTGTGGTCATTTCATTTATGCGCGAATGTGCTCAGATTGCTATTCTATTGCATTTGGCACATGGTGACGATTATCTCGAGAGTGCAAAGTAGCCAAATGAAACTTTTACTGGATTTCCACTTACTTTATCAAATCTCATCTCCACCACACAGGACAAGTTTGCATCTGTTATAGTTTTTGAGAAAATTGTGGTCATTTCATTTATGCGCGAATGTGCTCAGATTGCTATTCTATTGCATTTGGCACATGGTGACGATTATCTCGAGAGTGCAAAGTAGCCAAATGAAACTTTTACTGGATTTCCACTTACTTTATCAAATCTCATCTCCACCACACAGGACAAGTTTGCATCTGTTATAGTTTTGGAGAAAATTGTGGTCATTTCATTTATGCGCGAATGTGTTCAGATTGCTATTCTATTGCATTTGGCACATGGTGACGATTATCTCGAGAGTGCAAAGTAGCCAAATGAAACTTTTACTGGATTTCCACTTACTTTATCAAATCTCATCTCCACCACACAGGACAAGTTTGCATCTGTTATAGTTTTGGAGAAAATTGTGGTCATTTCATTTATGCGCGAATGTGTTCAGATTGCTATTCTATTGCATTTGGCACATGGTGACGATTATCTCGAGAGTGCAAAGTAGCCAAATGAAACTTTTACTGGATTTCCACTTACTTTATCAAATCTCATCTCCACCACACAGGACAAGTTTGCATCTGTTATAGTTTTGGAGAAAATTGTGGTCATTTCATATATGCGCGAATGTGTTCAGATTGATATTCTATTGCATTTGGCACATGGTGACGATTATCTCGAGAGTGCAAAGTAGCCAAATGAAACTTTTACTAGATTTCCACTTACTTTATCAAATCTCATCTCCACCACACAGGACAAGTTTGCATCTGTTATAGTTTTTGAGAAAATTGTGGTCATTTCATTTATGCGCGAATGTGCTCAGATTGCTATTCTATTGCATTTGGCACATGGTGACGATTATCTCGAGAGTGCAAAGTAGCCAAATGAAACTTTTACTGGATTTCCACTTACTTTATCAAATCTCATCTCCGCCACACAGGACAAGTTTGCATCTGTTATAGTTTTTGAGAAAATTGTGGTCATTTCATTTATGCGCGAATGTGCTCAGATTGCTATTCTATTGCATTTGGCACATGGTGACGATTATCTCGAGAGTGCAAAGTAGCCAAATGAAACTTTTACTGGATTTCCACTTACTTTATCAAATCTCATCTCCACCACACAGGACAAGTTTGCATCTGTTATAGTTTTTGAGAAAGATGTGGTCATTTCATTTATGCGCGAATGTGCTCAGATTGCTATTCTATTGCATTTGGCACATGGTGACGATTATCTCGAGAGTGCTAAGTAGCCAAATGAAACTTTTACTGGATTTCCACTTACTTTATCAAATCTCATCTCCACCACACAGGACAAGTTTGCATCTGTTATAGTTTTGGAGAAAATTGTGGTCATTTCATTTATGCGCGAATGTGCTCAGATTGCTATTCTATTGCATTTGGCACATGGTGACGATTATCTCGAGAGTGCAAAGTAGCCAAATGAAACTTTTACTGGATTTCCACTTACTTCATCAAATCTCATCTCCACCACACAGGACAAGTTTGCATCTGTTATAGTTTTTGAGAAAATCGTGGTCATTTCATTTATGCGCGAATGTGCTCAGATTGCTATTCTATTGCATTTGGCACATGGTGACGATTATCTCGAAAGTGCAAAGTAGCCAAATGAAACTTTTACTGGATTTCCACTTACTTTATCAAATCTCATCTCCACCACACAGGACAAGTTTGCATCTGTTATAGTTTTTGAGAAAATTGTGGTCATTTCATTTATGCGCGAATGTGCTCAGATTGCTATTCTATTGCATTTGGCACATGGTGACGATTATCTCGAGAGTGCAAAGTAGCCAAATGAAACTTTTACTGGATTTCCACTTACTTTATCAAATCTCATCTCCACCACACAGGACAAGTTTGCATCTCTTATAGTTTTTGAGAAAATTGTGGTCATTTCATTTATGCGCGAATGTGCTCAGATTGCTATTCTATTGCATTTGGCACATGGTGACGAATATCTCGAGAGTGCAAAGTAGCCAAATGAAACTTTTACTGGATTTCCACTTACTTTATTAAATCTCATCTCCACCACACAGGACAAGTTTGCATCTGTTATAGTTTTTGAGAAAATTGTGGTCATTTCATTTATGCGCGAATGTGCTCAGATTGCTATTCTATTGCATTTGGCACAAGGTGACGATTATCTCGAGAGTGCAAAGTAGCCAAATTAAACTTTTACTGGATTTCCACTTACTTTATCAAATCTCATCTCCACCACACAGGACAAGTTTGCATCTGTTATAGTTTTTGAGAAAATTGTGGTCATTTCATTTATGCGCGAATGTGCTCAGATTGCTATTCTATTGCACATGGTGACGATTATCTCGATCTCTTATAGTTTTTGAGAAAATTGTGGTCATTTCATTTATGCGCGAATGTGCTCAGATTGCTATTCTATTGCATTTGGCACATGGTGACGAATATCTCGAGAGTGCAAAGTAGCCAAATGAAACTTTTACTGGATTTCCACTTACTTTATTAAATCTCATCTCCACCACACAGGACAAGTTTGCATCTGTTATAGTTTTGGAGAAAATTGTGGTCATTTCATTTATGCGCGAATGTGCTCAGATTGCTATTCTATTGCATTTGGCACATGGTGACGATTATCTCGAGAGTGCAAAGTAGCCAAATGAAACTTTTACTGGATTTCCACTTACTTTATCAAATCTCATCTCCACCACACAGGACAAGTTTGCATCTGTTATAGTTTTTGAGAAAATTGTGGTCATTTCATTTATGCGCGAATGTGCTCAGATTGCTATTCTATTGCATTTGGCACATGGTGACGATTATCTCGAGAGTGCAAAGTAGCCAAATGAAACTTTTACTGGATTTCCACTTACTTTATCAAATCTCATCTCCACCACACAGGACAAGTTTGCATCTGTTATAGTTTTGGAGAAAATTGTGGTCATTTCATTTATGCGCGAATGTGTTCAGATTGCTATTCTATTGCATTTGGCACATGGTGACGATTATCTCGAGAGTGCAAAGTAGCCAAATGAAACTTTTACTGGATTTCCACTTACTTTATCAAATCTCATCTCCACCACACAGGACAAGTTTGCATCTGTTATAGTTTTGGAGAAAATTGTGGTCATTTCATTTATGCGCGAATGTGTTCAGATTGCTATTCTATTGCATTTGGCACATGGTGACGATTATCTCGAGAGTGCAAAGTAGCCAAATGAAACTTTTACTGGATTTCCACTTACTTTATCAAATCTCATCTCCACCACACAGGACAAGTTTGCATCTGTTATAGTTTTGGAGAAAATTGTGGTCATTTCATATATGCGCGAATGTGTTCAGATTGATATTCTATTGCATTTGGCACATGGTGACGATTATCTCGAGAGTGCAAAGTAGCCAAATGAAACTTTTACTAGATTTCCACTTACTTTATCAAATCTCATCTCCACCACACAGGACAAGTTTGCATCTGTTATAGTTTTTGAGAAAATTGTGGTCATTTCATTTATGCGCGAATGTGCTCAGATTGCTATTCTATTGCATTTGGCACATGGTGACGATTATCTCGAGAGTGCAAAGTAGCCAAATGAAACTTTTACTGGATTTCCACTTACTTTATCAAATCTCATCTCCGCCACACAGGACAAGTTTGCATCTGTTATAGTTTTTGAGAAAATTGTGGTCATTTCATTTATGCGCGAATGTGCTCAGATTGCTATTCTATTGCATTTGGCACATGGTGACGATTATCTCGAGAGTGCAAAGTAGCCAAATGAAACTTTTACTGGATTTCCACTTACTTTATCAAATCTCATCTCCACCACACAGGACAAGTTTGCATCTGTTATAGTTTTTGAGAAAGATGTGGTCATTTCATTTATGCGCGAATGTGCTCAGATTGCTATTCTATTGCATTTGGCACATGGTGACGATTATCTCGAGAGTGCTAAGTAGCCAAATGAAACTTTTACTGGATTTCCACTTACTTTATCAAATCTCATCTCCACCACACAGGACAAGTTTGCATCTGTTATAGTTTTGGAGAAAATTGTGGTCATTTCATTTATGCGCGAATGTGCTCAGATTGCTATTCTATTGCATTTGGCACATGGTGACGATTATCTCGAGAGTGCAAAGTAGCCAAATGAAACTTTTACTGGATTTCCACTTACTTCATCAAATCTCATCTCCACCACACAGGACAAGTTTGCATCTGTTATAGTTTTTGAGAAAATCGTGGTCATTTCATTTATGCGCGAATGTGCTCAGATTGCTATTCTATTGCATTTGGCACATGGTGACGATTATCTCGAAAGTGCAAAGTAGCCAAATGAAACTTTTACTGGATTTCCACTTACTTTATCAAATCTCATCTCCACCACACAGGACAAGTTTGCATCTGTTATAGTTTTTGAGAAAATTGTGGTCATTTCATTTATGCGCGAATGTGCTCAGATTGCTATTCTATTGCATTTGGCACATGGTGACGATTATCTCGAGAGTGCAAAGTAGCCAAATGAAACTTTTACTGGATTTCCACTTACTTTATCAAATCTCATCTCCACCACACAGGACAAGTTTGCATCTCTTATAGTTTTTGAGAAAATTGTGGTCATTTCATTTATGCGCGAATGTGCTCAGATTGCTATTCTATTGCATTTGGCACATGGTGACGAATATCTCGAGAGTGCAAAGTAGCCAAATGAAACTTTTACTGGATTTCCACTTACTTTATTAAATCTCATCTCCACCACACAGGACAAGTTTGCATCTGTTATAGTTTTTGAGAAAATTGTGGTCATTTCATTTATGCGCGAATGTGCTCAGATTGCTATTCTATTGCATTTGGCACATGGTGACGATTATCTCGAGAGTGCAAAGTAGCCAAATTAAACTTTTACTGGATTTCCACTTACTTTATCAAATCTCATCTCCACCACACAGGACAAGTTTGCATCTGTTATAGTTTTTGAGAAAATTGTGGTCATTTCATTTATGCGCGAATGTGCTCAGATTGCTATTCTATTGCACATGGTGACGATTATCTCGATCTCTTATAGTTTTTGAGAAAATTGTGGTCATTTCATTTATGCGCGAATGTGCTCAGATTGCTATTCTATTGCATTTGGCACATGGTGACGAATATCTCGAGAGTGCAAAGTAGCCAAATGAAACTTTTACTGGATTTCCACTTACTTTATTAAATCTCATCTCCACCACACAGGACAAGTTTGCATCTGTTATAGTTTTTGAGAAAATTGTGGTCATTTCATTTATGCGCGAATGTGCTCAGATTGCTATTCTATTGCATTTGGCACATGGTGACGATTATCTCGAGAGTGCAAAGTAGCCAAATGAAACTTTTACTGGATTTCCACTTACTTTATCAAATCTCATCTCCACCACACAGGACAAGTTTGCATCTGTTATAGTTTTTGAGAAAATTGTGGTCATTTCATTTATGCGCGAATGTGCTCAGATTGCTATTCTATTGCATTTGGCACATGGTGACGATTATCTCGAGAGTGCAAAGTAGCCAAATGAAACTTTTACTGGATTTCCACTTTATCAAATCTCATCTCCACCACACAGGACAAGTTTGCATCTGTTATAGTTTTGGAGAAAATTGTGGTCATTTCATTTATGCGCGAATGTGTTCAGATTGCTATTCTATTGCATTTGGCACATGGTGACGATTATCTCGAGAGTGCAAAGTAGCCAAATGAAACTTTTACTGGATTTCCACTTACTTTATCAAATCTCATCTCCACCACACAGGACAAGTTTGCATCTGTTATAGTTTTGGAGAAAATTGTGGTCATTTCATTTATGCGCGAATGTGCTCAGATTGCTATTCTATTGCATTTGGCACATGCTGACGATTATCTCGAGAGTGCAAAGTAGCCAAATGAAACTTTTACTGGATTTCCACTTACTTTATCAAATCTCATCTCCACCACACAGGACAAGTTTGCATCTGTTATAGTTTTTGAGAAAATTGTGGTCATTTCATTTATGCGCGAATGTGCTCAGATTGCTATTCTATTGCATTTGGCACATGGTGACGATTATCTCGAGAGTGCAAAGTAGCCAAATGAAACTTTTACTGGATTTCCACTTACTTTATCAAATCTCATCTCCGCCACACAGGACAAGTTTGCATCTGTTATAGTTTTTGAGAAAATTGTAGTCATTTCATTTATGCGCGAATGTGCTCAGATTGCTATTCTATTGCATTTGGCACATGGTGACGATTATCTCGAGAGTGCAAAGTAGCCAAATGAAACTTTTACTGGATTTCCACTTACTTTATCAAATCTCATCTCCACCACACAGGACAAGTTTGCATCTGTTATAGTTTTTGAGAAAATTGTGGTCATTTCATTTATGCGCGAATGTGCTCAGATTGCTATTCTATTGCATTTGGCACATGGTGACGATTATCTCGAGAGTGCAAAGTAGCCAAATGAAACTTTTACTGGATTTCCACTTACTTTATCAAATCTCATCTCCACCACACAGGACAAGTTTGCATCTGTTATAGTTTTTGAGAAAATTGTGGTCATTTCATTTATGCGCGAATGTGCTCAGATTGCTATTCTATTGCATTTGGCACATGGTGACGATTATCTCGAGAGTGCAAAGTAGCCAAATGAAACTTTTACTGGATTTCCACTTACTTTATCAAATCTCATCTCCACCACACAGGACAAGTTTGCATCTGTTATAGTTTTGGAGAAAATTGTGGTCATTTCATTTATGCGCGAATGTGTTCAGATTGCTATTCTATTGCATTTGGCACATGGTGACGATTATCTCGAGAGTGCAAAGTAGCCAAATGAAACTTTTACTGGATTTCCACTTACTTTATCAAATCTCATCTCCACCACACAGGACAAGTTTGCATCTGTTATAGTTTTGGAGAAAATTGTGGTCATTTCATTTATGCGCGAATGTGCTCAGATTGCTATTCTATTGCATTTGGCACATGGTGACGATTATCTCGAGAGTGCAAAGTAGCCAAATGAAACTTTTACTGGATTTCCACTTACTTTATCAAATCTCATCTCCACCACACAGGACAAGTTTGCATCTGTTATAGTTTTTGAGAAAATTGTGGTCATTTCATTTATGCGCGAATGTGCTCAGATTGCTATTCTATTGCATTTGGCACATGGTGACGATTATCTCGAGAGTGCAAAGTAGCCAAATGAAACTTTTACTGGATTTCCACTTACTTTATCAAATCTCATCTCCACCACACAGGACAAGTTTGCATCTGTTATAGTTTTGGAGAAAATTGTGGTCATTTCATATATGCGCGAATGTGTTCAGATTGATATTCTATTGCATTTGGCACATGGTGACGATTATCTCGAGAGTGCAAAGTAGCCAAATGAAACTTTTACTGGATTTTTACTTACTTTATCAAATCTCATCTCCACCACACAGGACAAGTTTGCATCTGTTATAGTTTTTGAGAAAATTGTGGTCATTTCATTTATGCGCGAATGTGCTCAGATTGCTATTCTATTGCATTTGGCACATGGTGACGATTATCTCGAGAGTGCAAAGTAGCCAAATGAAACTTTTACTGGATTTCCACTTACTTTATCAAATCTCATCTCCACCACACAGGACAAGTTTGCATCTGTTATAGTTTTGGAGAAAATTGTGGTCATTTCATATATGCGCGAATGTGTTCAGATTGATATTCTATTGCATTTGGCACATGGTGACGATTATCTCGAGAGTGCAAAGTAGCCAAATGAAACTTTTACTGGATTTTTACTTACTTTATCAAATCTCATCTCCACCACACAGGACAAGTTTGCATCTGTTATAGTTTTTGAGAAAATTGTGGTCATTTCATTTATGCGCGAATGTGCTCAGATTGCTATTCTATTGCATTTGGCACATGGTGACGATTATCTCGAGAGTGCAAAGTAGCCAAATGAAACTTTTACTGGATTTCCACTTACTTTATCAAATCTCATCTCCACCACACAGGACAAGTTTGCATCTGTTATAGTTTTGGAGAAAATTGTGGTCATTTCATATATGCGCGAATGTGTTCAGATTGATATTCTATTGCATTTGGCACATGGTGACGATTATCTCGAGAGTGCAAAGTAGCCAAATGAAACTTTTACTGGATTTCCACTTACTTTATCAAATCTCATCTCCACCACACAGGACAAGTTTGCGTCTGTTATAGTTTTTGAGAAAATTGTGGTCATTTCATTTATGCGCGAATGTGCTCAGATTGCTATTCTATTGCATTTGGCACATGGTGACGATTATCTCGAGAGTGCAAAGTAGCCAAATTAAACTTTTACTGGATTTCCACTTACTTTATCAAATCTCATCTCCACCACACAGGACAAGTTTGCATCTGTTATAGTTTTGGAGAAAATTGTGGTCATTTCATTTATGCGCGAATGTGCTCAGATTGCTATTCTATTGCATTTGGCACATGGTGACGATTATCTCGAGAGTGCAAAGTAGCCAAATGAAACTTTTACTGGATTTCCACTTACTTTATCAAATCTCATCTCCACCACACAGGACAAGTTTGCATCTGTTATAGTTTTTGAGAAAATTGTGGTCATTTCATTTATGCACGAATGTGCTCAGATTGCTATTCTATTGCATTTGGCACATGGTGACGATTATCTCGAGAGTGCAAAGTAGCCAAATGAAACTTTTACTGGATTTCCACTTACTTTATCAAATCTCATCTCCACCACACAGGACAAGTTTGCATCTGTTATAGTTTTGGAGAAAATTGTGGTCATTTCATTTATGCGCGAATGTGTTCAGATTGCTATTCTATTGCATTTGGCACATGGTGACGATTATCTCGAGAGTGCAAAGTAGCCAAATGAAACTTTTACTGGATTTCCACTTACTTTATCAAATCTCATCTCCACCACACAGGACAAGTTTGCATCTGTTATAGTTTTGGAGAAAATTGTGGTCATTTCATATATGCGCGAATGTGTTCAGATTGATATTCTATTGCATTTGGCACATGGTGACGATTATCTCGAGAGTGCAAAGTAGCCAAATGAAACTTTTACTAGATTTCCACTTACTTTATCAAATCTCATCTCCACCACACAGGACAAGTTTGCATCTGTTATAGTTTTTGAGAAAATTGTGGTCATTTCATTTATGCGCGAATGTGCTCAGATTGCTATTCTATTGCATTTGGCACATGGTGACGATTATCTCGAGAGTGCAAAGTAGCCAAATGAAACTTTTACTGGATTTCCACTTACTTTATCAAATCTCATCTCCGCCACACAGGACAAGTTTGCATCTGTTATAGTTTTTGAGAAAATTGTGGTCATTTCATTTATGCGCGAATGTGCTCAGATTGCTATTCTATTGCATTTGGCACATGGTGACGATTATCTCGAGAGTGCAAAGTAGCCAAATGAAACTTTTACTGGATTTCCACTTACTTTATCAAATCTCATCTCCACCACACAGGACAAGTTTGCATCTGTTATAGTTTTTGAGAAAATTGTGGTCATTTCATTTATGCGCGAATGTGCTCAGATTGCTATTCTATTGCATTTGGCACATGGTGACGATTATCTCGAGAGTGCAAAGTAGCCAAATGAAACTTTTACTGGATTTCCACTTACTTTATCAAATCTCATCTCCACCACACAGGACAAGTTTGCATCTGTTATAGTTTTTGAGAAAATTGTGGTCATTTCATTTATGCGCGAATGTGCTCAGATTGCTATTCTATTGCATTTGGCACATGGTGACGATTATCTCGAGAGTGCAAAGTAGCCAAATGAAACTTTTACTGGATTTCCACTTACTTTATCAAATCTCATCTCCACCACACAGGACAAGTTTGCGTCTGTTATAGTTTTTGAGAAAATTGTGGTCATTTCATTTATGCGCGAATGTGCTCAGATTGCTATTCTATTGCATTTGGCACATGGTGACGATTATCTCGAGAGTGCAAAGTAGCCAAATGAAACTTTTACTGGATTTCCACTTACTTTATCAAATCTCATCTCCACCACACAGGACAAGTTTGCATCTGTTATAGTTTTGGAGAAAATTGTGGTCATTTCATTTATGCGCGAATGTGCTCAGATTGCTATTCTATTGCATTTGGCACATGTGACGATTATCTCGAGAGTGCAAAGTAGCCAAATGAAACTTTTACTGGATTTCCACTTACTTTATCAAATCTCATCTCCACCACACAGGACAAGTTTGCATCTGTTATAGTTTTGGAGAAAATTGTGGTCATTTCATTTATGCGCGAATGTGTTCAGATTGCTATTCTATTGCATTTGGCACATGGTGACGATTATCTCGAGAGTGCAAAGTAGCCAAATGAAACTTTTACTGGATTTCCACTTACTTTATCAAATATCATCTCCACCACACAGGACAAGTTTGCATCTGTTATAGTTTTGGAGAAAATTGTGGTCATTTCATATATGCGCGAATGTGTTCAGATTGATATTCTATTGCATTTGGCACATGGTGACGATTATCTCGAGAGTGCAAAGTAGCCAAATGAAACTTTTACTAGATTTCCACTTACTTTATCAAATCTCATCTCCACCACACAGGACAAGTTTGCATCTGTTATAGTTTTTGAGAAAATTGTGGTCATTTCATTTATGCGCGAATGTGCTCAGATTGCTATTCTATTGCATTTGGCACATGGTGACGATTATCTCGAGAGTGCAAAGTAGCCAAATGAAACTTTTACTGGATTTCCACTTACTTTATCAAATCTCATCTCCGCCACACAGGACATTATAGTTTTTGAGAAAATTGTAGTCATTTCATTTATGCGCGAATGTGCTCAGATTGCTATTCTATTGCATTTGGCACATGGTGACGATTATCTCGAGAGTGCAAAGTAGCCAAATGAAACTTTTACTGGATTTCCACTTACTTTATCAAATCTCATCTCCACCACACAGGACAAGTTTGCATCTGTTATAGTTTTTGAGAAAATTGTGGTCATTTCATTTATGCGCGAATGTGCTCAGATTGCTATTCTATTGCATTTGGCACATGGTGACGATTATCTCGAGAGTGCAAAGTAGCCAAATGAAACTTTTACTGGATTTCCACTTACTTTATCAAATCTCATCTCCACCACACAGGACAAGTTTGCATCTGTTATAGTTTTTGAGAAAATTGTGGTCATTTCATTTATGCGCGAATGTGCTCAGATTGCTATTCTATTGCATTTGGCACATGTGACGATTATCTCGAGAGTGCAAAGTAGCCAAATGAAACTTTTACTGGATTTCCACTTACTTTATCAAATCTCATCTCCACCACACAGGACAAGTTTGCATCTGTTATAGTTTTGGAGAAAATTGTGGTCATTTCATTTATGCGCGAATGTGTTCAGATTGCTATTCTATTGCATTTGGCACATGGTGACGATTATCTCGAGAGTGCAAAGTAGCCAAATGAAACTTTTACTGGATTTCCACTTACTTTATCAAATATCATCTCCACCACACAGGACAAGTTTGCATCTGTTATAGTTTTGGAGAAAATTGTGGTCATTTCATATATGCGCGAATGTGTTCAGATTGATATTCTATTGCATTTGGCACATGGTGACGATT
Source organism: Anomaloglossus baeobatrachus (assembly GCF_048569485.1). Lineage (NCBI taxonomy): Eukaryota > Metazoa > Chordata > Amphibia > Anura > Aromobatidae > Anomaloglossus > Anomaloglossus baeobatrachus. Next base: position 110,428 of record NW_027442487.1, on the reverse strand, counting down.
ATCTCGAGAGTGCAAAGTAGCCAAATGAAACTTTTACTAGATTTCCACTTACTTTATCAAATCTCATCTCCACCACACAGGACAAGTTTGCATCTGTTATAGTTTTTGAGAAAATTGTGGTCATTTCATTTATGCGCGAATGTGCTCAGATTGCTATTCTATTGCATTTGGCACATGGTGACGATTATCTCGAGAGTGCAAAGTAGCCAAATGAAACTTTTACTGGATTTCCACTTACTTTATCAAATCTCATCTCCGCCACACAGGACAAGTTTGCATCTGTTATAGTTTTTGAGAAAATTGTAGTCATTTCATTTATGCGCGAATGTGCTCAGATTGCTATTCTATTGCATTTGGCACATGGTGACGATTATCTCGAGAGTGCAAAGTAGCCAAATGAAACTTTTACTGGATTTCCACTTACTTTATCAAATCTCATCTCCACCACACAGGACAAGTTTGCATCTGTTATAGTTTTTGAGAAAATTGTGGTCATTTCATTTATGCGCGAATGTGCTCAGATTGCTATTCTATTGCATTTGGCACATGGTGACGATTATCTCGAGAGTGCAAAGTAGCCAAATGAAACTTTTACTGGATTTCCACTTACTTTATCAAATCTCATCTCCACCACACAGGACAAGTTTGCATCTGTTATAGTTTTTGAGAAAATTGTGGTCATTTCATTTATGCGCGAATGTGCTCAGATTGCTATTCTATTGCATTTGGCACATGGTGACGATTATCTCGAGAGTGCAAAGTAGCCAAATGAAACTTTTACTGGATTTCCACTTACTTTATCAAATCTCATCTCCACCACACAGGACAAGTTTGCATCTGTTATAGTTTTGGAGAAAATTGTGGTCATTTCATTTATGCGCGAATGTGTTCAGATTGCTATTCTATTGCATTTGGCACATGGTGACGATTATCTCGAGAGTGCAAAGTAGCCAAATGAAACTTTTACTGGATTTCCACTTACTTTATCAAATCTCATCTCCACCACACAGGACAAGTTTGCATCTGTTATAGTTTTGGAGAAAATTGTGGTCATTTCATTTATGCGCGAATGTGCTCAGATTGCTATTCTATTGCATTTGGCACATGGTGACGATTATCTCGAGAGTGCAAAGTAGCCAAATGAAACTTTTACTGGATTTCCACTTACTTTATCAAATCTCATCTCCACCACACAGGACAAGTTTGCATCTGTTATAGTTTTTGAGAAAATTGTGGTCATTTCATTTATGTGCGAATGTGCTCAGATTGCTATTCTATTGCATTTGGCACATGGTGACGATTATCTCGAGAGTGCAAAGTAGCCAAATGAAACTTTTACTGGATTTCCACTTACTTTATCAAATCTCATCTCCACCACACAGGACAAGTTTGCATCTGTTATAGTTTTGGAGAAAATTGTGGTCATTTCATATATGCGCGAATGTGTTCAGATTGATATTCTATTGCATTTGGCACATGGTGACGATTATCTCGAGAGTGCAAAGTAGCCAAATGAAACTTTTACTGGATTTTTACTTACTTTATCAAATCTCATCTCCACCACACAGGACAAGTTTGCATCTGTTATAGTTTTTGAGAAAATTGTGGTCATTTCATTTATGCGCGAATGTGCTCAGATTGCTATTCTATTGCATTTGGCACATGGTGACGATTATCTCGAGAGTGCAAAGTAGCCAAATGAAACTTTTACTGGATTTCCACTTACTTTATCAAATCTCATCTCCACCACACAGGACAAGTTTGCATCTGTTATAGTTTTGGAGAAAATTGTGGTCATTTCATATATGCGCGAATGTGTTCAGATTGATATTCTATTGCATTTGGCACATGGTGACGATTATCTCGAGAGTGCAAAGTAGCCAAATGAAACTTTTACTGGATTTTTACTTACTTTATCAAATCTCATCTCCACCACACAGGACAAGTTTGCATCTGTTATAGTTTTTGAGAAAATTGTGGTCATTTCATTTATGCGCGAATGTGCTCAGATTGCTATTCTATTGCATTTGGCACATGGTGACGATTATCTCGAGAGTGCAAAGTAGCCAAATGAAACTTTTACTGGATTTCCACTTACTTTATCAAATCTCATCTCCACCACACAGGACAAGTTTGCATCTGTTATAGTTTTGGAGAAAATTGTGGTCATTTCATATATGCGCGAATGTGTTCAGATTGATATTCTATTGCATTTGGCACATGGTGACGATTATCTCGAGAGTGCAAAGTAGCCAAATGAAACTTTTACTGGATTTCCACTTACTTTATCAAATCTCATCTCCACCACACAGGACAAGTTTGCGTCTGTTATAGTTTTTGAGAAAATTGTGGTCATTTCATTTATGCGCGAATGTGCTCAGATTGCTATTCTATTGCATTTGGCACATGGTGACGATTATCTCGAGAGTGCAAAGTAGCCAAATTAAACTTTTACTGGATTTCCACTTACTTTATCAAATCTCATCTCCACCACACAGGACAAGTTTGCATCTGTTATAGTTTTGGAGAAAATTGTGGTCATTTCATTTATGCGCGAATGTGCTCAGATTGCTATTCTATTGCATTTGGCACATGGTGACGATTATCTCGAGAGTGCAAAGTAGCCAAATGAAACTTTTACTGGATTTCCACTTACTTTATCAAATCTCATCTCCACCACACAGGACAAGTTTGCATCTGTTATAGTTTTTGAGAAAATTGTGGTCATTTCATTTATGCGCGAATGTGCTCAGATTGCTATTCTATTGCATTTGGCACATGGTGACGATTATCTCGAGAGTGCAAAGTAGCCAAATGAAACTTTTACTGGATTTCCACTTACTTTATCAAATCTCATCTCCACCACACAGGACAAGTTTGCATCTGTTATAGTTTTGGAGAAAATTGTGGTCATTTCATTTATGCGCGAATGTGTTCAGATTGCTATTCTATTGCATTTGGCACATGGTGACGATTATCTCGAGAGTGCAAAGTAGCCAAATGAAACTTTTACTGGATTTCCACTTACTTTATCAAATCTCATCTCCACCACACAGGACAAGTTTGCATCTGTTATAGTTTTGGAGAAAATTGTGGTCATTTCATATATGCGCGAATGTGTTCAGATTGATATTCTATTGCATTTGGCACATGGTGACGATTATCTCGAGAGTGCAAAGTAGCCAAATGAAACTTTTACTAGATTTCCACTTACTTTATCAAATCTCATCTCCACCACACAGGACAAGTTTGCATCTGTTATAGTTTTTGAGAAAATTGTGGTCATTTCATTTATGCGCGAATGTGCTCAGATTGCTATTCTATTGCATTTGGCACATGGTGACGATTATCTCGAGAGTGCAAAGTAGCCAAATGAAACTTTTACTGGATTTCCACTTACTTTATCAAATCTCATCTCCGCCACACAGGACAAGTTTGCATCTGTTATAGTTTTTGAGAAAATTGTGGTCATTTCATTTATGCGCGAATGTGCTCAGATTGCTATTCTATTGCATTTGGCACATGGTGACGATTATCTCGAGAGTGCAAAGTAGCCAAATGAAACTTTTACTGGATTTCCACTTACTTTATCAAATCTCATCTCCACCACACAGGACAAGTTTGCATCTGTTATAGTTTTTGAGAAAATTGTGGTCATTTCATTTATGCGCGAATGTGCTCAGATTGCTATTCTATTGCATTTGGCACATGGTGACGATTATCTCGAGAGTGCAAAGTAGCCAAATGAAACTTTTACTGGATTTCCACTTACTTTATCAAATCTCATCTCCACCACACAGGACAAGTTTGCATCTGTTATAGTTTTTGAGAAAATTGTGGTCATTTCATTTATGCGCGAATGTGCTCAGATTGCTATTCTATTGCATTTGGCACATGGTGACGATTATCTCGAGAGTGCAAAGTAGCCAAATGAAACTTTTACTGGATTTCCACTTACTTTATCAAATCTCATCTCCACCACACAGGACAAGTTTGCATCTGTTATAGTTTTGGAGAAAATTGTGGTCATTTCATTTATGCGCGAATGTGTTCAGATTGCTATTCTATTGCATTTGGCACATGGTGACGATTATCTCGAGAGTGCAAAGTAGCCAAATGAAACTTTTACTGGATTTCCACTTACTTTATCAAATCTCATCTCCACCACACAGGACAAGTTTGCATCTGTTATAGTTTTGGAGAAAATTGTGGTCATTTCATTTATGCGCGAATGTGCTCAGATTGCTATTCTATTGCATTTGGCACATGGTGACGATTATCTCGAGAGTGCAAAGTAGCCAAATGAAACTTTTACTGGATTTCCACTTACTTTATCAAATCTCATCTCCACCACACAGGACAAGTTTGCATCTGTTATAGTTTTTGAGAAAATTGTGGTCATTTCATTTATGTGCGAATGTGCTCAGATTGCTATTCTATTGCATTTGGCACATGGTGACGATTATCTCGAGAGTGCAAAGTAGCCAAATGAAACTTTTACTGGATTTCCACTTACTTTATCAAATCTCATCTCCACCACACAGGACAAGTTTGCATCTGTTATAGTTTTGGAGAAAATTGTGGTCATTTCATATATGCGCGAATGTGTTCAGATTGATATTCTATTGCATTTGGCACATGGTGACGATTATCTCGAGAGTGCAAAGTAGCCAAATGAAACTTTTACTGGATTTTTACTTACTTTATCAAATCTCATCTCCACCACACAGGACAAGTTTGCATCTGTTATAGTTTTTGAGAAAATTGTAGTCATTTCATTTATGCGCGAATGTGCTCAGATTGCTATTCTATTGCATTTGGCACATGGTGACGATTACCTCGAGAGTGCAAAGTAGCCAAATGAAACTTTTACTGGATTTCCACTTACTTTATCAAATCTCATCTCCACCACACAGGACAAGTTTGCATCTGTTATAGTTTTTGAGAAAATTGTAGTCATTTCATTTATGCGCGAATGTGCTCAGATTGCTATTCTATTGCATTTGGCACATGGTGACGATTATCTCGAGAGTGCAAAGTAGCCAAATGAAACTACTGGATTTCCACTTACTTTATCAAATCTCATCTCCACCACACAGGACAAGTTTGCATCTGTTATAGTTTTGGAGAAAATTGTGGTCATTTCATTTATGCGCGAATGTGTTCAGATTGCTATTCTATTGCATTTGGCACATGGTGACGATTATCTCGAGAGTGCAAAGTAGCCAAATGAAACTTTTACTGGATTTCCACTTACTTTATCAAATCTCATCTCCACCACACAGGACAAGTTTGCATCTGTTATAGTTTTGGAGAAAATTGTGGTCATTTCATTTATGCGCGAATGTGCTCAGATTGCTATTCTATTGCATTTGGCACATGGTGACGATTATCTCGAAAGTGCAAAGTAGCCAAATGAAACTTTTACTGGATTTCCACTTACTTTATCAAATCTCATCTCCACCACACAGGACAAGTTTGCATCTGTTATAGTTTTTGAGAAAATTGTGGTCATTTCATTTATGCGCGAATGTGCTCAGATTGCAATTCTATTGCATTTGGCACATGGTGACGATTATCTCGAGAGTGCAAAGTAGCCAAATGAAACTTTTACTGGATTTCCACTTACTTTATCAAATCTCATCTCCACCACACAGGACAAGTTTGCATCTGTTATAGTTTTTGAGAAAATTGTGGTCATTTCATTTATGCGCGAATGTGCTCAGATTGCTATTCTATTGCATTTGGCACATTGTGACGATTATCTCGAGAGTGCAAAGTAGCCAAATGAAACTTTTACTGGATTTCCACTTACTTTATTAAATCTCATCTCCACCACACAGGACAAGTTTGCATCTGTTATAGTTTTTGAGAAAATTGTGGTCATTTAATTTATGCGCGAATTTGCTCAGATTGCTATTCTATTGCATTTGGCACATGGTGACGATTATCTCGAGAGTGCAAAGTAGCCAAATGAAACTTTTACTGGATTTCCACTTACTTTATCAAATCTCATCTCCACCACACAGGACAAGTTTGCATCTGTTATAGTTTTTGAGAAAATTGTGGTCATTTCATTTATGCGCGAATGTGCTCAGATTGCTATTCTATTGCATTTGGCACATGGTGACGATTATCTCGAGAGTGCAAAGTAGCCAAATGAAACTTTTACTGGATTTCCACTTACTTTATCAAATCTCATCTCCACCACACAGGACAAGTTTGCATCTGTTATAGTTTTAGAGAAAATTGTGGTCATTTCATTTATGCGCGAATGTGTTCAGATTGCTATTCTATTGCATTTGGCACATGGTGACGATTATCTCGAGAGTGCAAAGTAGCCAAATGAAACTTTTACTGGATTTCCACTTACTTTATCAAATCTCATCTCCACCACACAGGACAAGTTTGCATCTGTTATAGTTTTTGAGAAAATTGTGGTCATTTCATTTATGCGCGAATGTGCTCAGATTGCTATTCTATTGCATTTGGCACATGGTGACGATTATCTCGAGAGTGCAAAGTAGCCAAATGAAACTTTTACTGGATTTCCACTTACTTTATCAAATCTCATCTCCACCACACAGGACAAGTTTGCATCTGTTATAGTTTTGGAGAAAATTGTGGTCATTTCATATATGCGCGAATGTGTTCAGATTGATATTCTATTGCATTTGGCACATGGTGACGATTATCTCGAGAGTGCAAAGTAGCCAAATGAAACTTTTACTGGATTTCCACTTACTTTATCAAATCTCATCTCCACCACACAGGACAAGTTTGCATCTGTTATAGTTTTTGAGAAAATTGTGGTCATTTCATTTATGCGCGAATGTGCTCAGATTGCTATTCTATTGCATTTGGCACATGGTGACGATTATCTCGAGAGTGCAAAGTAGCCAAATGAAACTTTTACTGGATTTCCACTTACTTTATCAAATCTCATCTCCACCACACAGGACAAGTTTGCATCTGTTATAGTTTTGGAGAAAATTGTGGTCATTTCATTTATGCGCGAATGTGCTCAGATTGCTATTCTATTGCATTTGGCACATGGTGACGATTATCTCGAGAGTGCAAAGTAGCCAAATGAAACTTTTACTGGATTTCCACTTACTTTATCAAATCTCATCTCCACCACACAGGACAAGTTTGCATCTGTTATAGTTTTTGAGAAAATTGTGGTCATTTCATTTATGCGCGAATTTGCTCAGATTGCTATTCTATTGCATTTGACACATGGTGACGATTATCTCGAGAGTGCAAAGTAGCCAAATGAAACTTTTACTGGATTTCCACTTACTTTATCAAATCTCATCTCCACCACACAGGACAAGTTTGCATCTGTTATAGTTTTGGAGAAAATTGTGGTCATTTCATTTATGCGCGAATGTGTTCAGATTGCTATTCTATTGCATTTGGCACATGGTGACGATTATCTCGAGAGTGCAAAGTAGCCAAATGAAACTTTTACTGGATTTCCACTTACTTTATCAAATCTCATCTCCACCACACAGGACAAGTTTGCATCTGTTATAGTTTTGGAGAAAATTGTGGTCATTTCATATATGCGCGAATGTGTTCAGATTGATATTCTATTGCATTTGGCACATGGTGACGATTATCTCGAGAGTGCAAAGTAGCCAAATGAAACTTTTACTGGATTTCCACTTACTTTATCAAATCTCATCTCCACCACACAGGACAAGTTTGCATCTGTTATAGTTTTTGAGAAAATTGTGGTCATTTCATTTATGCGCGAATGTGCTCAGATTGCTATTCTATTGCATTTGGCACATGGTGACGATTATCTCGAGAGTGCAAAGTAGCCAAATGAAACTTTTACTGGATTTCCACTTACTTTATCAAATCTCATCTCCACCACACAGGACAAGTTTGCATCTGTTATAGTTTTTGAGAAAATTGTGGTCATTTCATTTATGCGCGAATGTGCTCAGATTGCTATTCTATTGCATTTGGCACATGGTGACGATTATCTCGAGAGTGCAAAGTAGCCAAATGAAACTTTTACTGGATTTCCACTTACTTTATCAAATCTCATCTCCACCACACAGGACAAGTTTGCATCTGTTATAGTTTTTGAGAAAATTGTGGTCATTTCATTTATGCGCGAATGTGTTCAGATTGCTATTCTATTGCATTTGGCACATGGTGACGATTATCTCGAGAGTGCAAAGTAGCCAAATGAAACTTTTACTGGATTTCCACTTACTTTATCAAATCTCATCTCCACCACACAGGACAAGTTTGCATCTGTTATAGTTTTGGAGAAAATTGTGGTCATTTCATATATGCGCGAATGTGTTCAGATTGATATTCTATTGCATTTGGCACATGGTGACGATTATCTCGAGAGTGCAAAGTAGCCAAATGAAACTTTTACTGGATTTCCACTTACTTTATCAAATCTCATCTCCACCACACAGGACAAGTTTGCATCTGTTATAGTTTTTGAGAAAATTGTGGTCATTTCATTTATGCGCGAATGTGCTCAGATTGCTATTCTATTGCATTTGGCACATGGTGACGATTATCTCGAGAGTGCAAAGTAGCCAAATGAAACTTTTACTGGATTTCCACTTACTTTATCAAATCTCATCTCCACCACACAGGACAAGTTTGCATCTGTTATAGTTTTTGAGAAAATTGTGGTCATTTCATTTATGCGCGAATGTGCTCAGATTGCTATTCTATTGCATTTGGCACATGGTGACGATTATCTCGAGAGTGCAAAGTAGCCAAATGAAACTTTTACTGGATTTCCACTTACTTTATCAAATCTCATCTCCACCACACAGGACAAGTTTGCATCTGTTATAGTTTTTGAGAAAATTGTGGTCATTTCATTTATACGCGAATGTGCTCAGATTGCTATTCTATTGCATTTGGCACATGGTGACGATTATCTCGAGAGTGCAAAGTAGCCAAATGAAACTTTTACTGGATTTCCACTTACTTTATCAAATCTCATCTCCACCACACAGAACAAGTTTGCATCTGTTATAGTTTTGGAGAAAATTGTGGTCATTTCATGTATGCGCGAATGTGTTCAGATTGCTATTCTATTGCATTTGGCACATGGTGACGATTATCTCGAGAGTGCAAAGTAGCCAAATGAAACTTTTACTGGATTTCCACTTACTTTATCAAATCTCATCTCCACCACACAGGACAAGTTTGCATCTGTTATAGTTTTTGAGAAAATTGTGGTCATTTCATTTATGCGCGAATGTGTTCAGATTGCTATTCTATTGCATTTGGCACATGGTGACGATTATCTCGAGAGTGCAAAGTAGCCAAATGAAACTTTTACTGGATTTCCACTTACTTTATCAAATCTCATCTCCACCACACAGGACAAGTTTGCATCTGTTATAGTTTTGGAGAAAATTGTGGTCATTTCATTTATGTGCGAATGTGCTCAGATTGCTATTCTATTGCATTTGGCACATGGTGACGATTATCTCGAGAGTGCAAAGTAGCCAAATGAAACTTTTACTGGATTTCCACTTACTTTATCAAATCTCATCTCCACCACACAGGACAAGTTTGTATCTGTTATAGTTTTTGAGAAAATTGTGGTCATTTCATTTATGCGCGAATGTGCTCAGATTGCTATTCTATTGCATTTGGCACATGGTGACGATTATCTCGAGAGTGCAAAGTAGCCAAATGAAACTTTTACTGGATTTCCACTTACTTTATCAAATCTCATCTCCACCACACAGGACAAGTTTGCATCTGTTATAGTTTTTGAGAAAATTGTGGTCATTTCATTTATGCGCGAATGTGTTCAGATTGCTATTCTATTGCATTTGGCACATGGTGACGATTATCTCGAGAGTGCAAAGTAGCCAAATGAAACTTTTACTGGATTTCCACTTACTTTATCAAATCTCATCTCCACCACACAGGACAAGTTTGCATCTGTTATAGTTTTGGAGAAAATTGTGGTCATTTCATTTATGCGCGAATGTGCTCAGATTGCTATTCTATTGCATTTGGCACATGGTGACGATTATCTCGAGAGTGCAAAGTAGCCAAATGAAACTTTTACTGGATTTCCACTTACTTTATCAAATCTCATCTCCACCACACAGGACAAGTTTGCATCTGTTATAGTTTTGGAGAAAATTGTGGTCATTTCATATATGCGCGAATGTGTTCAGATTGATATTCTATTGCATTTGGCACATGGTGACGATTATCTCGAGAGTGCAAAGTAGCCAAATGAAACTTTTACTGGATTTCCACTTACTTTATCAAATCTCATCTCCACCACACAGGACAAGTTTGCATCTGTTATAGTTTTGGAGAAAATTGTGGTCATTTCATATATGCGCGAATGTGTTCAGATTGATATTCTATTGCATTTGGCACATGGTGACGATTATCTCGAGAGTGCAAAGTAGCCAAATGAAACTTTTACTGGATTTCCACTTACTTTATCAAATCTCATCTCCACCACACAGGACAAGTTTGCATCTGTTATAGTTTTTGAGAAAATTGTGGTCATTTCATTTATGCGCGAATGTGCTCAGATTGCTATTCTATTGCATTTGGCACATGGTGACGATTATCTCGAGAGTGCAAAGTAGCCAAATGAAACTTTTACTGGATTTCCACTTACTTTATCAAATCTCATCTCCACCACACAGGACAAGTTTGCATCTGTTATAGTTTTGGAGAAAATTGTGGTCATTTCATTTATGGGCGAATGTGCTCAGATTGCTATTCTATTGCATTTGGCACATGGTGACGATTATCTCGAGAGTGCAAAGTAGCCAAATGAATCTTTTACTAGATTTCCACTTACTTTATCAAATCTCATCTCAACCACACAGGACAAGTTTGCATCTGTTATAGTTTTTGAGAAAATTGTGGTCATTTCATTTATGCGCGAATGTGCTCAGATTGCTATTCTATTGCATTTGGCACATGGTGACGATTATCTCGAGAGTGCAAAGTAGCCAAATGAAACTTTTACTGGATTTCCACTTACTTTATCAAATCTCATCTCCACCACACAGGACAAGTTTGCATCTGTTATAGTTTTGGAGAAAATTGTGGTCATTTCATTTATGCGCGAATGTGTTCAGATTGCTATTCTATTGCATTTGGCACATGGTGACGATTATCTCGAGAGTGCAAAGTAGCCAAATGAAACTTTTACTGGATTTCCACTTACTTTATCAAATCTCATCTCCACCACACAGGACAAGTTTGCATCTGTTATAGTTTTGGAGAAAATTGTGGTCATTTCATATATGCGCGAATGTGTTCAGATTGATATTCTATTGCATTTGGCACATGGTGACGATTATCTCGAGAGTGCAAAATAGCCAAATGAAACTTTTACTGGATTTCCACTTACTTTATCAAATCTCATCTCCACCACACAGGACAAGTTTGCATCTGTTATAGTTTTTGAGAAAATTGTGGTCATTTCATTTATGAGCGAATGTGCTCAGATTGCTATTCTATTGCATTTGGCACATGGTGACGATTATCTCGAGAGTGCAAAGTAGCCAAATGAAACTTTTACTGGATTTCCACTTACTTTATCAAATCTCATCTCCACCACACAGGACAAGTTTGCATCTGTTATAGTTTTGGAGAAAATTGTGGTCATTTCATTTATGCGCGAATGTGTTCAGATTGCTATTCTATTGCATTTGGCACATGGTGACGATTATCTCGAGAGTGCAAAGTAGCCAAATGAAACTTTTACTGGATTTCCACTTACTTTATCAAATCTCATCTCCACCACACAGGACAAGTTTGCATCTGTTATAGTTTTTGAGAAAATTGTGGTCATTTCATTTATGCGCGAATGTGCTCAGATTGCTATTCTATTGCATTTGGCACATGGTGACGATTATCTCGAGAGTGCAAAGTAGCCAAATGAAACTTTTACTGGATTTCCACTTACTTTATCAAATCTCATCTCCACCACACAGGACAAGTTTGCATCTGTTATAGTTTTTGAGAAAATTGTGGTCATTTCATTTATGCACGAATGTGCTCAGATTGCTATTCTATTGCATTTGGCACATGGTGACGATTATCTCGAGAGTGCAAAGTAGCCAAATGAAACTTTTACTGGATTTCCACTTACTTTATCAAATCTCATCTCCACCACACAGGACAAGTTTGCATCTGTTATAGTTTTTGAGAAAATTGTGGTCATTTCATTTATGCGCGAATGTGCTCAGATTGCTATTCTATTGCATTTGGCACATGGTGACGATTATCTCGAGAGTGCAAAGTAGCCAAATGAAACTTTTACTGGATTTCCACTTACTTTATCAAATCTCATCTCCACCACACAGGACAAGATTGCATCTGTTATAGTTTTAGAGAAAATTGTGGTCATTTCATTTATGCGCGAATGTGTTCAGATTGCTATTCTATTGCATTTGGCACATGGTGACGATTATCTCGCGAGTGCAAAGTAGCCAAATGAAACTTTTACTGGATTTCCACTTACTTTATCAAATCTCATCTCCACCACACAGGACAAGTTTGCATCTGTTATAGTTTTTGAGAAAATTGTGGTAATTTCATTTATGCGCGAATGTGCTCAGATTGCTATTCTATTGCATTTGGCACATGGTGACGATTATCTCGAGAGTGCAAAGTAGCCAAATGAAACTTTTACTGGATTTCCACTTACTTTATCAAATCTCATCTCCACCACACAGGACAAGTTTGCATCTGTTATAGTTTTTGAGAAAATTGTGGTCATTTCATTTATGCGCGAATGTGCTCAGATTGCTATTCTATTGCATTTGGCACATGGTGACGATTATCTCGAGAGTGCAAAGTAGCCAAATGAAACTTTTACTGGATTTCCACTTACTTTATCAAATCTCATCTCCACCACACAGGACAAGTTTGCATCTGTTATAGTTTTGGAGAAAATTGTGGTCATTTCATTTATGCGCGAATGTGCTCAGATTGCTATTCTATTGCATTTGGCACATGGTGACGATTATCTCGAGAGTGCAAAGTAGCCAAATGAAACTTTTACTGGATTTCCACTTACTTTATCAAATCTCATCTCCACCACACAGGACAAGTTTGCATCTGTTATAGTTTTTGAGAAAATTGTGGTCATTTCATTTATGCGCGAATGTGCTCAGATTGCTATTCTATTGCATTTGGCACATGGTGACGATTATCTCGAGAGTGCAAAGTAGCCAAATGAAACTTTTACTGGATTTCCACTTACTTTATCAAATCTCATTTCCACCACACAGGACAAGTTTGCATCTGTTATAGTTTTTGGGAAAATTGTGGTCATTTCATTTATGCGCGAATGTGCTCAGATTGCTATTCTATTGCATTTGGCACATGGTGACGATTCTCTCGAGAGTGCAAAGTAGCCAAGTGAAACTTTTACTGGATTTCCACTTACTTTATCAAATCTCATCTCCACCACACAGGACAAGTTTGCATCTGTTATAGTTTTTGAGAAAATTGTGGTCATTTCATTTATGCGCGAATGTGCTCAGATTGCTATTCTATTGCATTTGGCACATGGTGACGATTATCTCAAGAGTGCAAAGTAGCCAAATGAAACTTTTACTGGATTTCCACTTACTTTATCAAATCTCATCTCCACCACACAGGACAAGTTTGCATCTGTTCTAGTTTTTGAGAAAATTGTGGTCATTTCATTTATGCGCGAATGTGCTCAGATTGCTATTCTATTGCATTTGGCACATGGTGACGATTATCTCGAGAGTGCAAAGTAGCTTAATGAAACTTTTACTGGATTTCCACTTACTTTATCAAATCTCATCTCCACCACACAGGACAAGTTTGCATCTGTTATAGTTTTGGAGAAAATTGTGGTCATTTCATTTATGCGCGAATGTGTTCAGATTGCTATTCTATTGCATTTGGCACATGGTGACGATTATCTCGAGAGTGCAAAGTAGCCAAATGAAACTTTTACTGGATTTCCACTTACTTTATCAAATCTCATCTCCACCACACAGGACAAGTTTGCATCTGTTATAGTTTTGGAGAAAATTGTGGTCATTTCATTTATGCGCGAATGTGCTCAGATTGCTATTCTATTGCATTTGGCACATGGTGACGATTATCTCGAGAGTGCAAAGTAGCCAAATGAAACTTTTACTGGATTTCCACTTACTTTATCAAATCTCATTTCCACCACACAGGACAAGTTTGCATCTGTTATAGTTTTTGAGAAAATTGTGGTCATTTCATTTATGCGCGAATGTGTTCAGATTGCTATTCTATTGCATTTGGCACATGGTGACGATTATCTCGAGAGTGCAAAGTAGCCAAATGAAACTTTTACTGGATTTCCACTTACTTTATCAAATCTCATCTCCACCACACAGGACAAGTTTGCATCTGTTATAGTTTTGGAGAAAATTGTGGTCATTTCATATATGCGCGAATGTGTTCAGATTAATATTCTATTGCATTTGGCACATGGTGACGATTATCTCGAGAGTGCAAAGTAGCCAAATGAAACTTTTACTGGATTTCCACTTACTTTATCAAATCTCATTTCCACCACACAGGACAAGTTTGCATCTGTTATAGTTTTTGGGAAAATTGTGGTCATTTCATTTATGCGCGAATGTGCTCAGATTGCTATTCTATTGCATTTGGCACATGGTGACGATTCTCTCGAGAGTGCAAAGTAGCCAAGTGAAACTTTTACTGGATTTCCACTTACTTTATCAAATCTCATCTCCACCACACAGGACAAGTTTGCATCTGTTATAGTTTTTGAGAAAATTGTGGTCATTTCATTTATGCGCGAATGTGCTCAGATTGCTATTCTATTGCATTTGGCACATGGTGACGATTATCTCAAGAGTGCAAAGTAGCCAAATGAAACTTTTACTGGATTTCCACTTACTTTATCAAATCTCATCTCCACCACACAGGACAAGTTTGCATCTGTTCTAGTTTTTGAGAAAATTGTGGTCATTTCATTTATGCGCGAATGTGCTCAGATTGCTATTCTATTGCATTTGGCACATGGTGACGATTATCTCGAGAGTGCAAAGTAGCTTAATGAAACTTTTACTGGATTTCCACTTACTTTATCAAATCTCATCTCCACCACACAGGACAAGTTTGCATCTGTTATAGTTTTGGAGAAAATTGTGGTCATTTCATTTATGCGCGAATGTGTTCAGATTGATATTCTATTGCATTTGGCACATGGTGACGATTATCTCGAGAGTGCAAAGTAGCCAAATGAAACTTTTACTGGATTTCCACTTACTTTATCAAATCTCATCTCCACCACACAGGACAAGTTTGCATCTGTTATAGTTTTGGAGAAAATTGTGGTCATTTCATTTATGCGCGAATGTGCTCAGATTGCTATTCTATTGCATTTGGCACATGGTGACGATTATCTCGAGAGTGCAAAGTAGCCAAATGAAACTTTTACTGGATTTCCACTTACTTTATCAAATCTCATTTCCACCACACAGGACAAGTTTGCATCTGTTATAGTTTTTGGGAAAATTGTGGTCATTTCATTTATGCGCGAATGTGCTCAGATTGCTATTCTATTGCATTTGGCACATGGTGACGATTCTCTCGAGAGTGCAAAGTAGCCAAGTGAAACTTTTACTGGATTTCCACTTACTTTATCAAATCTCATCTCCACCACACAGGACAAGTTTGCATCTGTTATAGTTTTTGAGAAAATTGTGGTCATTTCATTTATGCGCGAATGTGCTCAGATTGCTATTCTATTGCATTTGGCACATGGTGACGATTATCTCAAGAGTGCAAAGTAGCCAAATGAAACTTTTACTGGATTTCCACTTACTTTATCAAATCTCATCTCCACCACACAGGACAAGTTTGCATCTGTTCTAGTTTTTGAGAAAATTGTGGTCATTTCATTTATGCGCGAATGTGCTCAGATTGCTATTCTATTGCATTTGGCACATGGTGACGATTATCTCGAGAGTGCAAAGTAGCTTAATGAAACTTTTACTGGATTTCCACTTACTTTATCAAATCTCATCTCCACCACACAGGACAAGTTTGCATCTGTTATAGTTTTGGAGAAAATTGTGGTCATTTCATTTATGCGCGAATGTGTTCAGATTGATATTCTATTGCATTTGGCACATGGTGACGATTATCTCGAGAGTGCAAAGTAGCCAAATGAAACTTTTACTGGATTTCCACTTACTTTATCAAATCTCATCTCCACCACACAGGACAAGTTTGCATCTGTTATAGTTTTGGAGAAAATTGTGGTCATTTCATTTATGCGCGAATGTGCTCAGATTGCTATTCTATTGCATTTGGCACATGGTGACGATTATCTCGAGAGTGCAAAGTAGCCAAATGAAACTTTTACTGGATTTCCACTTACTTTATCAAATCTCATTTCCACCACACAGGACAAGTTTGCATCTGTTATAGTTTTTGAGAAAATTGTGGTCATTTCATTTATGCGCGAATGTGTTCAGATTGCTATTCTATTGCATTTGGCACATGGTGACGATTATCTCGAGAGTGCAAAGTAGCCAAATGAAACTTTTACTGGATTTCCACTTACTTTATCAAATCTCATCTCCACCACACAGGACAAGTTTGCATCTGTTATAGTTTTGGAGAAAATTGTGGTCATTTCATATATGCGCGAATGTGTTCAGATTAATATTCTATTGCATTTGGCACATGGTGACGATTATCTCGAGAGTGCAAAGTAGCCAAATGAAACTTTTACTGGATTTCCACTTACTTTATCAAATCTCATCTCCACCACACAGGACAAGTTTGCATCTGTTATAGTTTTTGAGAAAATTGTGGTCATTTCATTTATGCGCGAATGTGCTCAGATTGCTATTCTATTGCATTTGGCACATGGTGACGATTATCTCGAGAGTGCAAAGTAGCCAAATGAAACTTTTACTGGATTTCCACTTACTTTATCAAATCTCATCTCCACCACACAGGACAAGTTTGCATCTGTTATAGTTTTTGAGAAAATTGTGGTCCTTTCATTTATGCGCGAATGTGCTCAGATTGCTATTCTATTGCATTTGGCACATGGTGACGATTATCTCGAGAGTGCAAAGTAGCCAAATGAAACTTTTACTGGATTTCCACTTACTTTATCAAATCTCATCTCCACCACACAGGACAAGTTTGCATCTGTTATAGTTTTTGAGAAAATTGTGGTCATTTCATTTATACGCGAATGTGCTCAGATTGCTATTCTATTGCATTTGGCACATGGTGACGATTATCTCGAGAGTGCAAAGTAGCCAAATGAAACTTTTACTGGATTTCCACTTACTTTATCAAATCTCATCTCCACCACACAGGACAAGTTTGCATCTGTTATAGTTTTTGAGAAAATTGTGGTCATTTAATTTATGCGCGAATGTGCTCAGATTGCTATTCTATTGCATTTGGCACATGGTGACGATTATCTCGAGAGTGCAAAGTAGCCAAATGAAACTTTTACTGGATTTCCACTTACTTTATCAAATCTCATCTCCACCACACAGGACAAGTTTGCATCTGTTATAGTTTTTGAGAAAATTGTGGTCATTTCATTTATGCGCGAATGTGTTCAGATTGCTATTCTATTGCATTTGGCACATGGTGACGATTATCTCGAGAGTGCAAAGTAGCCAATTGAAACTTTTACTGGATTTCCACTTACTTCATCAAATCTCATCTAAACCACACAGGACAAGTTTGCATCTGTTATAGTTTTGGAGAAAATTGTGGTCATTTCATTTATGCGCAAATGTGCTCAGATTGCTATTCTATTGCATTTGGCACATGGTGACGATTATCTCGAGAGTGCAAAGTAGCCAAATGAAACTTTTACTGGATTTCCACTTACTTTATCAAATCTCATCTCCACCACACAGGACAAGTTTGCATCTGTTATAGTTTTTGAGAAAATTGTGGTCATTTCATTTATGCGCGAATGTGCTCAGATTGCTATTCTATTGCATTTGGCACATGGTGACGATTATCTCGAGAGTGCAAAGTAGCCAAATGAAACATTTACTGGATTTCCACTTACTTTATCAAATCTCATCTCCACCACACAGGACAAGTTTGCATCTGTTATAGTTTTTGAGAAAATTGTGGTCATTTCATTTATACGCGAATGTGCTCAGATTGCTATTCTATTGCATTTGGCACATGGTGACGATTATCTCGCGAGTGCAAAGTAGCCAAATGAAACTTTTACTGGATTTCCACTTACTTTATCAAATCTCATCTCCACCACACAGGACAAGTTTGCATCTGTTATAGTTTTTGAGAAAATTGTGGTAATTTCATTTATGCGCGAATGTGCTCAGATTGCTATTCTATTGCATTTGGCACATGGTGACGATTATCTCGAGAGTGCAAAGTAGCCAAATGAAACTTTTACTGGATTTCCACTTACTTTATCAAATCTCATCTCCACCACACAGGACAAGTTTGCATCTGTTATAGTTTTTGAGAAAATTGTGGTCATTTCATTTATGCGCGAATGTGTTCAGATTGCTATTCTATTGCATTTGGCACATGGTGACGATTATCTCGAGAGTGCAAAGTAGCCAAATGAAACTTTTACTGGATTTCCACTTACTTTATCAAATCTCATCTCCACCACACAGGACAAGTTTGCATCTGTTATAGTTTTTGAGAAAATTGTGGTCATTTCATTTATGCGCGAATGTGTTCAGATTGCTATTCTATTGCATTTGGCACATGGTGACGATTATCTCGAGAGTGCAAAGTAGCCAATTGAAACTTTTACTGGATTTCCACTTACTTCATCAAATCTCATCTAAACCACACAGGACAAGTTTGCATCTGTTATAGTTTTGGAGAAAATTGTGGTCATTTCATTTATGCGCAAATGTGCTCAGATTGCTATTCTATTGCATTTGGCACATGGTGACGATTATCTCGAGAGTGCAAAGTAGCCAAATGAAACTTTTACTGGATTTCCACTTACTTTATCAAATCTCATCTCCACCACACAGGACAAGTTTGCATCTGTTATAGTTTTTGAGAAAATTGTGGTCATTTCATTTATGCGCGAATGTGCTCAGATTGCTATTCTATTGCATTTGGCACATGGTGACGATTATCTCGAGAGTGCAAAGTAGCCAAATGAAACTTTTACTGGATTTCCACTTACTTTATCAAATCTCATCTCCACCACACAGGACAAGTTTGCATCTGTTATAGTTTTTGAGAAAATTGTGGTCATTTCATTTATACGCGAATGTGCTCAGATTGCTATTCTATTGCATTTGGCACATGGTGACGATTATCTCGCGAGTGCAAAGTAGCCAAATGAAACTTTTACTGGATTTCCACTTACTTTATCAAATCTCATCTCCACCACACAGGACAAGTTTGCATCTGTTATAGTTTTTGAGAAAATTGTGGTCATTTCATTTATGCGCGAATGTGCTCAGATTGCTATTCTATTGCATTTGGCACATGGTGACGATTATCTCGAGAGTGCAAAGTAGCCAAATGAAACTTTTACTGGATTTCCACTTACTTTATCAAATCTCATCTCCACCACACAGGACAAGTTTGCATCTGTTATAGTTTTGGAGAAAATTGTGGTCATTTCATATATGCGCGAATGTGTTCAGATTAATATTCTATTGCATTTGGCACATGGTGACGATTATCTCGAGAGTGCAAAGTAGCCAAATGAAACTTTTACTGGATTTCCACTTACTTTATCAAATCTCATCTCCACCACACAGGACAAGTTTGCATCTGTTATAGTTTTTGAGAAAATTGTGGTCATTTCATTTATGCGCGAATGTGCTCAGATTGCTATTCTATTGCATTTGGCACATGGTGACGATTATCTCGAGAGTGCAAAGTAGCCAAATGAAACTTTTACTGGATTTCCACTTACTTTATCAAATCTCATCTCCACCACACAGGACAAGTTTGCATCTGTTATAGTTTTTGAGAAAATTGTGGTCATTTCATTTATGCGCGAATGTGCTCAGATTGCTATTCTATTGCATTTGGCACATGGTGACGATTATCTCGAGAGTGCAAAGTAGCCAAATGAAACTTTTACTGGATTTCCACTTACTTTATCAAATCTCATCTCCACCACACAGGACAAGTTTGCATCTGTTATAGTTTTTGAGAAAATTGTGGTCATTTCATTTATACGCGAATGTGCTCAGATTGCTATTCTATTGCATTTGGCACATGGTGACGATTATCTCGAGAGTGCAAAGTAGCCAAATGAAACTTTTACTGGATTTCCACTTACTTTATCAAATCTCATCTCCACCACACAGGACAAGTTTGCATCTGTTATAGTTTTTGAGAAAATTGTGGTCATTTAATTTATGCGCGAATGTGCTCAGATTGCTATTCTATTGCATTTGGCACATGGTGACGATTATCTCGAGAGTGCAAAGTAGCCAAATGAAACTTTTACTGGATTTCCACTTACTTTATCAAATCTCATCTCCACCACACAGGACAAGTTTGCATCTGTTATAGTTTTTGAGAAAATTGTGGTCATTTCATTTATGCGCGAATGTGTTCAGATTGCTATTCTATTGCATTTGGCACATGGTGACGATTATCTCGAGAGTGCAAAGTAGCCAATTGAAACTTTTACTGGATTTCCACTTACTTCATCAAATCTCATCTAAACCACACAGGACAAGTTTGCATCTGTTATAGTTTTGGAGAAAATTGTGGTCATTTCATTTATGCGCAAATGTGCTCAGATTGCTATTCTATTGCATTTGGCACATGGTGACGATTATCTCGAGAGTGCAAAGTAGCCAAATGAAACTTTTACTGGATTTCCACTTACTTTATCAAATCTCATCTCCACCACACAGGACAAGTTTGCATCTGTTATAGTTTTTGAGAAAATTGTGGTCATTTCATTTATGCGCGAATGTGCTCAGATTGCTATTCTATTGCATTTGGCACATGGTGACGATTATCTCGAGAGTGCAAAGTAGCCAAATGAAACATTTACTGGATTTCCACTTACTTTATCAAATCTCATCTCCACCACACAGGACAAGTTTGCATCTGTTATAGTTTTTGAGAAAATTGTGGTCATTTCATTTATACGCGAATGTGCTCAGATTGCTATTCTATTGCATTTGGCACATGGTGACGATTATCTCGCGAGTGCAAAGTAGCCAAATGAAACTTTTACTGGATTTCCACTTACTTTATCAAATCTCATCTCCACCACACAGGACAAGTTTGCATCTGTTATAGTTTTTGAGAAAATTGTGGTAATTTCATTTATGCGCGAATGTGCTCAGATTGCTATTCTATTGCATTTGGCACATGGTGACGATTATCTCGAGAGTGCAAAGTAGCCAAATGAAACTTTTACTGGATTTCCACTTACTTTATCAAATCTCATCTCCACCACACAGGACAAGTTTGCATCTGTTATAGTTTTTGAGAAAATTGTGGTCATTTCATTTATGCGCGAATGTGTTCAGATTGCTATTCTATTGCATTTGGCACATGGTGACGATTATCTCGAGAGTGCAAAGTAGCCAAATGAAACTTTTACTGGATTTCCACTTACTTTATCAAATCTCATCTCCACCACACAGGACAAGTTTGCATCTGTTATAGTTTTTGAGAAAATTGTGGTCATTTCATTTATGCGCGAATGTGTTCAGATTGCTATTCTATTGCATTTGGCACATGGTGACGATTATCTCGAGAGTGCAAAGTAGCCAATTGAAACTTTTACTGGATTTCCACTTACTTCATCAAATCTCATCTAAACCACACAGGACAAGTTTGCATCTGTTATAGTTTTGGAGAAAATTGTGGTCATTTCATTTATGCGCAAATGTGCTCAGATTGCTATTCTATTGCATTTGGCACATGGTGACGATTATCTCGAGAGTGCAAAGTAGCCAAATGAAACTTTTACTGGATTTCCACTTACTTTATCAAATCTCATCTCCACCACACAGGACAAGTTTGCATCTGTTATAGTTTTTGAGAAAATTGTGGTCATTTCATTTATGCGCGAATGTGCTCAGATTGCTATTCTATTGCATTTGGCACATGGTGACGATTATCTCGAGAGTGCAAAGTAGCCAAATGAAACTTTTACTGGATTTCCACTTACTTTATCAAATCTCATCTCCACCACACAGGACAAGTTTGCATCTGTTATAGTTTTTGAGAAAATTGTGGTCATTTCATTTATACGCGAATGTGCTCAGATTGCTATTCTATTGCATTTGGCACATGGTGACGATTATCTCGCGAGTGCAAAGTAGCCAAATGAAACTTTTACTGGATTTCCACTTACTTTATCAAATCTCATCTCCACCACACAGGACAAGTTTGCATCTGTTATAGTTTTTGAGAAAATTGTGGTCATTTCATTTATGCGCGAATGTGCTCAGATTGCTATTCTATTGCATTTGGCACATGGTGACGATTATCTCGAGAGTGCAAAGTAGCCAAATGAAACTTTTACTGGATTTCCACTTACTTTATCAAATCTCATCTCCACCACACAGGACAAGTTTGCATCTGTTATAGTTTTGGAGAAAATTGTGGTCATTTCATATATGCGCGAATGTGTTCAGATTAATATTCTATTGCATTTGGCACATGGTGACGATTATCTCGAGAGTGCAAAGTAGCCAAATGAAACTTTTACTGGATTTCCACTTACTTTA
This sequence comes from Anomaloglossus baeobatrachus, assembly GCF_048569485.1. NCBI lineage: Eukaryota > Metazoa > Chordata > Amphibia > Anura > Aromobatidae > Anomaloglossus > Anomaloglossus baeobatrachus. Next base: position 87,683 of record NW_027442487.1, on the reverse strand, counting down.
TCAAATCTCATTTCCACCACACAGGACAAGTTTGCATCTGTTATAGTTTTTGAGAAAATTGTGGTCATTTCATTTATGCGCGAATGTGCTCAGATTGCTATTCTATTGCATTTGGCACATGGTGACGATTATCTCGAGAGTGCAAAGTAGCCAAATGAAACTTTTACTGGATTTCCACTTACTTTATCAAATCTCATCTCCACCACACAGGACAAGTTTGCATCTGTTATAGTTTTTGAGAAAATTGTGGTCATTTCATTTATACGCGAATGTGCTCAGATTGCTATTCTATTGCATTTGGCACATGGTGACGATTATCTCGAGAGTGCAAAGTAGCCAAATGAAACTTTTACTGGATTTCCACTTACTTTATCAAATCTCATCTCCACCACACAGGACATGTTTGCATCTGTTATAGTTTTTGAGAAAATTGTGGTCATTTCATTTATGCGCGAATGTGCTCAGATTGCTATTCTATTGCATTTGGCACATGGTGACGATTATCTCGAGAGTGCAAAGTAGCCAAATGAAACTTTTACTGGATTTCCACTTACTTTATCAAATCTCATCTCCACCACACAGAACAAGTTTGCATCTGTTATAGTTTTTGAGAAAATTGTGGTCATTTCATTTATGCGCGAATGTGTTCAGATTGCTATTCTATTGCATTTGGCACATGGTGACGATTATCTCGAGAGTGCAAAGTAGCCAATTGAAACTTTTACTGGATTTCCACTTACTTCATCAAATCTCATCTCCACCACACAGGACAAGTTTGCATCTGTTATAGTTTTGGAGAAAATTGTGGTCATTTCATTTATGCGCAAATGTGCTCAGATTGCTATTCTATTGCATTTGGCACATGGTGACGATTATCTCGAGAGTGCAAAGTAGCCAAATGAAACTTTTACTGGATTTCCACTTACTTTATCAAATCTCATCTCCACCACACAGGACAAGTTTGCATCTGTTATAGTTTTTGAGAAAATTGTGGTCATTTCATTTATACGCGAATGTGCTCAGATTGCTATTCTATTGCATTTGGCACATGGTGACGATTATCTCGAGAGTGCAAAGTAGCCAAATGAAACTTTTACTGGATTTCCACTTACTTTATCAAATCTCATCTCCACCACACAGGACAAGTTTGCATCTGTTATAGTTTTTGAGAAAATTGTGGTCATTTCATATATGCGCGAATGTGTTCAGATTAATATTCTATTGCATTTGGCACATGGTGACGATTATCTCGAGAGTGCAAAGTAGCCAAATGAAACTTTTACTGGATTTCCACTTACTTTATCAAATCTCATCTCCACCACACAGGACAAGTTTGCATCTGTTATAGTTTTTGAGAAAATTGTGGTCATTTCATTTATGCGCGAATGTGCTCAGATTGCTATTCTATTGCATTTGGCACATGGTGACGATTATCTCGAGAGTGCAAAGTAGCCAAATGAAACTTTTACTGGATTTCCACTTACTTTATCAAATCTCATCTCCACCACACAGGACAAGTTTGCATCTGTTATAGTTTTTGAGAAAATTGTGGTCATTTCATTTATGCGCGAATGTGCTCAGATTGCTATTCTATTGCATTTAGCACATGGTGGCGATTATCTCGAGAGTGCAAAGTAGCCAAATGAAACTTTTACTGGATTTCCACTTACTTTATCAAATCTCATCTCCACCACACAGGACAAGTTTGCATCTGTTATAGTTTTTGAGAAAATTGTGGTCATTTCATTTATACGCGAATGTGCTCAGATTGCTATTCTATTGCATTTGGCACATGGTGACGATTATCTCGAGAGTGCAAAGTAGCCAAATGAAACTTTTACTGGATTTCCACTTACTTTATCAAATCTCATCTCCACCACACAGGACATGTTTGCATCTGTTATAGTTTTTGAGAAAATTGTGGTCATTTCATTTATGCGCGAATGTGCTCAGATTGCTATTCTATTGCATTTGGCACATGGTGACGATTATCTCGAGAGTGCAAAGTAGCCAAATGAAACTTTTACTGGATTTCCACTTACTTTATCAAATCTCATCTCCACCACACAGGACAAGTTTGCATCTGTTATAGTTTTTGAGAAAATTGTGGTCATTTCATTTATGCGCGAATGTGTTCAGATTGCTATTCTATTGCATTTGGCACATGGTGACGATTATCTCGAGAGTGCAAAGTAGCCAATTGAAACTTTTACTGGATTTCCACTTACTTCATCAAATCTCATCTCCACCACACAGGACAAGTTTGCATCTGTTATAGTTTTGGAGAAAATTGTGGTCATTTCATTTATGCGCAAATGTGCTCAGATTGCTATTCTATTGCATTTGGCACATGGTGACGATTATCTCGAGAGTGCAAAGTAGCCAAATGAAACTTTTACTGGATTTCCACTTACTTTATCAAATCTCATCTCCACCACACAGGACAAGTTTGCATCTGTTATAGTTTTTGAGAAAATTGTGGTCATTTCATTTATACGCGAATGTGCTCAGATTGCTATTCTATTGCATTTGGCACATGGTGACGATTATCTCAAGAGTGCAAAGTAGCCAAATGAAACTTTTACTGGATTTCCACTTACTTTATCAAATCTCATCTCCACCACACAGGACAAGTTTGCATCTGTTATAGTTTTTGAGAAAATTGTGGTCTTTTCATTTATGCGCGAATGTGCTCAGATTGCTATTCTATTGCATTTGGCACATGGTGACGATTATCTCGAGAGTGCAAAGTAGCCAAATGAAACTTTTACTGGATTTCCACTTACTTTATCAAATCTCATCTCCACCACACAGGACAAGTTTGCATCTGTTATAGTTTTTGAGAAAATTGTGGTCATTTCATTTATGCGCGAATGTGTTCAGATTGCTATTCTATTGCATTTGGCACATGGTGACGATTATCTCGAGAGTGCAAAGTAGCCAAATGAAACTTTTACTGGATTTCCACTTACTTTATCAAATCTCATCTCCACCACACAGGACAAGTTTGCATCTGTTATAGTTTTGGAGAAAATTGTGGTCATTTCATTTATGCGCGAATGTGCTCAGATTGCTATTCTATTGCATTTGGCACATGGTGACGATTATCTCGGGAGTGCAAAGTAGCCAAATGAAACTTTTACTGGATTTCCACTTACTTTATCAAATCTCATCTCCACCACACAGGACAAGTTTGCATCTGTTATAGTTTTTGAGAAAATTGTGGTCATTTCATTTATGCGCGAATGTGTTCAGATTGCTATTCTATTGCATTTGGCACATGGTGACGATTATCTCGAGAGTGTAAAGTAGCCAATTGAAACTTTTACTGGATTTCCACTTACTTTATCAAATCTCATCTCCACCACACAGGACAAGTTTGCATCTGTTATAGTTTTGGAGAAAATTGTGGTCATTTCATTTATGCGCGAATGTGCTCAGATTGCTATTCTATTGCATTTGGCACATGGTGACGATTATCTCGAGAGTGCAAAGTAGCCAAATGAAACTTTTACTGGATTTCCACTTACTTTATCAAATCTCATCTCCACCACACAGGACAAGTTTGCATCTGTTATAGTTTTTGAGAAAATTGTGGTCATTTCATTTATACGCGAATGTGCTCAGATTGCTATTCTATTGCATTTGGCACATGGTGACGATTATCTCGAGAGTGCAAAGTAGCCAAATGAAACTTTTACTGGATTTCCACTTACTTTATCAAATCTCATCTCCACCACACAGGACAAGTTTGCATCTGTTATAGTTTTTGAGAAAATTGTGGTCATTTCATTTATGCGCGAATGTGCTCAGATTGCTATTCTATTGCATTTGGCACATGGTGACGATTATCTCGAGAGTGCAAAGTAGCCAATTGAAACTTTTACTGGATTTCCACTTACTTCATCAAATCTCATCTCCACCACACAGGACAAGTTTGCATCTGTTATAGTTTTGGAGAAAATTGTGGTCATTTCATTTATGCGCAAATGTGCTCAGATTGCTATTCTATTGCATTTGGCACATGGTGACGATTATCTCGAGAGTGCAAAGTAGCCAAATGAAACTTTTACTGGATTTCCACTTACTTTATCAAATCTCATCTCCACCACACAGGACAAGTTTGCATCTGTTATAGTTTTTGAGAAAATTGTGGTCATTTCATTTATACGCGAATGTGCTCAGATTGCTATTCTATTGCATTTGGCACATGGTGACGATTATCTCAAGAGTGCAAAGTAGCCAAATGAAACTTTTACTGGATTTCCACTTACTTTATCAAATCTCATCTCCACCACACAGGACAAGTTTGCATCTGTTATAGTTTTTGAGAAAATTGTGGTCTTTTCATTTATGCGCGAATGTGCTCAGATTGCTATTCTATTGCATTTGGCACATGGTGACGATTATCTCGAGAGTGCAAAGTAGCCAAATGAAACTTTTACTGGATTTCCACTTACTTTATCAAATCTCATCTCCACCACACAGGACAAGTTTGCATCTGTTATAGTTTTTGAGAAAATTGTGGTCATTTCATTTATGCGCGAATGTGTTCAGATTGCTATTCTATTGCATTTGGCACATGGTGACGATTATCTCGAGAGTGCAAAGTAGCCAAATGAAACTTTTACTGGATTTCCACTTACTTTATCAAATCTCATCTCCACCACACAGGACAAGTTTGCATCTGTTATAGTTTTGGAGAAAATTGTGGTCATTTTATTTATGCGCGAATGTGCTCAGATTGCTATTCTATTGCATTTGGCACATGGTGACGATTATCTCGAGAGTGCAAAGTAGCCAAATGAAACTTTTACTGGATTTCCACTTACTTTATCAAATCTCATCTCCACCACACAGGACAAGTTTGCATCTGTTATAGTTTTTGAGAAAATTGTGGTCATTTCATTTATGCGCGAATGTGTTCAGATTGCTATTCTATTGCATTTGGCACATGGTGACGATTATCTCGAGAGTGTAAAGTAGCCAATTGAAACTTTTACTGGATTTCCACTTACTTTATCAAATCTCATCTCCACCACACAGGACAAGTTTGCATCTGTTATAGTTTTTGAGAAAATTGTGGTCATTTCATTTATGCGCGAATGTGCTCAGATTGCTATTCTATTGCATTTGGCACATGGTGACGATTATCTCGAGAGTGCAAAGTAGCCAAATGAAACTTTTACTGGATTTCCACTTACTTTATCAAATCTCATCTCCACCACACAGGACAAGTTTGCATCTGTTATAGTTTTTGAGAAAATTGTGGTCATTTCATTTATGCGCGAATGTGCTCAGATTGCTATTCTATTGCATTTAGCACATGGTGGCGATTATCTCGAGAGTGCAAAGTAGCCAAATGAAACTTTTACTGGATTTCCACTTACTTTATCAAATCTCATCTCCACCACACAGGACAAGTTTGCATCTGTTATAGTTTTTGAGAAAATTGTGGTCATTTCATTTATACGCGAATGTGCTCAGATTGCTATTCTATTGCATTTGGCACATGGTGACGATTATCTCGAGAGTGCAAAGTAGCCAAATGAAACTTTTACTGGATTTCCACTTACTTTATCAAATCTCATCTCCACCACACAGGACATGTTTGCATCTGTTATAGTTTTTGAGAAAATTGTGGTCATTTCATTTATGCGCGAATGTGCTCAGATTGCTATTCTATTGCATTTGGCACATGGTGACGATTATCTCGAGAGTGCAAAGTAGCCAAATGAAACTTTTACTGGATTTCCACTTACTTTATCAAATCTCATCTCCACCACACAGGACAAGTTTGCATCTGTTATAGTTTTTGAGAAAATTGTGGTCATTTCATTTATGCGCGAATGTGCTCAGATTGCTATTCTATTGCATTTAGCACATGGTGGCGATTATCTCGAGAGTGCAAAGTAGCCAAATGAAACTTTTACTGGATTTCCACTTACTTTATCAAATCTCATCTCCACCACACAGGACAAGTTTGCATCTGTTATAGTTTTTGAGAAAATTGTGGTCATTTCATTTATACGCGAATGTGCTCAGATTGCTATTCTATTGCATTTGGCACATGGTGACGATTATCTCGAGAGTGCAAAGTAGCCAAATGAAACTTTTACTGGATTTCCACTTACTTTATCAAATCTCATCTCCACCACACAGGACATGTTTGCATCTGTTATAGTTTTTGAGAAAATTGTGGTCATTTCATTTATGCGCGAATGTGCTCAGATTGCTATTCTATTGCATTTGGCACATGGTGACGATTATCTCGAGAGTGCAAAGTAGCCAAATGAAACTTTTACTGGATTTCCACTTACTTTATCAAATCTCATCTCCACCACACAGGACAAGTTTGCATCTGTTATAGTTTTTGAGAAAATTGTGGTCATTTCATTTATGCGCGAATGTGTTCAGATTGCTATTCTATTGCATTTGGCACATGGTGACGATTATCTCGAGAGTGCAAAGTAGCCAATTGAAACTTTTACTGGATTTCCACTTACTTCATCAAATCTCATCTCCACCACACAGGACAAGTTTGCATCTGTTATAGCTTTGGAGAAAATTGTGGTCATTTCATTTATGCGCAAATGTGCTCAGATTGCTATTCTATTGCATTTGGCACATGGTGACGATTATCTCGAGAGTGCAAAGTAGCCAAATGAAACTTTTACTGGATTTCCACTTACTTTATCAAATCTCATCTCCACCACACAGGACAAGTTTGCATCTGTTATAGTTTTTGAGAAAATTGTGGTCATTTCATTTATACGCGAATGTGCTCAGATTGCTATTCTATTGCATTTGGCACATGGTGACGATTATCTCAAGAGTGCAAAGTAGCCAAATGAAACTTTTACTGGATTTCCACTTACTTTATCAAATCTCATCTCCACCACACAGGACAAGTTTGCATCTGTTATAGTTTTTGAGAAAATTGTGGTCTTTTCATTTATGCGCGAATGTGCTCAGATTGCTATTCTATTGCATTTGGCACATGGTGACGATTATCTCGAGAGTGCAAAGTAGCCAAATGAAACTTTTACTGGATTTCCACTTACTTTATCAAATCTCATCTCCACCACACAGGACAAGTTTGCATCTGTTATAGTTTTTGAGAAAATTGTGGTCATTTCATTTATGCGCGAATGTGTTCAGATTGCTATTCTATTGCATTTGGCACATGGTGACGATTATCTCGAGAGTGCAAAGTAGCCAAATGAAACTTTTACTGGATTTCCACTTACTTTATCAAATCTCATCTCCACCACACAGGACAAGTTTGCATCTGTTATAGTTTTGGAGAAAATTGTGGTCATTTCATTTATGCGCGAATGTGCTCAGATTGCTATTCTATTGCATTTGGCACATGGTGACGATTATCTCGAGAGTGCAAAGTAGCCAAATGAAACTTTTACTGGATTTCCACTTACTTTATCAAATCTCATCTCCACCACACAGGACAAGTTTGCATCTGTTATAGTTTTTGAGAAAATTGTGGTCATTTCATTTATGCGCGAATGTGTTCAGATTGCTATTCTATTGCATTTGGCACATGGTGACGATTATCTCGAGAGTGTAAAGTAGCCAATTGAAACTTTTACTGGATTTCCACTTACTTTATCAAATCTCATCTCCACCACACAGGACAAGTTTGCATCTGTTATAGTTTTGGAGAAAATTGTGGTCATTTCATTTATGCGCGAATGTGCTCAGATTGCTATTCTATTGCATTTGGCACATGGTGACGATTATCTCGAGAGTGCAAAGTAGCCAAATGAAACTTTTACTGGATTTCCACTTACTTTATCAAATCTCATCTCCACCACACAGGACAAGTTTGCATCTGTTATAGTTTTTGAGAAAATTGTGGTCATTTCATTTATACGCGAATGTGCTCAGATTGCTATTCTATTGCATTTGGCACATGGTGACGATTATCTCGAGAGTGCAAAGTAGCCAAATGAAACTTTTACTGGATTTCCACTTACTTTATCAAATCTCATCTCCACCACACAGGACAAGTTTGCATCTGTTATAGTTTTTGAGAAAATTGTGGTCATTTCATTTATGCGCGAATGTGCTCAGATTGCTATTCTATTGCATTTGGCACATGGTGACGATTATCTCGAGAGTGCAAAGTAGCCAATTGAAACTTTTACTGGATTTCCACTTACTTCATCAAATCTCATCTCCACCACACAGGACAAGTTTGCATCTGTTATAGTTTTGGAGAAAATTGTGGTCATTTCATTTATGCGCAAATGTGCTCAGATTGCTATTCTATTGCATTTGGCACATGGTGACGATTATCTCGAGAGTGCAAAGTAGCCAAATGAAACTTTTACTGGATTTCCACTTACTTTATCAAATCTCATCTCCACCACACAGGACAAGTTTGCATCTGTTATAGTTTTTGAGAAAATTGTGGTCATTTCATTTATACGCGAATGTGCTCAGATTGCTATTCTATTGCATTTGGCACATGGTGACGATTATCTCAAGAGTGCAAAGTAGCCAAATGAAACTTTTACTGGATTTCCACTTACTTTATCAAATCTCATCTCCACCACACAGGACAAGTTTGCATCTGTTATAGTTTTTGAGAAAATTGTGGTCTTTTCATTTATGCGCGAATGTGCTCAGATTGCTATTCTATTGCATTTGGCACATGGTGACGATTATCTCGAGAGTGCAAAGTAGCCAAATGAAACTTTTACTGGATTTCCACTTACTTTATCAAATCTCATCTCCACCACACAGGACAAGTTTGCATCTGTTATAGTTTTTGAGAAAATTGTGGTCATTTCATTTATGCGCGAATGTGTTCAGATTGCTATTCTATTGCATTTGGCACATGGTGACGATTATCTCGAGAGTGCAAAGTAGCCAAATGAAACTTTTACTGGATTTCCACTTACTTTATCAAATCTCATCTCCACCACACAGGACAAGTTTGCATCTGTTATAGTTTTGGAGAAAATTGTGGTCATTTCATTTATGCGCGAATGTGCTCAGATTGCTATTCTATTGCATTTGGCACATGGTGACGATTATCTCGAGAGTGCAAAGTAGCCAAATGAAACTTTTACTGGATTTCCACTTACTTTATCAAATCTCATCTCCACCACACAGGACAAGTTTGCATCTGTTATAGTTTTTGAGAAAATTGTGGTCATTTCATTTATGCGCGAATGTGTTCAGATTGCTATTCTATTGCATTTGGCACATGGTGACGATTATCTCGAGAGTGTAAAGTAGCCAATTGAAACTTTTACTGGATTTCCACTTACTTTATCAAATCTCATCTCCACCACACAGGACAAGTTTGCATCTGTTATAGTTTTGGAGAAAATTGTGGTCATTTCATTTATGCGCGAATGTGCTCAGATTGCTATTCTATTGCATTTGGCACATGGTGACGATTATCTCGAGAGTGCAAAGTAGCCAAATGAAACTTTTACTGGATTTCCACTTACTTTATCAAATCTCATCTCCACCACACAGGACAAGTTTGCATCTGTTATAGTTTTTGAGAAAATTGTGGTCATTTCATTTATACGCGAATGTGCTCAGATTGCTATTCTATTGCATTTGGCACATGGTGACGATTATCTCGAGAGTGCAAAGTAGCCAAATGAAACTTTTACTGGATTTCCACTTACTTTATCAAATCTCATCTCCACCACACAGGACAAGTTTGCATCTGTTATAGTTTTTGAGAAAATTGTGGTCATTTCATTTATGCGCGAATGTGCTCAGATTGCTATTCTATTGCATTTGGCACATGGTGACGATTATCTCGAGAGTGCAAAGTAGCCAAATGAAACTTTTACTGGATTTCCACTTACTTTATCAAATCTCATCGCCACCACACAGGACAAGTTTGCATCTGTTATAGTTTTTGAGAAAATTGTGGTCATTTCATTTATGCGCGAATGTGTTTAGATTGCTATTCTATTGCATTTGGCACATGGTGACGATTATCTCGAGAGTGCAAAGTAGCCAAATGAAACTTTTACTGGATTTCCACTTACTTTATCAAATCTCATCTCCACCACACAGGACAAGTTTGCATCTGTTATAGTTTTGGAGAAAATTGTGGTCATTTCATTTATGCGCGAATGTGCTCAGATTGCTATTCTATTGCATTTGGCACATGGTGACGATTATCTCGAGAGTGCAAAGTAGCCAAATGAAACTTTTACTGGATTTCCACTTACTTTATCAAATCTCATCTCCACCACACAGGACAAGTTTGCATCTGTTATAGTTTTGGAGAAAATTGTGGTCATTTCATTTATGCGCGAATGTGTTCAGATTGCTATTCTATTGCATTTGGCACATGGTGACGATTATCTCGAGAGTGCAAAGTAGCCAAATGAAACTTTTACTGGATTTCCACTTACTTTATCAAATCTCATCTCCACCACACAGGACAAGTTTGCATCTGTTATAGTTTTGGAGAAAATTGTGGTCATTTCATTTATGCGCGAATGTGCTCAGATTGCTATTCTATTGCATTTGGCACATGGTGACGATTATCTCGAGAGTGCAAAGTAGCCAAATGAAACTTTTACTGGATTTCCACTTACTTTATCAAATCTCATCTCCACCACACAGGACAAGTTTGCATCTGTTATAGTTTTTGAGAAAATTGTGGTCATTTCATTTATGCGCGAATGTGCTCAGATTGCTATTCTATTGCATTTGGCACATGGTGACGATTATCTCGAGAGTGCAAAGTAGCCAAATGAAACTTTTACTGGATTTCCACTTACTTTATCAAATCTCATCTCCACCACACAGGACAAGTTTGCATCTGTTATAGTTTTTGAGAAAATTGTGGTCATTTCATTTATGCGCGAATGTGCTCAGATTGCTATTCTATTGCATTTGGCACATGGTGACGATTATCTCGAGAGTGCAAAGTAGCCAAATGAAACTTTTACTGGATTTCCACTTACTTTATCAAATCTCATCTCCACCACACAGGACAAGTTTGCATCTGTTATAGTTTTGGAGAAAATTGTGGTCATTTCATTTATGCGCGAATGTGTTCAGATTGCTATTCTATTGCATTTGGCACATGGTGACGATTATCTCGAGAGTGCAAAGTAGCCAAATGAAACTTTTACTGGATTTCCACTTACTTTATCAAATCTCATCTCCACCACACAGGACAAGTTTGCATCTGTTATAGTTTTGGAGAAAATTGTGGTCATTTCATTTATTCGCGAATGTGCTCAGATTGCTATTCTATTGCATTTGGCACATGGTGACGATTATCTCGAGAGTGCAAAGTAGCCAAATGAAACTTTTACTGGATTTCCACTTACTTTATCAAATCTCATCTCCACCACACAGGACAAGTTTGCATCTGTTATAGTTTTGGAGAAAATTGTGGTCATTTCATTTATGCGCGAATGTGCTCAGATTGCTATTCTTTTGCATTTGGCACATGGTGACGATTATCTCGAGAGTGCAAAGTAGCCAAATGAAACTTTTACTGGATTTCCACTTACTTTATCAAATCTCATCTCCACCACACAGGACAAGTTTGCATCTGTTATAGTTTTGGAGAAAATTGTGGTCATTTCATTTATGCGCGAATGTGTTCAGATTGCTATTCTATTGCATTTGGCACATGGTGACGATTATCTCGAGAGTGCAAAGTAGCCAAATGAAACTTTTACTGGATTTCCACTTACTTTATCAAATCTCATCTCCACCACACAGGACAAGTTTGCATCTGTTATAGTTTTGGAGAAAATTGTGGTCATTTCATTTATGCGCGAATGTGCTCAGATTGCTATTCTATTGCATTTGGCACATGGTGACGATTATCTCGAGAGTGCAAAGTAGCCAAATGAAACTTTTACTGGATTTCCACTTACTTTATCAAATCTCATCTCCACCACACAGGACAAGTTTGCATCTGTTATAGTTTTGGAGAAAATTGTGGTCATTTCATTTATGCGCGAATGTGTTCAGATTGCTATTCTATTGCATTTGGCACATGGTGACGATTATCTCGAGAGTGCAAAGTAGCCAATTGAAACTTTTACTGGATTTCCACTTACTTTATCAAATCTCATCTCCACCACACAGGACAAGTTTGCATCTGTTATAGTTTTGGAGAAAATTGTGGTCATTTCATTTATGCGCGAATGTGCTCAGATTGCTATTCTACTGCATTTGGCACATGGTGACGATTATCTCGAGAGTGCAAAGTAGCCAAATGAAACTTTTACTGGATTTTCACTTACTTTATCAAATCTCATCTCCACCACACAGGACAAGTTTGCATCTGTTATAGTTTTGGAGAAAATTGTGGTCATTTCATTTATGCGCGAATGTGCTCAGATTGCTATTCTATTGCATTTGGCACATGGTGACGATTATCTCGAGAGTGCAAAGTAGCCAAATGAAACTTTTACTGGATTTCCACTTACTTTATCAAATCTCATCTCCACCACACAGGACAAGTTTGCATCTGTTATAGTTTTTGAGAAAATTGTGGTCATTTCATTTATGCGCGAATGTGCTCAGATTGCTATTCTATTGCATTTGGCACATGGTGACGATTATCTCGAGAGTGCAAAGTAGCCAAATGAAACTTTTACTGGATTTCCACTTACTTTATCAAATCTCATCTCCACCACACAGGACAAGTTTGCATCTGTTATAGTTTTGGAGAAAATTGTGGTCATTTCATTTATGCGCGAATGTGTTCAGATTGCTATTCTATTGCATTTGGCACATGGTGACGATTATCTCGAGAGTGCAAAGTAGCCAAATGAAACTTTTACTGGATTTCCACTTACTTTATCAAATCTCATCTCCACCACACAGGACAAGTTTGCATCTGTTATAGTTTTGGAGAAAATTGTGGTCATTTCATTTATTCGCGAATGTGCTCAGATTGCTATTCTATTGCATTTGGCACATGGTGACGATTATCTCGAGAGTGCAAAGTAGCCAAATGAAACTTTTACTGGATTTCCACTTACTTTATCAAATCTCATCTCCACCACACAGGACAAGTTTGCATCTGTTATAGTTTTGGAGAAAATTGTGGTCATTTCATTTATGCGCGAATGTGCTCAGATTGCTATTCTTTTGCATTTGGCACATGGTGACGATTATCTCGAGAGTGCAAAGTAGCCAAATGAAACTTTTACTGGATTTCCACTTACTTTATCAAATCTCATCTCCACCACACAGGACAAGTTTGCATCTGTTATAGTTTTGGAGAAAATTGTGGTCATTTCATTTATGCGCGAATGTGTTCAGATTGCTATTCTATTGCATTTGGCACATGGTGACGATTATCTCGAGAGTGCAAAGTAGCCAAATGAAACTTTTACTGGATTTCCACTTACTTTATCAAATCTCATCTCCACCACACAGGACAAGTTTGCATCTGTTATAGTTTTGGAGAAAATTGTGGTCATTTCATTTATGCGCGAATGTGCTCAGATTGCTATTCTATTGCATTTGGCACATGGTGACGATTATCTCGAGAGTGCAAAGTAGCCAAATGAAACTTTTACTGGATTTCCACTTACTTTATCAAATCTCATCTCCACCACACAGGACAAGTTTGCATCTGTTATAGTTTTGGAGAAAATTGTGGTCATTTCATTTATGTGCGAATGTGTTCAGATTGCTATTCTATTGCATTTGGCACATGGTGACGATTATCTCGAGAGTGCAAAGTAGCCAATTGAAACTTTTACTGGATTTCCACTTACTTTATCAAATCTCATCTCCACCACACAGGACAAGTTTGCATCTGTTATAGTTTTGGAGAAAATTGTGGTCATTTCATTTATGCGCGAATGTGCTCAGATTGCTATTCTACTGCATTTGGCACATGGTGACGATTATCTCGAGAGTGCAAAGTAGCCAAATGAAACTTTTACTGGATTTTCACTTACTTTATCAAATCTCATCTCCACCACACAGGACAAGTTTGCATCTGTTATAGTTTTGGAGAAAATTGTGGTCATTTCATTTATGCGCGAATGTGCTCAGATTGCTATTCTATTGCATTTGGCACATGGTGACGATTATCTCGAGAGTGCAAAGTAGCCAAATGAAACTTTTACTGGATTTCCACTTACTTTATCAAATCTCATCTCCACCACACAGGACAAGTTTGCATCTGTTATAGTTTTTGAGAAAATTGTGGTCATTTCATTTATGCGCGAATGTGCTCAGATTGCTATTCTATTGCATTTGGCACATGGTGACGATTATCTCGAGAGTGCAAAGTAGCCAAATGAAACTTTTACTGGATTTCCACTTACTTTATCAAATCTCATCTCCACCACACAGGACAAGTTTGCATCTGTTATAGTTTTTGAGAAAATTGTGGTCATTTCATTTATGCGCGAATGTGCTCAGATTGCTATTCTATTGCATTTGACAAATGGTGACGATTATCTCGAGAGTGCAAAGTAGCCAAATGAAACTTTTACTGGATTTCCACTTACTTTATCAAATCTCATCTCCACCACACAGGACAAGTTTGCATCTGTTATAGTTTTGGAGAAAATTGTGGTCATTTCATTTATGCGCGAATGTGTTCAGATTGCTATTCTATTGCATTTGGCACATGGTGACGATTATCTCGAGAGTGCAAAGTAGCCAAATGAAACTTTTACTGGATTTCCACTTACTTTATCAAATCTCATCTCCACCACACAGGACAAGTTTGCATCTGTTATAGTTTTGGAGAAAATTGTGGTCATTTCATTTATGCGCGAATGTGCTCAGATTGCTATTCTATTGCATTTGGAACATGGTGACGATTATCTCGAGAGTGCAAAGTAGTCAAATGAAACTTTTACTGGATTTCCACTTACTTTATCAAATCTCATCTCCACCACACAGGACAAGTTTGCATCTGTTATAGTTTTGGAGAAAATTGTGGTCATTTCATTTATGCGCGAATGTGCTCAGATTGCTATTCTTTTGCATTTGGCACATGGTGACGATTATCTCGAGAGTGCAAAGTAGCCAAATGAAACTTTTACTGGATTTCCACTTACTTTATCAAATCTCATCTCCACCACACAGGACAAGTTTGCATCTGTTATAGTTTTGGAGAAAATTGTGGTCATTTCATTTATGCACGAATGTGTTCAGATTGCTATTCTATTGCATTTGGCACATGGTGACGATTATCTCGAGAGTGCAAAGTAGCCAAATGAAACTTTTACTGGATTTCCACTTACTTTATCAAATCTCATCTCCACCACACAGGACAAGTTTGCATCTGTTATAGTTTTGGAGAAAATTGTGGTCATTTCATTTATGCGCGAATGTGCTCAGATTGCTATTCTATTGCATTTGGCACATGGTGACGATTATCTCGAGAGTGCAAAGTAGCCAAATGAAACTTTTACTGGATTTCCACTTACTTTATCAAATCTCATCTCCACCACACAGGACAAGTTTGCATCTGTTATAGTTTTGGAGAAAATTGTGGTCATTTCATTTATGCGCGAATGTGTTCAGATTGCTATTCTATTGCATTTGGCACATGGTGACGATTATCTCGAGAGTGCAAAGTAGCCAAATGAAACTTTTACTGGATTTCCACTTACTTTATCAAATCTCATCTCCACCACACAGGACAAGTTTGCATCTGTTATAGTTTTGGAGAAAATTGTGGTCATTTCATTTATGCGCGAATGTGCTCAGATTGCTATTCTATTGCATTT
Organism: Anomaloglossus baeobatrachus; assembly: GCF_048569485.1. Lineage (NCBI taxonomy): Eukaryota > Metazoa > Chordata > Amphibia > Anura > Aromobatidae > Anomaloglossus > Anomaloglossus baeobatrachus. Next base: position 71,946 of record NW_027442487.1, on the reverse strand, counting down.
GGCACATGGTGACGATTATCTCGAGAGTGCAAAGTAGCCAAATGAAACTTTTACTGGATTTCCACTTACTTTATCAAATCTCATCTCCACCACACAGGACAAGTTTGCATCTGTTATAGTTTTGGAGAAAATTGTGGTCATTTCATTTATGTGCGAATGTGTTCAGATTGCTATTCTATTGCATTTGGCACATGGTGACGATTATCTCGAGAGTGCAAAGTAGCCAATTGAAACTTTTACTGGATTTCCACTTACTTTATCAAATCTCATCTCCACCACACAGGACAAGTTTGCATCTGTTATAGTTTTGGAGAAAATTGTGGTCATTTCATTTATGCGCGAATGTGCTCAGATTGCTATTCTACTGCATTTGGCACATGGTGACGATTATCTCGAGAGTGCAAAGTAGCCAAATGAAACTTTTACTGGATTTTCACTTACTTTATCAAATCTCATCTCCACCACACAGGACAAGTTTGCATCTGTTATAGTTTTGGAGAAAATTGTGGTCATTTCATTTATGCGCGAATGTGCTCAGATTGCTATTCTATTGCATTTGGCACATGGTGACGATTATCTCGAGAGTGCAAAGTAGCCAAATGAAACTTTTACTGGATTTCCACTTACTTTATCAAATCTCATCTCCACCACACAGGACAAGTTTGCATCTGTTATAGTTTTTGAGAAAATTGTGGTCATTTCATTTATGCGCGAATGTGCTCAGATTGCTATTCTATTGCATTTGGCACATGGTGACGATTATCTCGAGAGTGCAAAGTAGCCAAATGAAACTTTTACTGGATTTCCACTTACTTTATCAAATCTCATCTCCACCACACAGGACAAGTTTGCATCTGTTATAGTTTTTGAGAAAATTGTGGTCATTTCATTTATGCGCGAATGTGCTCAGATTGCTATTCTATTGCATTTGACAAATGGTGACGATTATCTCGAGAGTGCAAAGTAGCCAAATGAAACTTTTACTGGATTTCCACTTACTTTATCAAATCTCATCTCCACCACACAGGACAAGTTTGCATCTGTTATAGTTTTGGAGAAAATTGTGGTCATTTCATTTATGCGCGAATGTGTTCAGATTGCTATTCTATTGCATTTGGCACATGGTGACGATTATCTCGAGAGTGCAAAGTAGCCAAATGAAACTTTTACTGGATTTCCACTTACTTTATCAAATCTCATCTCCACCACACAGGACAAGTTTGCATCTGTTATAGTTTTGGAGAAAATTGTGGTCATTTCATTTATGCGCGAATGTGCTCAGATTGCTATTCTATTGCATTTGGAACATGGTGACGATTATCTCGAGAGTGCAAAGTAGTCAAATGAAACTTTTACTGGATTTCCACTTACTTTATCAAATCTCATCTCCACCACACAGGACAAGTTTGCATCTGTTATAGTTTTGGAGAAAATTGTGGTCATTTCATTTATGCGCGAATGTGCTCAGATTGCTATTCTTTTGCATTTGGCACATGGTGACGATTATCTCGAGAGTGCAAAGTAGCCAAATGAAACTTTTACTGGATTTCCACTTACTTTATCAAATCTCATCTCCACCACACAGGACAAGTTTGCATCTGTTATAGTTTTGGAGAAAATTGTGGTCATTTCATTTATGCACGAATGTGTTCAGATTGCTATTCTATTGCATTTGGCACATGGTGACGATTATCTCGAGAGTGCAAAGTAGCCAAATGAAACTTTTACTGGATTTCCACTTACTTTATCAAATCTCATCTCCACCACACAGGACAAGTTTGCATCTGTTATAGTTTTGGAGAAAATTGTGGTCATTTCATTTATGCGCGAATGTGCTCAGATTGCTATTCTATTGCATTTGGCACATGGTGACGATTATCTCGAGAGTGCAAAGTAGCCAAATGAAACTTTTACTGGATTTCCACTTACTTTATCAAATCTCATCTCCACCACACAGGACAAGTTTGCATCTGTTATAGTTTTGGAGAAAATTGTGGTCATTTCATTTATGCGCGAATGTGTTCAGATTGCTATTCTATTGCATTTGGCACATGGTGACGATTATCTCGAGAGTGTAAAGTAGCCAATTGAAACTTTTACTGGATTTCCACTTACTTTATCAAATCTCATCTCCACCACACAGGACAAGTTTGCATCTGTTATAGTTTTGGAGAAAATTGTGGTCATTTCATTTATGCGCGAATGTGCTCAGATTGCTATTCTATTGCATTTGGCACATGGTGACGATTATCTCGAGAGTGCAAAGTAGCCAAATGAAACTTACTGGATTTCCACTTACTTTATCAAATCTCATCTCCACCACACAGGACAAGTTTGCATCTGTTATAGTTTTTGAGAAAATTGTGGTCATTTCATTTATACGCGAATGTGCTCAGATTGCTATTCTATTGCATTTGGCACATGGTGACGATTATCTCGAGAGTGCAAAGTAGCCAAATGAAACTTTTACTGGATTTCCACTTACTTTATCAAATCTCATCTCCACCACACAGGACAAGTTTGCATCTGTTATAGTTTTGGAGAAAATTGTGGTCATTTCATTTATGCGCGAATGTGCTCAGATTGCTATTCTATTGCATTTGGCACATGGTGACGATTATCTCGAGAGTGCAAAGTAGCCAAATGAAACTTTTACTGGATTTCCACTTACTTTATCAAATCTCATCTCCACCACACAGGACAAGTTTGCATCTGTTATAGTTTTTGAGAAAATTGTGGTCATTTCATTTATGCGCGAATGTGTTCAGATTGCTATTCTATTGCATTTGGCACATGGTGACGATTATCTCGAGAGTGCAAAGTAGTCAAATGAAACTTTTACTGGATTTCCACTTACTTTATCAAATCTCATCTCCACCACACAGGACAAGTTTGCATCTGTTATAGTTTTTGAGAAAATTGTGGTCATTTCATTTATGCGCGAATGTGCTCAGATTGCTATTCTATTGCATTTGGCACATGGTGACGATTATCTCGAGAGTGCAAAGTAGCCAAATGAAACTTTTACTGGATTTCCACTTACTTTATCAAATCTCATCTCCACCACACAGGACAAGTTTGCATCTGTTATATTTTTGGAGAAAATTGTGGTCATTTCATTTATGCGCGAATGTGCTCAGATTGCTATTATATTGCATTTGGCACATGGTGACGATTATCTCGAGAGTGCAAAGTAGCCAAATGAAACTTTTACTGGATTTCCACTTACTTTATCAAATCTCATCTCCACCACACAGGACAAGTTTGCATCTGTTATAGTTTTTGAGAAAATTGTGGTCATTTCATTTATGCGCGAATGTGCTCAGATTGCTATTCTATTGCATTTGGCACATGGTGACGATTATCTCGAGAGTGCAAAGTAGCCAAATGAAACTTTTACTGGATTTCCACTTACTTTATCAAATCTCATCTCCACCACACAGGACAAGTTTGCATCTGTTATAGTTTTGGAGAAAATTGTGGTCATTTCATTTATGCGCGAATGTGTTCAGATTGCTATTCTATTGCATTTGGCACATGGTGACGATTATCTCGAGAGTGCAAAGTAGCCAAATGAAACTTTTACTGGATTTCCACTTACTTTATCAAATCTCATCTCCACCACACAGGACAAGTTTGCATCTGTTATAGTTTTTGAGAAAATTGTGGTCATTTCATTTATGCGCGAATGTGCTCAGATTGCTATTCTATTGCATTTGGCACATGGTGACGATTATCTCGAGAGTGCAAAGTAGCCAAATGAAACTTTTACTGGATTTCCACTTACTTTATCAAATCTCATCTCCACCACACAGGACAAGTTTGCATCTGTTATAGTTTTGGAGAAAATTGTGGTCATTTCATTTATGCGCGAATGTGTTCAGATTGCTATTCTATTGCATTTGGCACATGGTGACGATTATCTCGAGAGTGCAAAGTAGCCAATTGAAACTTTTACTGGATTTCCACTTACTTTATCAAATCTCATCTCCACCACACAGGACAAGTTTGCATCTGTTATAGTTTTGGAGAAAATTGTGGTCATTTCATTTATGCGCGAATGTGCTCAGATTGCTATTCTATTGCATTTGGCACATGGTGACGATTATCTCGAGAGTGCAAAGTAGCCAAATGAAACTTACTGGATTTCCACTTACTTTATCAAATCTCATCTCCACCACACAGGACAAGTTTGCATCTGTTATAGTTTTTGAGAAAATTGTGGTCATTTCATTTATACGCGAATGTGCTCAGATTGCTATTCTATTGCATTTGGCACATGGTGACGATTATCTCGAGAGTGCAAAGTAGCCAAATGAAACTTTTACTGGATTTCCACTTACTTTATCAAATCTCATCTCCACCACACAGGACAAGTTTGCATCTGTTATAGTTTTGGAGAAAATTGTGGTCATTTCATTTATGCGCGAATGTGCTCAGATTGCTATTCTATTGCATTTGGCACATGGTGACGATTATCTCGAGAGTGCAAAGTAGCCAAATGAAACTTTTACTGGATTTCCACTTACTTTATCAAATCTCATCTCCACCACACAGGACAAGTTTGCATCTGTTATAGTTTTTGAGAAAATTGTGGTCATTTCATTTATGCGCGAATGTGTTCAGATTGCTATTCTATTGCATTTGGCACATGGTGACGATTATCTCGAGAGTGCAAAGTAGTCAAATGAAACTTTTACTGGATTTCCACTTACTTTATCAAATCTCATCTCCACCACACAGGACAAGTTTGCATCTGTTATAGTTTTTGAGAAAATTGTGGTCATTTCATTTATGCGCGAATGTGCTCAGATTGCTATTCTATTGCATTTGGCACATGGTGACGATTATCTCGAGAGTGCAAAGTAGCCAAATGAAACTTTTACTGGATTTCCACTTACTTTATCAAATCTCATCTCCACCACACAGGACAAGTTTGCATCTGTTATATTTTTGGAGAAAATTGTGGTCATTTCATTTATGCGCGAATGTGCTCAGATTGCTATTCTATTGCATTTGGCACATGGTGACGATTATCTCGAGAGTGCAAAGTAGCCAAATGAAACTTTTACTGGATTTCCACTTACTTTATCAAATCTCATCTCCACCACACAGGACAAGTTTGCATCTGTTATAGTTTTGGAGAAAATTGTGGTCATTTCATTTATGCGCGAATGTGTTCAGATTGCTATTCTATTGCATTTGGCACATGGTGACGATTATCTCGAGAGTCCAAAGTAGCCAAATGAAACTTTTACTGGATTTCCACTTACTTTATCAAATCTCATCTCCACCACACAGGACAAGTTTGCATCTGTTATATTTTTGGAGAAAATTGTGGTCATTTCATTTATGCGCGAATGTGCTCAGATTGCTATTCTATTGCATTTGGCACATGGTGACGATTCTCTCGAGAGTGCAAAGTAGCCAAATGAAACTTTTACTGGATTTCCACTTACTTTATCAAATCTCATCTCCACCACACAGGACAAGTTTGCATCTGTTATAGTTTTGGAGAAAATTGTGGTCATTTCATTTATGCGCGAATGTGTTCAGATTGCTATTCTATTGCATTTGGCACATGGTGACGATTATCTCGAGAGTGCAAAGTAGCCAAATGAAACTTTTACTGGATTTCCACTTACTTTATCAAATCTCATCTCCACCACACAGGACAAGTTTGCATCTGTTATAGTTTTTGAGAAAATTGTGGTCATTTCATTTATACGCGAATGTGCTCAGATTGCTATTCTATTGCATTTGGCACATGGTGACGATTATCTCGCGAGTGCAAAGTAGCCAAATGAAACTTTTACTGGATTTCCACTTACTTTATCAAATCTCATCTCCACCACACAGGACAAGTTTGCATCTGTTATAGTTTTTGAGAAAATTGTGGTCATTTCATTTATGCGCGAATGTGCTCAGATTGCTATTCTATTGCATTTGGCACATGGTGACGATTATCTCGAGAGTGCAAAGTAGCCAAATGAAACTTTTACTGGATTTCCACTTACTTTATCAAATCTCATCTCCACCACACAGGACAAGTTTGCATCTGTTATAGTTTTTGAGAAAATTGTGGTCATTTCATTTATGCGCGAATGTGCTCAGATTGCTATTCTATTGCATTTGGCACATGGTGACGATTATCTCGAGAGTGCAAAGTAGCCAAATGAAACTTTTACTGGATTTCCACTTACTTTATCAAATCTCATCTCCACCACACAGGACAAGTTTGCATCTGTTATAGTTTTTGAGAAAATTGTGGTCATTTCATTTATGCGCGAATGTGTTCAGATTGCTATTCTATTGCATTTGGCACATGGTGACGGATATCTCGAGAGTGCAAAGTAGCCAATTGAAACTTTTACTGGATTTCCACTTACTTCATCAAATCTCATCTATACCACACAGGACAAGTTTGCATCTGTTATAGTTTTGGAGAAAATTGTGGTCATTTCATTTATGCGCAAATGTGCTCAGATTGCTATTCTATTGCATTTGGCACATGGTGACGATTATCTCGAGAGTGCAAAGTAGCCAAATGAAACTTTTACTGGATTTCCACTTTATCAAATCTCATCTCCACCACACAGGACAAGTTTGCATCTGTTATAGTTTTTGAGAAAATTGTGGTCATTTCATTTATGCGCGAATGTGCTCAGATTGCTATTCTATTGCATTTGGCACATGGTGACGATTATCTCGAGAGTGCAAAGTAGCCAAATGAAACTTTTACTGGATTTCCACTTACTTTATCAAATCTCATCTCCACCACACAGGACAAGTTTGCATCTGTTATAGTTTTTGAGAAAATTGTGGTCATTTCATTTATACGCGAATGTGCTCAGATTGCTATTCTATTGCATTTGGCACATGGTGACGATTATCTCGCGAGTGCAAAGTAGCCAAATGAAACTTTTACTGGATTTCCACTTACTTTATCAAATCTCATCTCCACCACACAGGACAAGTTTGCATCTGTTATAGTTTTTGAGAAAATTGTGGTCATTTCATTTATGCGCGAATGTGCTCAGATTGCTATTCTATTGCATTTGGCACATGGTGACGATTATCTCGAGAGTGCAAAGTAGCCAAATGAAACTTTTACTGGATTTCCACTTACTTTATCAAATCTCATCTCCACCACACAGGACAAGTTTGCATCTGTTATAGTTTTTGAGAAAATTGTGGTCATTTCATTTATGCGCGAATGTGTTCAGATTGCTATTCTATTGCATTTGGCACATGGTGACGATTATCTCGAGAGTGCAAAGTAGCCAAATGAAACTTTTACTGGATTTCCACTTACTTTATCAAATCTCATCTCCACCACACAGGACAAGTTTGCATCTGTTATAGTTTTGGAGAAAATTGTGGTCATTTCATATATGCGCGAATGTGTTCAGATTAATATTCTATTGCATTTGGCACATGGTGACGATTATCTCGAGAGTGCAAAGTAGCCAAATGAAACTTTTACTGGATTTCCACTTACTTTATCAAATCTCATCTCCACCACACAGGACAAGTTTGCATCTGTTATAGTTTTTGAGAAAATTGTGGTCATTTCATTTATGCGAGAATGTGCTCAGATTGCTATTCTATTGCATTTGGCACATGGTGACGATTATCTCGAGAGTGCAAAGTAGCCAAATGAAACTTTTACTGGATTTCCACTTACTTTATCAAATCTCATCTCCACCACACAGGACAAGTTTGCATCTGTTATAGTTTTTGAGAAAATTGTGGTCATTTCATTTATGCGCGAATGTGCTCAGATTGCTATTCTATTGCATTTGGCACATGGTGACGATTATCTCGAGAGTGCAAAGTAGCCAAATGAAACTTTTACTGGATTTCCACTTACTTTATCAAATCTCATCTCCACCACACAGGACAAGTTTGCATCTGTTATAGTTTTTGAGAAAATTGTGGTCATTTCATTTATACGCGAATGTGCTCAGATTGCTATTCTATTGCATTTGGCACATGGTGACGATTATCTCGAGAGTGCAAAGTAGCCAAATGAAACTTTTACTGGATTTCCACTTACTTTATCAAATCTCATCTCCACCACACAGGACATGTTTGCATCTGTTATAGTTTTTGAGAAAATTGTGGTCATTTCATTTATGCGCGAATGTGCTCAGATTGCTATTCTATTGCATTTGGCACATGGTGACGATTATCTCGAGAGTGCAAAGTAGCCAAATGAAACTTTTACTGGATTTCCACTTACTTTATCAAATCTCATCTCCACCACACAGAACAAGTTTGCATCTGTTATAGTTTTTGAGAAAATTGTGGTCATTTCATTTATGCGCGAATGTGTTCAGATTGCTATTCTATTGCATTTGGCACATGGTGACGATTATCTCGAGAGTGCAAAGTAGCCAATTGAAACTTTTACTGGATTTCCACTTACTTCATCAAATCTCATCTCCACCACACAGGACAAGTTTGCATCTGTTATAGTTTTGGAGAAAATTGTGGTCATTTCATTTATGCGCGAATGTGCTCAGATTGCTATTCTATTGCATTTGGCACATGATGACGATTATCTCGAGAGTGCAAAGTAGCCAAATGAAACTTTTACTGGATTTCCACTTACTTTATCAAATCTCATCTCCACCACACAGGACAAGTTTGCATCTGTTATAGTTTTTGAGAAAATTGTGGTCATTTCATTTATACGCGAATGTGCTCAGATTGCTATTCTATTGCATTTGGCACATGGTGACGATTATCTCGAGAGTGCAAAGTAGCCAAATGAAACTTTTACTGGATTTCCACTTACTTTATCAAATCTCATCTCCACCACACAGGACAAGTTTGCATCTGTTATAGTTTTTGAGAAAATTGTGGTCATTTCATATATGCACGAATGTGTTCAGATTAATATTCTATTGCATTTGGCACATGGTGACGATTATCTCGAGAGTGCAAAGTAGCCAAATGAAACTTTTACTGGATTTCCACTTACTTTATCAAATCTCATCTCCACCACACAGGACAAGTTTGCATCTGTTATAGTTTTTGAGAAAATTGTGGTCATTTCATTTATGCGCGAATGTGCTCAGATTGCTATTCTATTGCATTTGGCACATGGTGACGATTATCTCGAGAGTGCAAAGTAGCCAAATGAAACTTTTACTGGATTTCCACTTACTTTATCAAATCTCATCTCCACCACACAGGACAAGTTTGCATCTGTTATAGTTTTTGAGAAAATTGTGGTCATTTCATTTATGCGCGAATGTGCTCAGATTGCTATTCTATTGCATTTAGCACATGGTGGCGATTATCTCGAGAGTGCAAAGTAGCCAAATGAAACTTTTACTGGATTTCCACTTACTTTATCAAATCTCATCTCCACCACACAGGACAAGTTTGCATCTGTTATAGTTTTTGAGAAAATTGTGGTCATTTCATTTATACGCGAATGTGCTCAGATTGCTATTCTATTGCATTTGGCACATGGTGACGATTATCTCGAGAGTGCAAAGTAGCCAAATGAAACTTTTACTGGATTTCCACTTACTTTATCAAATCTCATCTCCACCACACAGGACATGTTTGCATCTGTTATAGTTTTTGAGAAAATTGTGGTCATTTCATTTATGCGCGAATGTGCTCAGATTGCTATTCTATTGCATTTGGCACATGGTGACGATTATCTCGAGAGTGCAAAGTAGTCAAATGAAACTTTTACTGGATTTCCACTTACTTTATCAAATCTCATCTCCACCACACAGGACAAGTTTGCATCTGTTATAGTTTTTGAGAAAATTGTGGTCATTTCATTTATGCGCGAATGTGTTCAGATTGCTATTCTATTGCATTTGGCACATGGTGACGATTATCTCGAGAGTGCAAAGTAGCCAATTGAAACTTTTACTGGATTTCCACTTACTTCATCAAATCTCATCTCCACCACACAGGACAAGTTTGCATCTGTTATAGTTTTGGAGAAAATTGTGGTCATTTCATTTATGCGCAAATGTGCTCAGATTGCTATTCTATTGCATTTGGCACATGGTGACGATTATCTCGAGAGTGCAAAGTAGCCAAATGAAACTTTTACTGGATTTCCACTTACTTTATCAAATCTCATCTCCACCACACAGGACAAGTTTGCATCTGTTATAGTTTTTGAGAAAATTGTGGTCATTTCATTTATACGCGAATGTGCTCAGATTGCTATTCTATTGCATTTGGCACATGGTGACGATTATCTCGAGAGTGCAAAGTAGCCAAATGAAACTTTTACTGGATTTCCACTTACTTTATCAAATCTCATCTCCACCACACAGGACAAGTTTGCATCTGTTATAGTTTTTGAGAAAATTGTGGTCATTTCATTTATGCGCGAATGTGCTCAGATTGCTATTCTATTGCATTTGGCACATGGTGACGATTATCTCGAGAGTGCAAAGTAGCCAAATGAAACTTTTACTGGATTTCCACTTACTTTATCAAATCTCATCTCCACCACACAGGACAAGTTTGCATCTGTTATAGTTTTTGAGAAAATTGTGGTCATTTCATTTATGCGCGAATGTGTTCAGATTGCTATTCTATTGCATTTGGCACATGATGACGATTATCTCGAGAGTGCAAAGTAGCCAAATGAAACTTTTACTGGATTTCCACTTACTTTATCAAATCTCATCTCCACCACACAGGACAAGTTTGCATCTGTTATAGTTTTTGAGAAAATTGTGGTCATTTCATTTATGCGCGAATGTGCTCAGATTGCTATTCTATTGCATTTGGCACATGGTGACGATTATCTCGAGAGTGCAAAGTAGCCAAATGAAACTTTTACTGGATTTCCACTTACTTTATCAAATCTCATCTCCACCACACAGGACAAGTTTGCATCTGTTATAGTTTTTGAGAAAATTGTGGTCATTTCATTTATGCGCGAATGTGTTCAGATTGCTATTCTATTGCATTTGGCACATGGTGACGATTATCTCGAGAGTGTAAAGTAGCCAATTGAAACTTTTACTGGATTTCCACTTACTTTATCAAATCTCATCTCCACCACACAGGACAAGTTTGCATCTGTTATAGTTTTGGAGAAAATTGTGGTCATTTCATTTATGCGCGAATGTGCTCAGATTGCTATTCTATTGCATTTGGCACATGGTGACGATTATCTCGAGAGTGCAAAGTAGCCAAATGAAACTTTTACTGGATTTCCACTTACTTTATCAAATCTCATCTCCACCACACAGGACAAGTTTGCATCTGTTATAGTTTTTGAGAAAATTGTGGTCATTTCATTTATACGCGAATGTGCTCAGATTGCTATTCTATTGCATTTGGCACATGGTGACGATTATCTCGAGAGTGCAAAGTAGCCAAATGAAACTTTTACTGGATTTCCACTTACTTTATCAAATCTCATCTCCACCACACAGGACATGTTTGCATCTGTTATAGTTTTTGAGAAAATTGTGGTCATTTCATTTATGCGCGAATGTGCTCAGATTGCTATTCTATTGCATTTGGCACATGGTGACGATTATCTCGAGAGTGCAAAGTAGCCAAATGAAACTTTTACTGGATTTCCACTTACTTTATCAAATCTCATCGCCACCACACAGGACAAGTTTGCATCTGTTATAGTTTTTGATAAAATTGTGGTCATTTCATTTATGCGCGAATGTGTTCAGATTGCTATTCTATTGCATTTGGCACATGGTGACGATTATCTCGAGAGTGCAAAGTAGCCAAATGAAACTTTTACTGGATTTCCACTTACTTTATCAAATCTCATCTCCACCACACAGGACAAGTTTGCATCTGTTATAGTTTTGGAGAAAATTGTGGTCATTTCATTTATGCGCGAATGTGCTCAGATTGCTATTCTATTGCATTTGGCACATGGTGACGATTATCTCGAGAGTGCAAAGTAGCCAAATTAAACTTTTACTGGATTTCCACTTACTTTATCAAATCTCATCTCCACCACACAGGACAAGTTTGCATCTGTTATAGTTTTGGAGAAAATTGTGGTCATTTCATTTATGCGCGAATGTGTTCAGATTGCTATTCTATTGCATTTGGCACATGGTGACGATTATCTCGAGAGTGCAAAGTAGCCAAATGAAACTTTTACTGGATTTCCACTTACTTTATCAAATCTCATCTCCACCACACAGGACAAGTTTGCATCTGTTATAGTTTTTGAGAAAATTGTGGTCATTTCATTTATGCGCGAATGTGCTCAGATTGCTATTCTATTGCATTTGGCACATGGTGACGATTATCTCGAGAGTGCAAAGTAGCCAAATGAAACTTTTACTGGATTTCCACTTACTTTATCAAATCTCATCTCCACCACACAGGACAAGTTTGCATCTGTTATAGTTTTTGAGAAAATTGTGGTCATTTCATTTATGCGCGAATGTGCTCAGATTGCTATTCTATTGCATTTGGCACATGGTGACGATTATCTCGAGAGTGCAAAGTAGCCAAATGAAACTTTTACTGGATTTCCACTTACTTTATCAAATCTCATCTCCACCACACAGGACAAGTTTGCATCTGTTATAGTTTTTGAGAAAATTGTGGTCATTTCATTTATACGCGAATGTGCTCAGATTGCTATTCTATTGCATTTGGCACATGGTGACGATTATCTCGAGAGTGCAAAGTAGCCAAATGAAACTTTTACTGGATTTCCACTTACTTTATCAAATCTCATCTCCACCACACAGGACATGTTTGCATCTGTTATAGTTTTTGAGAAAATTGTGGTCATTTCATTTATGCGCGAATGTGCTCAGATTGCTATTCTATTGCATTTGGCACATGGTGACGATTATCTCGAGAGTGCAAAGTAGCCAAATGAAACTTTTACTGGATTTCCACTTACTTTATCAAATCTCATCTCCACCACACAGGACAAGTTTGCATCTGTTATAGTTTTTGAGAAAATTGTGGTCATTTCATTTATACGCGAATGTGCTCAGATTGCTATTCTATTGCATTTGGCACATGGTGACGATTATCTCGAGAGTGCAAAGTAGCCAAATGAAACTTTTACTGGATTTCCACTTACTTTATCAAATCTCATCTCCACCACACAGGACATGTTTGCATCTGTTATAGTTTTTGAGAAAATTGTGGTCATTTCATATATGCGCGAATGTGTTCAGATTAATATTCTATTGCATTTGGCACATGGTGACGATTATCTCGAGAGTGCAAAGTAGCCAAATGAAACTTTTACTGGATTTCCACTTACTTTATCAAATCTCATCTCCACCACACAGGACAAGTTTGCATCTGTTATAGTTTTTGAGAAAATTGTGGTCATTTCATTTATGCGCGAATGTGCTCAGATTGCTATTCTATTGCATTTGGCACATGGTGACGATTATCTCGAGAGTGCAAAGTAGCCAAATGAAACTTTTACTGGATTTCCACTTACTTTATCAAATCTCATCTCCACCACACAGGACAAGTTTGCATCTGTTATAGTTTTTGAGAAAATTGTGGTCATTTCATTTATACGCGAATGTGCTCAGATTGCTATTCTATTGCATTTGGCACATGGTGACGATTATCTCGAGAGTGCAAAGTAGCCAAATGAAACTTTTACTGGATTTCCACTTACTTTATCAAATCTCATCTCCACCACACAGGACAAGTTTGCATCTGTTATAGTTTTTGAGAAAATTGTGGTCATTTCATATATGTGCGAATGTGTTCAGATTAATATTCTATTGCATTTGGCACATGGTGACGATTATCTCGAGAGTGCAAAGTAGCCAAATGAAACTTTTACTGGATTTCCACTTACTTTATCAAATCTCATCTCCACCACACAGGACAAGTTTGCATCTGTTATAGTTTTTGAGAAAATTGTGGTCATTTCATTTATGCGCGAATGTGCTCAGATTGCTATTCTATTGCATTTGGCACATGGTGACGATTATCTCGAGAGTGCAAAGTAGCCAAATGAAACTTTTACTGGATTTCCACTTACTTTATCAAATCTCATCTCCACCACACAGGACAAGTTTGCATCTGTTATAGTTTTTGAGAAAATTGTGGTCATTTCATTTATGCGCGAATGTGCTCAGATTGCTATTCTATTGCATTTAGCACATGGTGGCGATTATCTCGAGAGTGCAAAGTAGCCAAATGAAACTTTTACTGGATTTCCACTTACTTTATCAAATCTCATCTCCACCACACAGGACAAGTTTGCATCTGTTATAGTTTTTGAGAAAATTGTGGTCATTTCATTTATACGCGAATGTGCTCAGATTGCTATTCTATTGCATTTGGCACATGGTGACGATTATCTCGAGAGTGCAAAGTAGCCAAATGAAACTTTTACTGGATTTCCACTTACTTTATCAAATCTCATCTCCACCACACAGGACATGTTTGCATCTGTTATAGTTTTTGAGAAAATTGTGGTCATTTCATTTATGCGCGAATGTGCTCAGATTGCTATTCTATTGCATTTGGCACATGGTGACGATTATCTCGAGAGTGCAAAGTAGCCAAATGAAACTTTTACTGGATTTCCACTTACTTTATCAAATCTCATCTCCACCACACAGGACAAGTTTGCATCTGTTATAGTTTTTGAGAAAATTGTGGTCATTTCATTTATGCGCGAATGTGTTCAGATTGCTATTCTATTGCATTTGGCACATGGTGACGATTATCTCGAGAGTGCAAAGTAGCCAATTGAAACTTTTACTGGATTTCCACTTACTTCATCAAATCTCATCTCCACCACACAGGACAAGTTTGCATCTGTTATAGTTTTGGAGAAAATTGTGGTCATTTCATTTATGCGCAAATGTGCTCAGATTGCTATTCTATTGCATTTGGCACATGGTGACGATTATCTCGAGAGTGCAAAGTAGCCAAATGAAACTTTTACTGGATTTCCACTTACTTTATCAAATCTCATCTCCACCACACAGGACAAGTTTGCATCTGTTATAGTTTTTGAGAAAATTGTGGTCATTTCATTTATACGCGAATGTGCTCAGATTGCTATTCTATTGCATTTGGCACATGGTGACGATTATCTCGAGAGTGCAAAGTAGCCAAATGAAACTTTTACTGGATTTCCACTTACTTTATCAAATCTCATCTCAACCACACAGGACAAGTTTGCATCTGTTATAGTTTTTGAGAAAATTGTGGTCATTTCATTTATGCGCGAATGTGCTCAGATTGCTATTCTATTGCATTTGGCACATGGTGACGATTATCTCGAGAGTGCAAAGTAGCCAAATGAAACTTTTACTGGATTTCCACTTACTTTATCAAATCTCATCTCCACCACACAGGACAAGTTTGCATCTGTTATAGTTTTTGAGAAAATTGTGGTCATTTCATTTATGCGCGAATGTGTTCAGATTGCTATTCTATTGCATTTGGCACATGATGACGATTATCTCGAGAGTGCAAAGTAGCCAAATGAAACTTTTACTGGATTTCCACTTACTTTATCAAATCTCATCTCCACCACACAGGACAAGTTTGCATCTGTTATAGTTTTTGAGAAAATTGTGGTCATTTCATTTATGCGCGAATGTGCTCAGATTGCTATTCTATTGCATTTGGCACATGGTGACGATTATCTCGAGAGTGCAAAGTAGCCAAATGAAACTTTTACTGGATTTCCACTTACTTTATCAAATCTCATCTCCACCACACAGGACAAGTTTGCATCTGTTATAGTTTTTGAGAAAATTGTGGTCATTTCATTTATGCGCGAATGTGTTCAGATTGCTATTCTATTGCATTTGGCACATGGTGACGATTATCTCGAGAGTGTAAAGTAGCCAATTGAAACTTTTACTGGATTTCCACTTACTTTATCAAATCTCATCTCCACCACACAGGACAAGTTTGCATCTGTTATAGTTTTTGAGAAAATTGTGGTCATTTCATTTATACGCGAATGTGCTCAGATTGCTATTCTATTGCATTTGGCACATGGTGACGATTATCTCGAGAGTGCAAAGTAGCCAAATGAAACTTTTACTGGATTTCCACTTACTTTATCAAATCTCATCTCCACCACACAGGACAAGTTTGCATCTGTTATAGTTTTTGAGAAAATTGTGGTCATTTCATTTATGCGCGAATGTGCTCAGATTGCTATTCTATTGCATTTGGCACATGGTGACGATTATCTCGAGAGTGCAAAGTAGCCAAATGAAACTTTTACTGGATTTCCACTTACTTTATCAAATCTCATCGCCACCACACAGGACAAGTTTGCATCTGTTATAGTTTTTGATAAAATTGTGGTCATTTCATTTATGCGCGAATGTGTTCAGATTGCTATTCTATTGCATTTGGCACATGGTGACGATTATCTCGAGAGTGCAAAGTAGCCAAATGAAACTTTTACTGGATTTCCACTTACTTTATCAAATCTCATCTCCACCACACAGGACAAGTTTGCATCTGTTATAGTTTTGGAGAAAATTGTGGTCATTTCATTTATGCGCGAATGTGCTCAGATTGCTATTCTATTGCATTTGGCACATGGTGACGATTATCTCGAGAGTGCAAAGTAGCCAAATGAAACTTTTACTGGATTTCCACTTACTTTATCAAATCTCATCTCCACCACACAGGACAAGTTTGCATCTGTTATAGTTTTGGAGAAAATTGTGGTCATTTCATTTATGCGCGAATGTGTTCAGATTGCTATTCTATTGCATTTGGCACATGGTGACGATTATCTCGAGAGTGCAAAGTAGCCAAATGAAACTTTTACTGGATTTCCACTTACTTTATCAAATCTCATCTCCACCACACAGGACAAGTTTGCATCTGTTATAGTTTTGGAGAAAATTGTGGTCATTTCATTTATGCGCGAATGTGCTCAGATTGCTATTCTATTGCATTTGGCACATGGTGACGATTATCTCGAGAGTGCAAAGTAGCCAAATGAAACTTTTACTGGATTTCCACTTACTTTATCAAATCTCATCTCCACCACACAGGACAAGTTTGCATCTGTTATAGTTTTTGAGAAAATTGTGGTCATTTCATTTATGCGCGAATGTGCTCAGATTGCTATTCTATTGCATTTGGCACATGGTGACGATTATCTCGAGAGTGCAAAGTAGCCAAATGAAACTTTTACTGGATTTCCACTTACTTTATCAAATCTCATCTCCACCACACAGGACAAGTTTGCATCTGTTATAGTTTTTGAGAAAATTGTGGTCATTTCATTTATACGCGAATGTGCTCAGATTGCTATTCTATTGCATTTGGCACATGGTGACGATTATCTCGAGAGTGCAAAGTAGCCAAATGAAACTTTTACTGGATTTCCACTTACTTTATCAAATCTCATCTCCACCACACAGGACAAGTTTGCATCTGTTATAGTTTTTGAGAAAATTGTGGTCATTTCATTTATGCGCGAATGTGCTCAGATTGCTATTCTATTGCATTTGGCACATGGTGACGATTATCTCGAGAGTGCAAAGTAGCCAAATGAAACTTTTACTGGATTTCCACTTACTTTATCAAATCTCATCTCCACCACACAGGACAAGTTTGCATCTGTTATAGTTTTTGAGAAAATTGTGGTCATTTCATTTATGCGCGAATGTGTTCAGATTGCTATTCTATTGCATTTGGCACATGGTGACGATTATCTCGAGAGTGTAAAGTAGCCAATTGAAACTTTTACTGGATTTCCACTTACTTTATCAAATCTCATCTCCACCACACAGGACAAGTTTGCATCTGTTATAGTTTTTGAGAAAATTGTGGTCATTTCATTTATACGCGAATGTGCTCAGATTGCTATTCTATTGCATTTGGCACATGGTGACGATTATCTCGAGAGTGCAAAGTAGCCAAATGAAACTTTTACTGGATTTCCACTTACTTTATCAAATCTCATCTCCACCACACAGGACAAGTTTGCATCTGTTATAGTTTTTGAGAAAATTGTGGTCATTTCATTTATGCGCGAATGTACTCAGATTGCTATTCTATTGCATTTGGCACATGGTGACGATTATCTCGAGAGTGCAAAGTAGCCAAATGAAACTTTTACTGGATTTCCACTTACTTTATCAAATCTCATCTCCACCACACAGGACAAGTTTGCATCTGTTATAGTTTTTGAGAAAATTGTGGTCATTTCATTTATGCGCGAATGTGTTCAGATTGCTATTCTATTGCATTTGGCACATGGTGACGATTATCTCGAGAGTGTAAAGTAGCCAATTGAAACTTTTACTGGATTTCCACTTACTTTATCAAATCTCATCTCCACCACACAGGACAAGTTTGCATCTGTTATAGTTTTTGAGAAAATTGTGGTCATTTCATTTATACGCGAATGTGCTCAGATTGCTATTCTATTGCATTTGGCACATGGTGACGATTATCTCGAGAGTGCAAAGTAGCCAAATGAAACTTTTACTGGATTTCCACTTACTTTATCAAATCTCATCTCCACCACACAGGACAAGTTTGCATCTGTTATAGTTTTTGAGAAAATTGTGGTCATTTCATTTATGCGCGAATGTGCTCAGATTGCTATTCTATTGCATTTGGCACATGGTGACGATTATCTCGAGAGTGCAAAGTAGCCAAATGAAACTTTTACTGGATTTCCACTTACTTTATCAAATCTCATCGCCACCACACAGGACAAGTTTGCATCTGTTATAGTTTTTGATAAAATTGTGGTCATTTCATTTATGCGCGAATGTGTTCAGATTGCTATTCTATTGCATTTGGCACATGGTGACGATTATCTCGAGAGTGCAAAGTAGCCAAATGAAACTTTTACTGGATTTCCACTTACTTTATCAAATCTCATCTCCACCACACAGGACAAGTTTGCATCTGTTATAGTTTTGGAGAAAATTGTGGTCATTTCATTTATGCGCGAATGTGCTCAGATTGCTATTCTATTGCATTTGGCACATGGTGACGATTATCTCGAGAGTGCAAAGTAGCCAAATGAAACTTTTACTGGATTTCCACTTACTTTATCAAATCTCATCTCCACCACACAGGACAAGTTTGCATCTGTTATAGTTTTGGAGAAAATTGTGGTCATTTCATTTATGCGCGAATGTGTTCAGATTGCTATTCTATTGCATTTGGCACATGGTGACGATTATCTCGAGAGTGCAAAGTAGCCAAATGAAACTTTTACTGGATTTCCACTTACTTTATCAAATCTCATCTCCACCACACAGGACAAGTTTGCATCTGTTATAGTTTTGGAGAAAATTGTGGTCATTTCATTTATGCGCGAATGTGCTCAGATTGCTATTCTATTGCATTTGGCACATGGTGACGATTATCTCGAGAGTGCAAAGTAGCCAAATGAAACTTTTACTGGATTTCCACTTACTTTATCAAATCTCATCTCCACCACACAGGACAAGTTTGCATCTGTTATAGTTTTTGAGAAAATTGTGGTCATTTCATTTATGCGCGAATGTGCTCAGATTGCTATTCTATTGCATTTGGCACATGGTGACGATTATCTCGAGAGTGCAAAGTAGCCAAATGAAACTTTTACTGGATTTCCACTTACTTTATCAAATCTCATCTCCACCACACAGGACAAGTTTGCATCTGTTATAGTTTTTGAGAAAATTGTGGTCATTTCATTTATACGCGAATGTGCTCAGATTGCTATTCTATTGCATTTGGCACATGGTGACGATTATCTCGAGAGTGCAAAGTAGCCAAATGAAACTTTTACTGGATTTCCACTTACTTTATCAAATCTCATCTCCACCACACAGGACATGTTTGCATCTGTTATAGTTTTTGAGAAAATTGTGGTCATTTCATTTATGCGCGAATGTGCTCAGATTGCTATTCTATTGCATTTGGCACATGGTGACGATTATCTCGAGAGTGCAAAGTAGCCAAATGAAACTTTTACTGGATTTCCACTTACTTTATCAAATCTCATCTCCACCACACAGGACAAGTTTGCATGTGTTATAGTTTTTGAGAAAATTGTGGTCATTTCATTTATACGCGAATGTGCTCAGATTGCTATTCTATTGCATTTGGCACATGGTGACGATTATCTCGAGAGTGCAAAGTAGCCAAATGAAACTTTTACTGGATTTCCACTTACTTTATCAAATCTCATCTCCACCACACAGGACATGTTTGCATCTGTTATAGTTTTTGAGAAAATTGTGGTCATTTCATTTATGCGCGAATGTGCTCAGATTGCTATTCTATTGCATTTGGCACATGGTGACGATTATCTCGAGAGTGCAAAGTAGCCAAATGAAACTTTTACTGGATTTCCACTTACTTTATCAAATCTCATCTCCACCACACAGGACAAGTTTGCATCTGTTATAGTTTTTGAGAAAATTGTGGTCATTTCATTTATGCGCGAATGTGTTCAGATTGCTATTCTATTGCATTTGGCACATGGTGACGATTATCTCGAGAGTGCAAAGTAGCCAATTGAAACTTTTACTGGATTTCCACTTACTTCATCAAATCTCATCTCCACCACACAGGACAAGTTTGCATCTGTTATAGTTTTGGAGAAAATTGTGGTCATTTCATTTATGCGCAAATGTGCTCAGATTGCTATTCTATTGCATTTGGCACATGGTGACGATTATCTCGAGAGTGCAAAGTAGCCAAATGAAACTTTTACTGGATTTCCACTTACTTTATCAAATCTCATCTCCACCACACAGGACAAGTTTGCATCTGTTATAGTTTTTGAGAAAATTGTGGTAATTTCATTTATACGCGAATGTGCTCAGATTGCTATTCTATTGCATTTGGCACATGGTGACGATTATCTCGAGAGTGCAAAGTAGCCAAATGAAACTTTTACTGGATTTCCACTTACTTTATCAAATCTCATCTCCACCACACAGGACAAGTTTGCATCTGTTATAGTTTTTGAGAAAATTGTGGTCATTTCATTTATGCGCGAATGTGCTCAGATTGCTATTCTATTGCATTTGGCACATGGTGACGATTATCTCGAGAGTGCAAAGTAGCCAAATGAAACTTTTACTGGATTTCCACTTACTTTATCAAATCTCATCTCCACCACACAGGACAAGTTTGCATCTGTTATAGTTTTTGAGAAAATTGTGGTCATTTCATTTATGCGCGAATGTGTTCAGATTGCTATTCTATTGCATTTGGCACATGATGACGATTATCTCGAGAGTGCAAAGTAGCCAAATGAAACTTTTACTGGATTTCCACTTACTTTATCAAATCTCATCTCCACCACACAGGACAAGTTTGCATCTGTTATAGTTTTGGAGAAAATTGTGGTCATTTCATTTATGCGCGAATGTGCTCAGATTGCTATTCTATTGCATTTGGCACATGGTGACGATTATCTCGAGAGTGCAAAGTAGCCAAATGAAACTTTTACTGGATTTCCACTTACTTTATCAAATCTCATCTCCACCACACAGGACAAGTTTGCATCTGTTATAGTTTTTGAGAAAATTGTGGTCATTTCATTTATGCGCGAATGTGTTCAGATTGCTATTCTATTGCATTTGGCACATGGTGACGATTATCTCGAGAGTGTAAAGTAGCCAATTGAAACTTTTACTGGATTTCCACTTACTTTATCAAATCTCATCTCCACCACACAGGACAAGTTTGCATCTGTTATAGTTTTGGAGAAAATTGTGGTCATTTCATTTATGCGCGAATGTGCTCAGATTGCTATTCTATTGCATTTGGCACATGGTGACGATTATCTCGAGAGTGCAAAGTAGCCAAATGAAACTTTTACTGGATTTCCACTTACTTTATCAAATCTCATCTCCACCACACAGGACAAGTTTGCATCTGTTATAGTTTTTGAGAAAATTGTGGTCATTTCATTTATACGCGAATGTGCTCAGATTGCTATTCTATTGCATTTGGCACATGGTGACGATTATCTCGAGAGTGCAAAGTAGCCAAATGAAACTTTTACTGGATTTCCACTTACTTTATCAAATCTCATCTCCACCACACAGGACAAGTTTGCATCTGTTATAGTTTTTGAGAAAATTGTGGTCATTTCATTTATGCGCGAATGTGCTCAGATTGCTATTCTATTGCATTTGGCACATGGTGACGATTATCTCGAGAGTGCAAAGTAGCCAATTGAAACTTTTACTGGATTTCCACTTACTTCATCAAATCTCATCTCCACCACACAGGACAAGTTTGCATCTGTTATAGTTTTGGAGAAAATTGTGGTCATTTCATTTATGCGCAAATGTGCTCAGATTGCTATTCTATTGCATTTGGCACATGGTGACGATTATCTCGAGAGTGCAAAGTAGCCAAATGAAACTTTTACTGGATTTCCACTTACTTTATCAAATCTCATCTCCACCACACAGGACAAGTTTGCATCTGTTATAGTTTTTGAGAAAATTGTGGTCATTTCATTTATACGCGAATGTGCTCAGATTGCTATTCTATTGCATTTGGCACATGGTGACGATTATCTCAAGAGTGCAAAGTAGCCAAATGAAACTTTTACTGGATTTCCACTTACTTTATCAAATCTCATCTCCACCACACAGGACAAGTTTGCATCTGTTATAGTTTTTGAGAAAATTGTGGTCTTTTCATTTATGCGCGAATGTGCTCAGATTGCTATTCTATTGCATTTGGCACATGGTGACGATTATCTCGAGAGTGCAAAGTAGCCAAATGAAACTTTTACTGGATTTCCACTTACTTTATCAAATCTCATCTCCACCACACAGGACAAGTTTGCATCTGTTATAGTTTTTGAGAAAATTGTGGTCATTTCATTTATGCGCGAATGTGTTCAGATTGCTATTCTATTGCATTTGGCACATGGTGACGATTATCTCGAGAGTGCAAAGTAGCCAAATGAAACTTTTACTGGATTTCCACTTACTTTATCAAATCTCATCTCCACCACACAGGACAAGTTTGCATCTGTTATAGTTTTGGAGAAAATTGTGGTCATTTCATTTATGCGCGAATGTGCTCAGATTGCTATTCTATTGCATTTGGCACATGGTGACGATTATCTCGAGAGTGCAAAGTAGCCAAATGAAACTTTTACTGGATTTCCACTTACTTTATCAAATCTCATCTCCACCACACAGGACAAGTTTGCATCTGTTATAGTTTTTGAGAAAATTGTGGTCATTTCATTTATGCGCGAATGTGTTCAGATTGCTATTCTATTGCATTTGGCACATGGTGACGATTATCTCGAGAGTGTAAAGTAGCCAATTGAAACTTTTACTGGATTTCCACTTACTTTATCAAATCTCATCTCCACCACACAGGACAAGTTTGCATCTGTTATAGTTTTTGAGAAAATTGTGGTCTTTTCATTTATGCGCGAATGTGCTCAGATTGCTATTCTATTGCATTTGGCACATGGTGACGATTATCTCGAGAGTGCAAAGTAGCCAAATGAAACTTTTACTGGATTTCCACTTACTTTATCAAATCTCATCTCCACCACACAGGACAAGTTTGCATCTGTTATAGTTTTTGAGAAAATTGTGGTCATTTCATTTATGCGCGAATGTGTTCAGATTGCTATTCTATTGCATTTGGCACATGGTGACGATTATCTCGAGAGTGCAAAGTAGCCAAATGAAACTTTTACTGGATTTCCACTTACTTTATCAAATCTCATCTCCACCACACAGGACAAGTTTGCATCTGTTATAGTTTTGGAGAAAATTGTGGTCATTTCATTTATGCGCGAATGTGCTCAGATTGCTATTCTATTGAATTTGGCACATGGTGACGATTATCTCGAGAGTGCAAAGTAGCCAAATGAAACTTTTACTGGATTTCCACTTACTTTATCAAATCTCATCTCCACCACACAGGACAAGTTTGCATCTGTTATAGTTTTTGAGAAAATTGTGGTCATTTCATTTATGCGCGAATGTGTTCAGATTGCTATTCTATTGCATTTGGCACATGGTGACGATTATCTCGAGAGTGTAAAGTAGCCAATTGAAACTTTTACTGGATTTCCACTTACTTTATCAAATCTCATCTCCACCACACAGGACAAGTTTGCATCTGTTATAGTTTTGGAGAAAATTGTGGTCATTTCATTTATGCGCGAATGTGCTCAGATTGCTATTCTATTGCATTTGGCACATGGTGACGATTATCTCGAGAGTGCAAAGTAGCCAAATGAAACTTTTACTGGATTTCCACTTACTTTATCAAATCTCATCTCCACCACACAGGACAAGTTTGCATCTGTTATAGTTTTTGAGAAAATTGTGGTCATTTCATTTATACGCGAATGTGCTCAGATTGCTATTCTATTGCATTTGGCACATGGTGACGATTATCTCGAGAGTGCAAAGTAACCAAATGAAACTTTTACTGGATTTCCACTTACTTTATCAAATCTCATCTCCACCACACAGGACAAGTTTGCATCTGTTATAGTTTTTGAGAAAATTGTGGTCATTTCATTTATGCGCGAATGTGCTCAGATTGCTATTCTATTGCATTTGGCACATGGTGACGATTATCTCGAGAGTGCAAAGTAGCCAAATGAAACTTTTACTGGATTTCCACTTACTTTATCAAATCTCATCGCCACCACACAGGACAAGTTTGCATCTGTTATAGTTTTTGAGAAAATTGTGGTCATTTCATTTATGCGCGAATGTGTTTAGATTGCTATTCTATTGCATTTGGCACATGGTGACGATTATCTCGAGAGTGCAAAGTAGCCAAATGAAACTTTTACTGGATTTCCACTTACTTTATCAAATCTCATCTCCACCACACAGGACAAGTTTGCATCTGTTATAGTTTTGGAGAAAATTGTGGTCATTTCATTTATGCGCGAATGTGCTCAGATTGCTATTCTATTGCATTTGGCACATGGTGACGATTATCTCGAGAGTGCAAAGTAGCCAAATGAAACTTTTACTGGATTTCCACTTACTTTATCAAATCTCATCTCCACCACACAGGACAAGTTTGCATCTGTTATAGTTTTGGAGAAAATTGTGGTCATTTCATTTATGCGCGAATGTGTTCAGATTGCTATTCTATTGCATTTGGCACATGGTGACGATTATCTCGAGAGTGCAAAGTAGCCAAATGAAACTTTTACTGGATTTCCACTTACTTTATCAAATCTCATCTCCACCACACAGGACAAGTTTGCATCTGTTATAGTTTTGGAGAAAATTGTGGTCATTTCATTTATGCGCGAATGTGCTCAGATTGCTATTCTATTGCATTTGGCACATGGTGACGATTATCTCGAGAGTGCAAAGTAGCCAAATGAAACTTTTACTGGATTTCCACTTACTTTATCAAATCTCATCTCCACCACACAGGACAAGTTTGCATCTGTTATAGTTTTTGAGAAAATTGTGGTCATTTCATTTATGCGCGAATGTGCTCAGATTGCTATTCTATTGCATTTGGCACATGGTGACGATTATCTCGAGAGTGCAAAGTAGCCAAATGAAACTTTTACTGGATTTCCACTTACTTTATCAAATCTCATCTCCACCACACAGGACAAGTTTGCATCTGTTATAGTTTTTGAGAAAATTGTGGTCATTTCATTTATGCGCGAATGTGCTCAGATTGCTATTCTATTGCATTTGGCACATGGTGACGATTATCTCGAGAGTGCAAAGTAGCCAAATGAAACTTTTACTGGATTTCCACTTACTTTATCAAATCTCATCTCCACCACACAGGACAAGTTTGCATCTGTTATAGTTTTGGAGAAAATTGTGGTCATTTCATTTATGCGCGAATGTGTTCAGATTGCTATTCTATTGCATTTGGCACATGGTGACGATTATCTCGAGAGTGCAAAGTAGCCAAATGAAACTTTTACTGGATTTCCACTTACTTTATCAAATCTCATCTCCACCACACAGGACAAGTTTGCATCTGTTATAGTTTTGGAGAAAATTGTGGTCATTTCATTTATTCGCGAATGTGCTCAGATTGCTATTCTATTGCATTTGGCACATGGTGACGATTATCTCGAGAGTGCAAAGTAGCCAAATGAAACTTTTACTGGATATCCACTTACTTTATCAAATCTCATCTCCACCACACAGGACAAGTTTGCATCTGTTATAGTTTTGGAGAAAATTGTGGTCATTTCATTTATGCGCGAATGTGCTCAGATTGCTATTCTTTTGCATTTGGCACATGGTGACGATTATCTCGAGAGTGCAAAGTAGCCAAATGAAACTTTTACTGGATTTCCACTTACTTTATCAAATCTCATCTCCACCACACAGGACAAGTTTGCATCTGTTATAGTTTTGGAGAAAATTGTGGTCATTTCATTTATGCGCGAATGTGCTCAGATTGCTATTCTATTGCATTTGGCACATGGTGACGATTATCTCGAGAGTGCAAAGTAGCCAAATGAAACTTTTACTGGATTTCCACTTACTTTATCAAATCTCATCTCCACCACACAGGACAAGTTTGCATCTGTTATAGTTTTTGAGAAAATTGTGGTCATTTCATTTATGCGCGAATGTGTTCAGATTGCTATTCTATTGCATTTGGCACATGGTGACGATTATCTCGAGAGTGTAAAGTAGCCAATTGAAACTTTTACTGGATTTCCACTTACTTTATCAAATCTCATCTCCACCACACAGGACAAGTTTGCATCTGTTATAGTTTTTGAGAAAATTGTGGTCATTTCATTTATACGCGAATGTGCTCAGATTGCTATTCTATTGCATTTGGCACATGGTGACGATTATCTCGAGAGTGCAAAGTAGCCAAATGAAACTTTTACTGGATTTCCACTTACTTTATCAAATCTCATCTCCACCACACAGGACAAGTTTGCATCTGTTATAGTTTTTGAGAAAATTGTGGTCATTTCATTTATGCGCGAATGTGCTCAGATTGCTATTCTATTGCATTTGGCACATGGTGACGATTATCTCGAGAGTGCAAAGTAGCCAAATGAAACTTTTACTGGATTTCCACTTACTTTATCAAATCTCATCGCCACCACACAGGACAAGTTTGCATCTGTTATAGTTTTTGATAAAATTGTGGTCATTTCATTTATGCGCGAATGTGTTCAGATTGCTATTCTATTGCATTTGGCACATGGTGACGATTATCTCGAGAGTGCAAAGTAGCCAAATGAAACTTTTACTGGATTTCCACTTACTTTATCAAATCTCATCTCCACCACACAGGACAAGTTTGCATCTGTTATAGTTTTGGAGAAAATTGTGGTCATTTCATTTATGCGCGAATGTGCTCAGATTGCTATTCTATTGCATTTGGCACATGGTGACGATTATCTCGAGAGTGCAAAGTAGCCAAATGAAACTTTTACTGGATTTCCACTTACTTTATCAAATCTCATCTCCACCACACAGGACAAGTTTGCATCTGTTATAGTTTTGGAGAAAATTGTGGTCATTTCATTTATGCGCGAATGTGTTCAGATTGCTATTCTATTGCATTTGGCACATGGTGACGATTATCTCGAGAGTGCAAAGTAGCCAAATGAAACTTTTACTGGATTTCCACTTACTTTATCAAATCTCATCTCCACCACACAGGACAAGTTTGCATCTGTTATAGTTTTGGAGAAAATTGTGGTCATTTCATTTATGCGCGAATGTGCTCAGATTGCTATTCTATTGCATTTGGCACATGGTGACGATTATCTCGAGAGTGCAAAGTAGCCAAATGAAACTTTTACTGGATTTCCACTTACTTTATCAAATCTCATCTCCACCACACAGGACAAGTTTGCATCTGTTATAGTTTTTGAGAAAATTGTGGTCATTTCATTTATGCGCGAATGTGCTCAGATTGCTATTCTATTGCATTTGGCACATGGTGACGATTATCTCGAGACTGCAAAGTAGCCAAATGAAACTTTTACTGGATTTCCACTTACTTTATCAAATCTCATCTCCACCACACAGGACAAGTTTGCATCTGTTATAGTTTTTGAGAAAATTGTGGTCATTTCATTTATACGCGAATGTGCTCAGATTGCTATTCTATTGCATTTGGCACATGGTGACGATTATCTCGAGAGTGCAAAGTAGCCAAATGAAACTTTTACTGGATTTCCACTTACTTTATCAAATCTCATCTCCACCACACAGGACATGTTTGCATCTGTTATAGTTTTTGAGAAAATTGTGGTCATTTCATTTATGCGCGAATGTGCTCAGATTGCTATTCTATTGCATTTGGCACATGGTGACGATTATCTCGAGAGTGCAAAGTAGCCAAATGAAACTTTTACTGGATTTCCACTTACTTTATCAAATCTCATCTCCACCACACAGGACAAGTTTGCATCTGTTATAGTTTTTGAGAAAATTGTGGTCATTTCATTTATACGCGAATGTGCTCAGATTGCTATTCTATTGCATTTGGCACATGGTGACGATTATCTCGAGAGTGCAAAGTAGCCAAATGAAACTTTTACTGGATTTCCACTTACTTTATCAAATCTCATCTCCACCACACAGGACATGTTTGCATCTGTTATAGTTTTTGAGAAAATTGTGGTCATTTCATTTATGCGCGAATGTGCTCAGATTGCTATTCTATTGCATTTGGCACATGGTGACGATTATCTCGAGAGTGCAAAGTAGCCAAATGAAACTTTTACTGGATTTCCACTTACTTTATCAAATCTCATCTCCACCACACAGGACAAGTTTGCATCTGTTATAGTTTTTGAGAAAATTGTGGTCATTTCATTTATGCGCGAATGTGTTCAGATTGCTATTCTATTGCATTTGGCACATGGTGACGATTATCTCGAGAGTGCAAAGTAGCCAATTGAAACTTTTACTGGATTTCCACTTACTTCATCAAATCTCATCTCCACCACACAGGACAAGTTTGCATCTGTTATAGTTTTGGAGAAAATTGTGGTCATTTCATTTATGCGCAAATGTGCTCAGATTGCTATTCTATTGCATTTGGCACATGGTGACGATTATCTCGAGAGTGCAAAGTAGCCAAATGAAACTTTTACTGGATTTCCACTTACTTTATCAAATCTCATCTCCACCACACAGGACAAGTTTGCATCTGTTATAGTTTTTGAGAAAATTGTGGTAATTTCATTTATACGCGAATGTGCTCAGATTGCTATTCTATTGCATTTGGCACATGGTGACGATTATCTCGAGAGTGCAAAGTAGCCAAATGAAACTTTTACTGGATTTCCACTTACTTTATCAAATCTCATCTCCACCACACAGGACAAGTTTGCATCTGTTATAGTTTTTGAGAAAATTGTGGTCATTTCATTTATGCGCGAATGTGCTCAGATTGCTATTCTATTGCATTTGGCACATGGTGACGATTATCTCGAGAGTGCAAAGTAGCCAAATGAAACTTTTACTGGATTTCCACTTACTTTATCAAATCTCATCTCCACCACACAGGACAAGTTTGCATCTGTTATAGTTTTTGAGAAAATTGTGGTCATTTCATTTATGCGCGAATGTGTTCAGATTGCTATTCTATTGCATTTGGCACATGATGACGATTATCTCGAGAGTGCAAAGTAGCCAAATGAAACTTTTACTGGATTTCCACTTACTTTATCAAATCTCATCTCCACCACACAGGACAAGTTTGCATCTGTTATAGTTTTGGAGAAAATTGTGGTCATTTCATTTATGCGCGAATGTGCTCAGATTGCTATTCTATTGCATTTGGCACATGGTGACGATTATCTCGAGAGTGCAAAGTAGCCAAATGAAACTTTTACTGGATTTCCACTTACTTTATCAAATCTCATCTCCACCACACAGGACAAGTTTGCATCTGTTATAGTTTTTGAGAAAATTGTGGTCATTTCATTTATGCGCGAATGTGTTCAGATTGCTATTCTATTGCATTTGGCACATGGTGACGATTATCTCGAGAGTGTAAAGTAGCCAATTGAAACTTTTACTGGATTTCCACTTACTTTATCAAATCTCATCTCCACCACACAGGACAAGTTTGCATCTGTTATAGTTTTGGAGAAAATTGTGGTCATTTCATTTATGCGCGAATGTGCTCAGATTGCTATTCTATTGCATTTGGCACATGGTGACGATTATCTCGAGAGTGCAAAGTAGCCAAATGAAACTTTTACTGGATTTCCACTTACTTTATCAAATCTCATCTCCACCACACAGGACAAGTTTGCATCTGTTATAGTTTTTGAGAAAATTGTGGTCATTTCATTTATACGCGAATGTGCTCAGATTGCTATTCTATTGCATTTGGCACATGGTGACGATTATCTCGAGAGTGCAAAGTAGCCAAATGAAACTTTTACTGGATTTCCACTTACTTTATCAAATCTCATCTCCACCACACAGGACAAGTTTGCATCTGTTATAGTTTTTGAGAAAATTGTGGTCATTTCATTTATGCGCGAATGTGCTCAGATTGCTATTCTATTGCATTTGGCACATGGTGACGATTATCTCGAGAGTGCAAAGTAGCCAATTGAAACTTTTACTGGATTTCCACTTACTTCATCAAATCTCATCTCCACCACACAGGACAAGTTTGCATCTGTTATAGTTTTGGAGAAAATTGTGGTCATTTCATTTATGCGCAAATGTGCTCAGATTGCTATTCTATTGCATTTGGCACATGGTGACGATTATCTCGAGAGTGCAAAGTAGCCAAATGAAACTTTTACTGGATTTCCACTTACTTTATCAAATCTCATCTCCACCACACAGGACAAGTTTGCATCTGTTATAGTTTTTGAGAAAATTGTGGTCATTTCATTTATACGCGAATGTGCTCAGATTGCTATTCTATTGCATTTGGCACATGGTGACGATTATCTCAAGAGTGCAAAGTAGCCAAATGAAACTTTTACTGGATTTCCACTTACTTTATCAAATCTCATCTCCACCACACAGGACAAGTTTGCATCTGTTATAGTTTTTGAGAAAATTGTGGTCTTTTCATTTATGCGCGAATGTGCTCAGATTGCTATTCTATTGCATTTGGCACATGGTGACGATTATCTCGAGAGTGCAAAGTAGCCAAATGAAACTTTTACTGGATTTCCACTTACTTTATCAAATCTCATCTCCACCACACAGGACAAGTTTGCATCTGTTATAGTTTTTGAGAAAATTGTGGTCATTTCATTTATGCGCGAATGTGTTCAGATTGCTATTCTATTGCATTTGGCACATGGTGATGATTATCTCGAGAGTGCAAAGTAGCCAAATGAAACTTTTACTGGATTTCCACTTACTTTATCAAATCTCATCTCCACCACACAGGACAAGTTTGCATCTGTTATAGTTTTGGAGAAAATTGTGGTCATTTCATTTATGCGCGAATGTGCTCAGATTGCTATTCTATTGCATTTGGCACATGGTGACGATTATCTCGAGAGTGCAAAGTAGCCAAATGAAACTTTTACTGGATTTCCACTTACTTTATCAAATCTCATCTCCACCACACAGGACAAGTTTGCATCTGTTATAGTTTTTGAGAAAATTGTGGTCATTTCATTTATGCGCGAATGTGTTCAGATTGCTATTCTATTGCATTTGGCACATGGTGACGATTATCTCGAGAGTGTAAAGTAGCCAATTGAAACTTTTACTGGATTTCCACTTACTTTATCAAATCTCATCTCCACCACACAGGACAAGTTTGCATCTGTTATAGTTTTGGAGAAAATTGTGGTCATTTCATTTATGCGCAAATGTGCTCAGATTGCTATTCTATTGCATTTGGCACATGGTGACGATTATCTCGAGAGTGCAAAGTAGCCAAATGAAACTTTTACTGGATTTCCACTTACTTTATCAAATCTCATCTCCACCACACAGGACAAGTTTGCATCTGTTATAGTTTTTGAGAAAATTGTGGTCATTTCATTTATACGCGAATGTGCTCAGATTGCTATTCTATTGCATTTGGCACATGGTGACGATTATCTCGAGAGTGCAAAGTAGCCAAATGAAACTTTTACTGGATTTCCACTTACTTTATCAAATCTCATCTCCACCACACAGGACAAGTTTGCATCTGTTATAGTTTTTGAGAAAATTGTGGTCATTTCATTTATGCGCGAATGTGCTCAGATTGCTATTCTATTGCATTTGGCACATGGTGACGATTATCTCGAGAGTGCAAAGTAGCCAAATGAAACTTTTACTGGATTTCCACTTACTTTATCAAATCTCATCGCCACCACACAGGACAAGTTTGCATCTGTTATAGTTTTTGAGAAAATTGTGGTCATTTCATTTATGCGCGAATGTGTTTAGATTGCTATTCTATTGCATTTGGCACATGGTGACGATTATCTCGAGAGTGCAAAGTAGCCAAATGAAACTTTTACTGGATTTCCACTTACTTTATCAAATCTCATCTCCACCACACAGGACAAGTTTGCATCTGTTATAGTTTTGGAGAAAATTGTGGTCATTTCATTTATGCGCGAATGTGCTCAGATTGCTATTCTATTGCATTTGGCACATGGTGACGATTATCTCGAGAGTGCAAAGTAGCCAAATGAAACTTTTACTGGATTTCCACTTACTTTATCAAATCTCATCTCCACCACACAGGACAAGTTTGCATCTGTTATAGTTTTGGAGAAAATTGTGGTCA
Organism: Anomaloglossus baeobatrachus; assembly: GCF_048569485.1. Lineage (NCBI taxonomy): Eukaryota > Metazoa > Chordata > Amphibia > Anura > Aromobatidae > Anomaloglossus > Anomaloglossus baeobatrachus. The sequence continues at coordinate 39,264 of NW_027442487.1, read as the reverse complement.
TTTCATTTATGCGCGAATGTGTTCAGATTGCTATTCTATTGCATTTGGCACATGGTGACGATTATCTCGAGAGTGCAAAGTAGCCAAATGAAACTTTTACTGGATTTCCACTTACTTTATCAAATCTCATCTCCACCACACAGGACAAGTTTGCATCTGTTATAGTTTTTGAGAAAATTGTGGTCATTTCATTTATGCGCGAATGTGCTCAGATTGCTATTCTATTGCATTTGGCACATGGTGACGATTATCTCGAGAGTGCAAAGTAGCCAATTGAAACTTTTACTGGATTTCCACTTACTTCATCAAATCTCATCTCCACCACACAGGACAAGTTTGCATCTGTTATAGTTTTTGAGAAAATTGTGGTCATTTCATTTATACGCGAATGTGCTCAGATTGCTATTCTATTGCATTTGGCACATGGTGACGATTATCTCAAGAGTGCAAAGTAGCCAAATGAAACTTTTACTGGATTTCCACTTACTTTATCAAATCTCATCTCCACCACACAGGACAAGTTTGCATCTGTTATAGTTTTTGAGAAAATTGTGGTCTTTTCATTTATGCGCGAATGTGCTCAGATTGCTATTCTATTGCATTTGGCACATGGTGACGATTATCTCGAGAGTGCAAAGTAGCCAAATGAAACTTTTACTGGATTTCCACTTACTTTATCAAATCTCATCTCCACCACACAGGACAAGTTTGCATCTGTTATAGTTTTTGAGAAAATTGTGGTCATTTCATTTATGCGCGAATGTGTTCAGATTGCTATTCTATTGCATTTGGCACATGGTGACGATTATCTCGAGAGTGCAAAGTAGCCAAATGAAACTTTTACTGGATTTCCACTTACTTTATCAAATCTCATCTCCACCACACAGGACAAGTTTGCATCTGTTATAGTTTTGGAGAAAATTGTGGTCATTTCATTTATGCGCGAATGTGCTCAGATTGCTATTCTATTGCATTTGGCACATGGTGACGATTATCTCGAGAGTGCAAAGTAGCCAAATGAAACTTTTACTGGATTTCCACTTACTTTATCAAATCTCATCTCCACCACACAGGACAAGTTTGCATCTGTTATAGTTTTTGAGAAAATTGTGGTCATTTCATTTATGCGCGAATGTGTTCAGATTGCTATTCTATTGCATTTGGCACATGGTGACGATTATCTCGAGAGTGTAAAGTAGCCAATTGAAACTTTTACTGGATTTCCACTTACTTTATCAAATCTCATCTCCACCACACAGGACAAGTTTGCATCTGTTATAGTTTTGGAGAAAATTGTGGTCATTTCATTTATGCGCGAATGTGCTCAGATTGCTATTCTATTGCATTTGGCACATGGTGACGATTATCTCGAGAGTGCAAAGTAGCCAAATGAAACTTTTACTGGATTTCCACTTACTTTATCAAATCTCATCTCCACCACACAGGACAAGTTTGCATCTGTTATAGTTTTTGAGAAAATTGTGGTCATTTCATTTATACGCGAATGTGCTCAGATTGCTATTCTATTGCATTTGGCACATGGTGACGATTATCTCGAGAGTGCAAAGTAGCCAAATGAAACTTTTACTGGATTTCCACTTACTTTATCAAATCTCATCTCCACCACACAGGACAAGTTTGCATCTGTTATAGTTTTTGAGAAAATTGTGGTCATTTCATTTATGCGCGAATGTGCTCAGATTGCTATTCTATTGCATTTGGCACATGGTGACGATTATCTCGAGAGTGCAAAGTAGCCAAATGAAACTTTTACTGGATTTCCACTTACTTTATCAAATCTCATCGCCACCACACAGGACAAGTTTGCATCTGTTATAGTTTTTGAGAAAATTGTGGTCATTTCATTTATGCGCGAATGTGTTTAGATTGCTATTCTATTGCATTTGGCACATGGTGACGATTATCTCGAGAGTGCAAAGTAGCCAAATGAAACTTTTACTGGATTTCCACTTACTTTATCAAATCTCATCTCCACCACACAGGACAAGTTTGCATCTGTTATAGTTTTGGAGAAAATTGTGGTCATTTCATTTATGCGCGAATGTGCTCAGATTGCTATTCTATTGCATTTGGCACATGGTGACGATTATCTCGAGAGTGCAAAGTAGCCAAATGAAACTTTTACTGGATTTCCACTTACTTTATCAAATCTCATCTCCACCACACAGGACAAGTTTGCATCTGTTATAGTTTTGGAGAAAATTGTGGTCATTTCATTTATGCGCGAATGTGTTCAGATTGCTATTCTATTGCATTTGGCACATGGTGACGATTATCTCGAGAGTGCAAAGTAGCCAAATGAAACTTTTACTGGATTTCCACTTACTTTATCAAATCTCATCTCCACCACACAGGACAAGTTTGCATCTGTTATAGTTTTGGAGAAAATTGTGGTCATTTCATTTATGCGCGAATGTGCTCAGATTGCTATTCTATTGCATTTGGCACATGGTGACTATTATCTCGAGAGTGCAAAGTAGCCAAATGAAACTTTTACTGGATTTCCACTTACTTTATCAAATCTCATCTCCACCACACAGGACAAGTTTGCATCTGTTATAGTTTTTGAGAAAATTGTGGTCATTTCATTTATGCGCGAATGTGCTCAGATTGCTATTCTATTGCATTTGGCACATGGTGACGATTATCTCGAGAGTGCAAAGTAGCCAAATGAAACTTTTACTGGATTTCCACTTACTTTATCAAATCTCATCTCCACCACACAGGACAAGTTTGCATCTGTTATAGTTTTTGAGAAAATTGTGGTCATTTCATTTATGCGCGAATGTGCTCAGATTGCTATTCTATTGCATTTGGCACATGGTGACGATTATCTCGAGAGTGCAAAGTAGCCAAATGAAACTTTTACTGGATTTCCACTTACTTTATCAAATCTCATCTCCACCACACAGGACAAGTTTGCATCTGTTATAGTTTTGGAGAAAATTGTGGTCATTTCATTTATGCGCGAATGTGTTCAGATTGCTATTCTATTGCATTTGGCACATGGTGACGATTATCTCGAGAGTGCAAAGTAGCCAAATGAAACTTTTACTGGATTTCCACTTACTTTATCAAATCTCATCTCCACCACACAGGACAAGTTTGCATCTGTTATAGTTTTGGAGAAAATTGTGGTCATTTCATTTATTCGCGAATGTGCTCAGATTGCTATTCTATTGCATTTGGCACATGGTGACGATTATCTCGAGAGTGCAAAGTAGCCAAATGAAACTTTTACTGGATTTCCACTTACTTTATCAAATCTCATCTCCACCACACAGGACAAGTTTGCATCTGTTATAGTTTTGGAGAAAATTGTGGTCATTTCATTTATGCGCGAATGTGCTCAGATTGCTATTCTTTTGCATTTGGCACATGGTGACGATTATCTCGAGAGTGCAAAGTAGCCAAATGAAACTTTTACTGGATTTCCACTTACTTTATCAAATCTCATCTCCACCACACAGGACAAGTTTGCATCTGTTATAGTTTTGGAGAAAATTGTGGTCATTTCATTTATGCGCGAATGTGTTCAGATTGCTATTCTATTGCATTTGGCACATGGTGACGATTATCTCGAGAGTGCAAAGTAGCCAAATGAAACTTTTACTGGATTTCCACTTACTTTATCAAATCTCATCTCCACCACACAGGACAAGTTTGCATCTGTTATAGTTTTGGAGAAAATTGTGGTCATTTCATTTATGCGCGAATGTGCTCAGATTGCTATTCTATTGCATTTGGCACATGGTGACGATTATCTCGAGAGTGCAAAGTAGCCAAATGAAACTTTTACTGGATTTCCACTTACTTTATCAAATCTCATCTCCACCACACAGGACAAGTTTGCATCTGTTATAGTTTTGGAGAAAATTGTGGTCATTTCATTTATGCGCGAATGTGTTCAGATTGCTATTCTATTGCATTTGGCACATGGTGACGATTATCTCGAGAGTGCAAAGTAGCCAAATGAAACTTTTACTGGATTTCCACTTACTTTATCAAATCTCATCTCCACCACACAGGACAAGTTTGCATCTGTTATAGTTTTGGAGAAAATTGTGGTCATTTCATTTATGCGCGAATGTGCTCAGATTGCTATTCTATTGCATTTGGAACATGGTGACGATTATCTCGAGAGTGCAAAGTAGTCAAATGAAACTTTTACTGGATTTCCACTTACTTTATCAAATCTCATCTCCACCACACAGGACAAGTTTGCATCTGTTATAGTTTTGGAGAAAATTGTGGTCATTTCATTTATGCGCGAATGTGCTCAGATTGCTATTCTATTGCATTTGGCACATGGTGACGATTATCTCGAGAGTGCAAAGTAGCCAAATGAAACTTTTACTGGATTTCCACTTACTTTATCAAATCTCATCTCCACCACACAGAACAAGTTTGCATCTGTTATAGTTTTGGAGAAAATTGTGGTCATTTCATTTATGCGCGAATGTGCTCAGATTGCTATTCTTTTGCATTTGGCACATGGTGACGATTATCTCGAGAGTGCAAAGTAGCCAAATGAAACTTTTACTGGATTTCCACTTACTTTATCAAATCTCATCTCCACCACACAGGACAAGTTTGCATCTGTTATAGTTTTGGAGAAAATTGTGGTCATTTCATTTATGCGCGAATGTGTTCAGATTGCTATTCTATTGCATTTGGCACATGGTGACGATTATCTCGAGAGTGCAAAGTAGCCAAATGAAACTTTTACTGGATTTCCACTTACTTTATCAAATCTCATCTCCACCACACAGGACAAGTTTGCATCTGTTATAGTTTTGGAGAAAATTGTGGTCATTTCATTTATGCGCGAATGTGCTCAGATTGCTATTCTATTGCATTTGGCACATGGTGACGATTATCTCGAGAGTGCAAAGTAGCCAAATGAAACTTTTACTGGATTTCCACTTACTTTATCAAATCTCATCTCCACCACACAGGACAAGTTTGCATCTGTTATAGTTTTGGAGAAAATTGTGGTCATTTCATTTATGCGCGAATGTGTTCAGATTGCTATTCTATTGCATTTGGCACATGGTGACGATTATCTCGAGAGTGCAAAGTAGCCAAATGAAACTTTTACTGGATTTCCACTTACTTTATCAAATCTCATCTCCACCACACAGGACAAGTTTGCATCTGTTATAGTTTTGGAGAAAATTGTGGTCATTTCATTTATGCGCGAATGTGCTCAGATTGCTATTCTATTGCATTTGGAACATGGTGACGATTATCTCGAGAGTGCAAAGTAGTCAAATGAAACTTTTACTGGATTTCCACTTACTTTATCAAATCTCATCTCCACCACACAGGACAAGTTTGCATCTGTTATAGTTTTGGAGAAAATTGTGGTCATTTCATTTATGCGCGAATGTGCTCAGATTGCTATTCTTTTGCATTTGGCACATGGTGACGATTATCTCGAGAGTGCAAAGTAGCCAAATGAAACTTTTACTGGATTTCCACTTACTTTATCAAATCTCATCTCCACCACACAGGACAAGTTTGCATCTGTTATAGTTTTGGAGAAAATTGTGGTCATTTCATTTATGCGCGAATGTGCTCAGATTGCTATTCTATTGCATTTGGCACATGGTGACGATTATCTCGAGAGTGCAAAGTAGCCAAATGAAACTTACTGGATTTCCACTTACTTTATCAAATCTCATCTCCACCACACAGGACAAGTTTGCATCTGTTATAGTTTTTGAGAAAATTGTGGTCATTTCATTTATACGCGAATGTGCTCAGATTGCTATTCTATTGCATTTGGCACATGGTGACGATTATCTCGAGAGTGCAAAGTAGCCAAATGAAACTTTTACTGGATTTCCACTTACTTTATCAAATCTCATCTCCACCACACAGGACAAGTTTGCATCTGTTATAGTTTTGGAGAAAATTGTGGTCATTTCATTTATGCGCGAATGTGCTCAGATTGCTATTCTATTGCATTTGGCACATGGTGACGATTATCTCGAGAGTGCAAAGTAGCCAAATGAAACTTTTACTGGATTTCCACTTACTTTATCAAATCTCATCTCCACCACACAGGACAAGTTTGCATCTGTTATAGTTTTTGAGAAAATTGTGGTCATTTCATTTATGCACGAATGTGTTCAGATTGCTATTCTATTGCATTTGGCACATGGTGACGATTATCTCGAGAGTGCAAAGTAGTCAAATGAAACTTTTACTGGATTTCCACTTACTTTATCAAATCTCATCTCCACCACACAGGACAAGTTTGCATCTGTTATAGTTTTTGAGAAAATTGTGGTCATTTCATTTATGCGCGAATGTGCTCAGATTGCTATTCTATTGCATTTGGCACATGGTGACGATTATCTCGAGAGTGCAAAGTAGCCAAATGAAACTTTTACTGGATTTCCACTTACTTTATCAAATCTCATCTCCACCACACAGGACAAGTTTGCATCTGTTATATTTTTGGAGAAAATTGTGGTCATTTCATTTATGCGCGAATGTGCTCAGATTGCTATTATATTGCATTTGGCACATGGTGACGATTATCTCGAGAGTGCAAAGTAGCCAAATGAAACTTTTACTGGATTTCCACTTACTTTATCAAATCTCATCTCCACCACACAGGACAAGTTTGCATCTCTTATAGTTTTGGAGAAAATTGTGGTCATTTCATTTATGCGCGAATGTGTTCAGATTGCTATTCTATTGCATTTGGCACATGGTGACGATTATCTCGAGAGTGCAAAGTAGCCAAATGAAACTTTTACTGGATTTCCACTTACTTTATCAAATCTCATCTCCACCACACAGGACAAGTTTGCATCTGTTATAGTTTTTGAGAAAATTGTGGTCATTTCATTTATGCGCGAATGTGCTCAGATTGCTATTCTATTGCATTTGGCACATGGTGACGATTATCTCGAGAGTGCAAAGTAGCCAAATGAAACTTTTACTGGATTTCCACTTACTTTATCAAATCTCATCTCCACCACACAGGACAAGTTTGCATCTGTTATAGTTTTGGAGAAAATTGTGGTCATTTCATTTATGCGCGAATGTGTTCAGATTGCTATTCTATTGCATTTGGCACATGGTGACGATTATCTCGAGAGTGCAAAGTAGCCAAATGAAACTTTTACTGGATTTCCACTTACTTTATCAAATCTCATCTCCACCACACAGGACAAGTTTGCATCTGTTATAGTTTTTGAGAAAATTGTGGTCATTTCATTTATGCGCGAATGTGCTCAGATTGCTATTCTATTGCATTTGGCACATGGTGACGATTATCTCGAGAGTGCAAAGTAGCCAAATGAAACTTTTACTGGATTTCCACTTACTTTATCAAATCTCATCTCCACCACACAGGACAAGTTTGCATCTGTTATAGTTTTGGAGAAAATTGTGGTCATTTCATTTATGCGCGAATGTGTTCAGATTGCTATTCTATTGCATTTGGCACATGGTGACGATTATCTCGAGAGTGCAAAGTAGCCAATTGAAACTTTTACTGGATTTCCACTTACTTTATCAAATCTCATCTCCACCACACAGGACAAGTTTGCATCTGTTATAGTTTTGGAGAAAATTGTGGTCATTTCATTTATGCGCGAATGTGCTCAGATTGCTATTCTATTGCATTTGGCACATGGTGACGATTATCTCGAGAGTGCAAAGTAGCCAAATGAAACTTACTGGATTTCCACTTACTTTATCAAATCTCATCTCCACCACACAGGACAAGTTTGCATCTGTTATAGTTTTTGAGAAAATTGTGGTCATTTCATTTATACGCGAATGTGCTCAGATTGCTATTCTATTGCATTTGGCACATGGTGACGATTATCTCGAGAGTGCAAAGTAGCCAAATGAAACTTTTACTGGATTTCCACTTACTTTATCAAATCTCATCTCCACCACACAGGACAAGTTTGCATCTGTTATAGTTTTGGAGAAAATTGTGGTCATTTCATTTATGCGCGAATGTGCTCAGATTGCTATTCTATTGCATTTGGCACATGGTGACGATTATCTCGAGAGTGCAAAGTAGCCAAATGAAACTTTTACTGGATTTCCACTTACTTTATCAAATCTCATCTCCACCACACAGGACAAGTTTGCATCTGTTATAGTTTTTGAGAAAATTGTGGTCATTTCATTTATGCGCGAATGTGTTCAGATTGCTATTCTATTGCATTTGGCACATGGTGACGATTATCTCGAGAGTGCAAAGTAGTCAAATGAAACTTTTACTGGATTTCCACTTACTTTATCAAATCTCATCTCCACCACACAGGACAAGTTTGCATCTGTTATAGTTTTTGAGAAAATTGTGGTCATTTCATTTATGCGCGAATGTGCTCAGATTGCTATTCTATTGCATTTGGCACATGGTGACGATTATCTCGAGAGTGCAAAGTAGCCAAATGAAACTTTTACTGGATTTCCACTTACTTTATCAAATCTCATCTCCACCACACAGGACAAGTTTGCATCTGTTATATTTTTGGAGAAAATTGTGGTCATTTCATTTATGCGCGAATGTGCTCAGATTGCTATTCTATTGCATTTGGCACATGGTGACGATTATCTCGAGAGTGCAAAGTAGCCAAATGAAACTTTTACTGGATTTCCACTTACTTTATCAAATCTCATCTCCACCACACAGGACAAGTTTGCATCTGTTATAGTTTTGGAGAAAATTGTGGTCATTTCATTTATGCGCGAATGTGTTCAGATTGCTATTCTATTGCATTTGGCACATGGTGACGATTATCTCGAGAGTCCAAAGTAGCCAAATGAAACTTTTACTGGATTTCCACTTACTTTATCAAATCTCATCTCCACCACACAGGACAAGTTTGCATCTGTTATATTTTTGGAGAAAATTGTGGTCATTTCATTTATGCGCGAATGTGCTCAGATTGCTATTCTATTGCATTTGGCACATGGTGACGATTCTCTCGAGAGTGCAAAGTAGCCAAATGAAACTTTTACTGGATTTCCACTTACTTTATCAAATCTCATCTCCACCACACAGGACAAGTTTGCATCTGTTATAGTTTTGGAGAAAATTGTGGTCATTTCATTTATGCGCGAATGTGTTCAGATTGCTATTCTATTGCATTTGGCACATGGTGACGATTATCTCGAGAGTGCAAAGTAGCCAAATGAAACTTTTACTGGATTTCCACTTACTTTATCAAATCTCATCTCCACCACACAGGACAAGTTTGCATCTGTTATAGTTTTTGAGAAAATTGTGGTCATTTCATTTATACGCGAATGTGCTCAGATTGCTATTCTATTGCATTTGGCACATGGTGACGATTATCTCGCGAGTGCAAAGTAGCCAAATGAAACTTTTACTGGATTTCCACTTACTTTATCAAATCTCATCTCCACCACACAGGACAAGTTTGCATCTGTTATAGTTTTTGAGAAAATTGTGGTCATTTCATTTATGCGCGAATGTGCTCAGATTGCTATTCTATTGCATTTGGCACATGGTGACGATTATCTCGAGAGTGCAAAGTAGCCAAATGAAACTTTTACTGGATTTCCACTTACTTTATCAAATCTCATCTCCACCACACAGGACAAGTTTGCATCTGTTATAGTTTTTGAGAAAATTGTGGTCATTTCATTTATGCGCGAATGTGCTCAGATTGCTATTCTATTGCATTTGGCACATGGTGACGATTATCTCGAGAGTGCAAAGTAGCCAAATGAAACTTTTACTGGATTTCCACTTACTTTATCAAATCTCATCTCCACCACACAGGACAAGTTTGCATCTGTTATAGTTTTTGAGAAAATTGTGGTCATTTCATTTATGCGCGAATGTGTTCAGATTGCTATTCTATTGCATTTGGCACATGGTGACGATTATCTCGAGAGTGCAAAGTAGCCAATTGAAACTTTTACTGGATTTCCACTTACTTCATCAAATCTCATCTATACCACACAGGACAAGTTTGCATCTGTTATAGTTTTGGAGAAAATTGTGGTCATTTCATTTATGCGCAAATGTGCTCAGATTGCTATTCTATTGCATTTGGCACATGGTGACGATTATCTCGAGAGTGCAAAGTAGCCAAATGAAACTTTTACTGGATTTCCACTTACTTTATCAAATCTCATCTCCACCACACAGGACAAGTTTGCATCTGTTATAGTTTTTGAGAAAATTGTGGTCATTTCATTTATGCGCGAATGTGCTCAGATTGCTATTCTATTGCATTTGGCACATGGTGACGATTATCTCGAGAGTGCAAAGTAGCCAAATGAAACTTTTACTGGATTTCCACTTACTTTATCAAATCTCATCTCCACCACACAGGACAAGTTTGCATCTGTTATAGTTTTTGAGAAAATTGTGGTCATTTCATTTATACGCGAATGTGCTCAGATTGCTATTCTATTGCATTTGGCACATGGTGACGATTATCTCGCGAGTGCAAAGTAGCCAAATGAAACTTTTACTGGATTTCCACTTACTTTATCAAATCTCATCTCCACCACACAGGACAAGTTTGCATCTGTTATAGTTTTTGAGAAAATTGTGGTCATTTCATTTATGCGCGAATGTGCTCAGATTGCTATTCTATTGCATTTGGCACATGGTGACGATTATCTCGAGAGTGCAAAGTAGCCAAATGAAACTTTTACTGGATTTCCACTTACTTTATCAAATCTCATCTCCACCACACAGGACAAGTTTGCATCTGTTATAGTTTTTGAGAAAATTGTGGTCATTTCATTTATGCGCGAATGTGTTCAGATTGCTATTCTATTGCATTTGGCACATGGTGACGATTATCTCGAGAGTGCAAAGTAGCCAAATGAAACTTTTACTGGATTTCCACTTACTTTATCAAATCTCATCTCCACCACACAGGACAAGTTTGCATCTGTTATAGTTTTGGAGAAAATTGTGGTCATTTCATATATGCGCGAATGTGTTCAGATTAATATTCTATTGCATTTGGCACATGGTGACGATTATCTCGAGAGTGCAAAGTAGCCAAATGAAACTTTTACTGGATTTCCACTTACTTTATCAAATCTCATCTCCACCACACAGGACAAGTTTGCATCTGTTATAGTTTTTGAGAAAATTGTGGTCATTTCATTTATGCGAGAATGTGCTCAGATTGCTATTCTATTGCATTTGGCACATGGTGACGATTATCTCGAGAGTGCAAAGTAGCCAAATGAAACTTTTACTGGATTTCCACTTACTTTATCAAATCTCATCTCCACCACACAGGACAAGTTTGCATCTGTTATAGTTTTTGAGAAAATTGTGGTCATTTCATTTATGCGCGAATGTGCTCAGATTGCTATTCTATTGCATTTGGCACATGGTGACGATTATCTCGAGAGTGCAAAGTAGCCAAATGAAACTTTTACTGGATTTCCACTTACTTTATCAAATCTCATCTCCACCACACAGGACAAGTTTGCATCTGTTATAGTTTTTGAGAAAATTGTGGTCATTTCATTTATACGCGAATGTGCTCAGATTGCTATTCTATTGCATTTGGCACATGGTGACGATTATCTCGAGAGTGCAAAGTAGCCAAATGAAACTTTTACTGGATTTCCACTTACTTTATCAAATCTCATCTCCACCACACAGGACATGTTTGCATCTGTTATAGTTTTTGAGAAAATTGTGGTCATTTCATTTATGCGCGAATGTGCTCAGATTGCTATTCTATTGCATTTGGCACATGGTGACGATTATCTCGAGAGTGCAAAGTAGCCAAATGAAACTTTTACTGGATTTCCACTTACTTTATCAAATCTCATCTCCACCACACAGAACAAGTTTGCATCTGTTATAGTTTTTGAGAAAATTGTGGTCATTTCATTTATGCGCGAATGTGTTCAGATTGCTATTCTATTGCATTTGGCACATGGTGACGATTATCTCGAGAGTGCAAAGTAGCCAATTGAAACTTTTACTGGATTTCCACTTACTTCATCAAATCTCATCTCCACCACACAGGACAAGTTTGCATCTGTTATAGTTTTGGAGAAAATTGTGGTCATTTCATTTATGCGCAAATGTGCTCAGATTGCTATTCTATTGCATTTGGCACATGGTGACGATTATCTCGAGAGTGCAAAGTAGCCAAATGAAACTTTTACTGGATTTCCACTTACTTTATCAAATCTCATCTCCACCACACAGGACAAGTTTGCATCTGTTATAGTTTTTGAGAAAATTGTGGTCATTTCATTTATACGTGAATGTGCTCAGATTGCTATTCTATTGCATTTGGCACATGGTGACGATTATCTCGAGAGTGCAAAGTAGCCAAATGAAACTTTTACTGGATTTCCACTTACTTTATCAAATCTCATCTCCACCACACAGGACAAGTTTGCATCTGTTATAGTTTTTGAGAAAATTGTGGTCATTTCATATATGCGCGAATGTGTTCAGATTAATATTCTATTGCATTTGGCACATGGTGACGATTATCTCGAGAGTGCAAAGTAGCCAAATGAAACTTTTACTGGATTTCCACTTACTTTATCAAATCTCATCTCCACCACACAGGACAAGTTTGCATCTGTTATAGTTTTGGAGAAAATTGTGGTCATTTCATTTATGCGCGAATGTGCTCAGATTGCTATTCTATTGCATTTGGCACATGGTGACGATTATCTCGAGAGTGCAAAGTAGCCAAATGAAACTTTTACTGGATTTCCACTTACTTTATCAAATCTCATCTCCACCACACAGGACAAGTTTGCATCTGTTATAGTTTTTGAGAAAATTGTGGTCATTTCATTTATGCGCGAATGTGCTCAGATTGCTATTCTATTGCATTTAGCACATGGTGGCGATTATCTCGAGAGTGCAAAGTAGCCAAATGAAACTTTTACTGGATTTCCACTTACTTTATCAAATCTCATCTCCACCACACAGGACAAGTTTGCATCTGTTATAGTTTTTGAGAAAATTGTGGTCATTTCATTTATACGCGAATGTGCTCAGATTGCTATTCTATTGCATTTGGCACATGGTGACGATTATCTCGAGAGTGCAAAGTAGCCAAATGAAACTTTTACTGGATTTCCACTTACTTTATCAAATCTCATCTCCACCACACAGGACATGTTTGCATCTGTTATAGTTTTTGAGAAAATTGTGGTCATTTCATTTATGCGCGAATGTGCTCAGATTGCTATTCTATTGCATTTGGCACATGGTGACGATTATCTCGAGAGTGCAAAGTAGCCAAATGAAACTTTTACTGGATTTCCACTTACTTTATCAAATCTCATCTCCACCACACAGGACAAGTTTGCATCTGTTATAGTTTTTGAGAAAATTGTGGTCATTTCATTTATGCGCGAATGTGTTCAGATTGCTATTCTATTGCATTTGGCACATGGTGACGATTATCTCGAGAGTGCAAAGTAGCCAATTGAAACTTTTACTGGATTTCCACTTACTTCATCAAATCTCATCTCCACCACACAGGACAAGTTTGCATCTGTTATAGTTTTGGAGAAAATTGTGGTCATTTCATTTATGCGCAAATGTGCTCAGATTGCTATTCTATTGCATTTGGCACATGGTGACGATTATCTCGAGAGTGCAAAGTAGCCAAATGAAACTTTTACTGGATTTCCACTTACTTTATCAAATCTCATCTCCACCACACAGGACAAGTTTGCATCTGTTATAGTTTTTGAGAAAATTGTGGTCATTTCATTTATACGCGAATGTGCTCAGATTGCTATTCTATTGCATTTGGCACATGGTGACGATTATCTCGAGAGTGCAAAGTAGCCAAATGAAACTTTTACTGGATTTCCACTTACTTTATCAAATCTCATCTCCACCACACAGGACAAGTTTGCATCTGTTATAGTTTTTGAGAAAATTGTGGTCATTTCATTTATGCGCGAATGTGCTCAGATTGCTATTCTATTGCATTTGGCACATGGTGACGATTATCTCGAGAGTGCAAAGTAGCCAAATGAAACTTTTACTGGATTTCCACTTACTTTATCAAATCTCATCTCCACCACACAGGACAAGTTTGCATCTGTTATAGTTTTTGAGAAAATTGTGGTCATTTCATTTATGCGCGAATGTGTTCAGATTGCTATTCTATTGCATTTGGCACATGATGACGATTATCTCGAGAGTGCAAAGTAGCCAAATGAAACTTTTACTGGATTTCCACTTACTTTATCAAATCTCATCTCCACCACACAGGACAAGTTTGCATCTGTTATAGTTTTTGAGAAAATTGTGGTCATTTCATTTATGCGCGAATGTGCTCAGATTGCTATTCTATTGCATTTGGCACATGGTGACGATTATCTCGAGAGTGCAAAGTAGCCAAATGAAACTTTTACTGGATTTCCACTTACTTTATCAAATCTCATCTCCACCACACAGGACAAGTTTGCATCTGTTATAGTTTTTGAGAAAATTGTGGTCATTTCATTTATGCGCGAATGTGTTCAGATTGCTATTCTATTGCATTTGGCACATGGTGACGATTATCTCGAGAGTGCAAAGTAGCCAAATGAAACTTTTACTGGATTTCCACTTACTTTATCAAATCTCATCTCCACCACACAGGACAAGTTTGCATCTGTTATAGTTTTGGAGAAAATTGTGGTCATTTCATATATGCGCGAATGTGTTCAGATTAATATTCTATTGCATTTGGCACATGGTGACGATTATCTCGAGAGTGCAAAGTAGCCAAATGAAACTTTTACTGGATTTCCACTTACTTTATCAAATCTCATCTCCACCACACAGGACAAGTTTGCATCTGTTATAGTTTTTGAGAAAATTGTGGTCATTTCATTTATGCGAGAATGTGCTCAGATTGCTATTCTATTGCATTTGGCACATGGTGACGATTATCTCGAGAGTGCAAAGTAGCCAAATGAAACTTTTACTGGATTTCCACTTACTTTATCAAATCTCATCTCCACCACACAGGACAAGTTTGCATCTGTTATAGTTTTTGAGAAAATTGTGGTCATTTCATTTATGCGCGAATGTGCTCAGATTGCTATTCTATTGCATTTGGCACATGGTGACGATTATCTCGAGAGTGCAAAGTAGCCAAATGAAACTTTTACTGGATTTCCACTTACTTTATCAAATCTCATCTCCACCACACAGGACAAGTTTGCATCTGTTATAGTTTTTGAGAAAATTGTGGTCATTTCATTTATACGCGAATGTGCTCAGATTGCTATTCTATTGCATTTGGCACATGGTGACGATTATCTCGAGAGTGCAAAGTAGCCAAATGAAACTTTTACTGGATTTCCACTTACTTTATCAAATCTCATCTCCACCACACAGGACATGTTTGCATCTGTTATAGTTTTTGAGAAAATTGTGGTCATTTCATTTATGCGCGAATGTGCTCAGATTGCTATTCTATTGCATTTGGCACATGGTGACGATTATCTCGAGAGTGCAAAGTAGCCAAATGAAACTTTTACTGGATTTCCACTTACTTTATCAAATCTCATCTCCACCACACAGAACAAGTTTGCATCTGTTATAGTTTTTGAGAAAATTGTGGTCATTTCATTTATGCGCGAATGTGTTCAGATTGCTATTCTATTGCATTTGGCACATGGTGACGATTATCTCGAGAGTGCAAAGTAGCCAATTGAAACTTTTACTGGATTTCCACTTACTTCATCAAATCTCATCTCCACCACACAGGACAAGTTTGCATCTGTTATAGTTTTGGAGAAAATTGTGGTCATTTCATTTATGCGCAAATGTGCTCAGATTGCTATTCTATTGCATTTGGCACATGGTGACGATTATCTCGAGAGTGCAAAGTAGCCAAATGAAACTTTTACTGGATTTCCACTTACTTTATCAAATCTCATCTCCACCACACAGGACAAGTTTGCATCTGTTATAGTTTTTGAGAAAATTGTGGTCATTTCATTTATACGTGAATGTGCTCAGATTGCTATTCTATTGCATTTGGCACATGGTGACGATTATCTCGAGAGTGCAAAGTAGCCAAATGAAACTTTTACTGGATTTCCACTTACTTTATCAAATCTCATCTCCACCACACAGGACAAGTTTGCATCTGTTATAGTTTTTGAGAAAATTGTGGTCATTTCATATATGCGCGAATGTGTTCAGATTAATATTCTATTGCATTTGGCACATGGTGACGATTATCTCGAGAGTGCAAAGTAGCCAAATGAAACTTTTACTGGATTTCCACTTACTTTATCAAATCTCATCTCCACCACACAGGACAAGTTTGCATCTGTTATAGTTTTGGAGAAAATTGTGGTCATTTCATTTATGCGCGAATGTGCTCAGATTGCTATTCTATTGCATTTGGCACATGGTGACGATTATCTCGAGAGTGCAAAGTAGCCAAATGAAACTTTTACTGGATTTCCACTTACTTTATCAAATCTCATCTCCACCACACAGGACAAGTTTGCATCTGTTATAGTTTTTGAGAAAATTGTGGTCATTTCATTTATGCGCGAATGTGCTCAGATTGCTATTCTATTGCATTTAGCACATGGTGGCGATTATCTCGAGAGTGCAAAGTAGCCAAATGAAACTTTTACTGGATTTCCACTTACTTTATCAAATCTCATCTCCACCACACAGGACAAGTTTGCATCTGTTATAGTTTTTGAGAAAATTGTGGTCATTTCATTTATACGCGAATGTGCTCAGATTGCTATTCTATTGCATTTGGCACATGGTGACGATTATCTCGAGAGTGCAAAGTAGCCAAATGAAACTTTTACTGGATTTCCACTTACTTTATCAAATCTCATCTCCACCACACAGGACATGTTTGCATCTGTTATAGTTTTTGAGAAAATTGTGGTCATTTCATTTATGCGCGAATGTGCTCAGATTGCTATTCTATTGCATTTGGCACATGGTGACGATTATCTCGAGAGTGCAAAGTAGCCAAATGAAACTTTTACTGGATTTCCACTTACTTTATCAAATCTCATCTCCACCACACAGGACAAGTTTGCATCTGTTATAGTTTTTGAGAAAATTGTGGTCATTTCATTTATGCGCGAATGTGTTCAGATTGCTATTCTATTGCATTTGGCACATGGTGACGATTATCTCGAGAGTGCAAAGTAGCCAATTGAAACTTTTACTGGATTTCCACTTACTTCATCAAATCTCATCTCCACCACACAGGACAAGTTTGCATCTGTTATAGTTTTGGAGAAAATTGTGGTCATTTCATTTATGCGCAAATGTGCTCAGATTGCTATTCTATTGCATTTGGCACATGGTGACGATTATCTCGAGAGTGCAAAGTAGCCAAATGAAACTTTTACTGGATTTCCACTTACTTTATCAAATCTCATCTCCACCACACAGGACAAGTTTGCATCTGTTATAGTTTTTGAGAAAATTGTGGTTATTTCATTTATACGCGAATGTGCTCAGATTGCTATTCTATTGCATTTGGCACATGGTGACGATTATCTCGAGAGTGCAAAGTAGCCAAATGAAACTTTTACTGGATTTCCACTTACTTTATCAAATCTCATCTCCACCACACAGGACAAGTTTGCATCTGTTATAGTTTTTGAGAAAATTGTGGTCATTTCATTTATGCGCGAATGTGCTCAGATTGCTATTCTATTGCATTTGGCACATGGTGACGATTATCTCGAGAGTGCAAAGTAGCCAAATGAAACTTTTACTGGATTTCCACTTACTTTATCAAATCTCATCTCCACCACACAGGACAAGTTTGCATCTGTTATAGTTTTTGAGAAAATTGTGGTCATTTCATTTATGCGCGAATGTGTTCAGATTGCTATTCTATTGCATTTGGCACATGATGACGATTATCTCGAGAGTGCAAAGTAGCCAAATGAAACTTTTACTGGATTTCCACTTACTTTATCAAATCTCATCTCCACCACACAGGACAAGTTTGCATCTGTTATAGTTTTTGAGAAAATTGTGGTCATTTCATTTATGCGCGAATGTGCTCAGATTGCTATTCTATTGCATTTGGCACATGGTGACGATTATCTCGAGAGTGCAAAGTAGCCAAATGAAACTTTTACTGGATTTCCACTTACTTTATCAAATCTCATCTCCACCACACAGGACAAGTTTGCATCTGTTATAGTTTTTGAGAAAATTGTGGTCATTTCATTTATGCGCGAATGTGTTCAGATTGCTATTCTATTGCATTTGGCACATGGTGACGATTATCTCGAGAGTGTAAAGTAGCCAATTGAAACTTTTACTGGATTTCCACTTACTTTATCAAATCTCATCTCCACCACACAGGACAAGTTTGCATCTGTTATAGTTTTGGAGAAAATTGTGGTCATTTCATTTATGCGCGAATGTGCTCTGATTGCTATTCTATTGCATTTGGCACATGGTGACGATTATCTCGAGAGTGCAAAGTAGCCAAATGAAACTTTTACTGGATTTCCACTTACTTTATCAAATCTCATCTCCACCACACAGGACAAGTTTGCATCTGTTATAGTTTTTGAGAAAATTGTGGTCATTTCATTTATACGCGAATGTGCTCAGATTGCTATTCTATTGCATTTGGCACATGGTGACGATTATCTCGAGAGTGCAAAGTAGCCAAATGAAACTTTTACTGGATTTCCACTTACTTTATCAAATCTCATCTCCACCACACAGGACAAGTTTGCATCTGTTATAGTTTTTGAGAAAATTGTGGTCATTTCATTTATGCGCGAATGTGCTCAGATTGCTATTCTATTGCATTTGGCACATGGTGACGATTATCTCGAGAGTGCAAAGTAGCCAAATGAAACTTTTACTGGATTTCCACTTACTTTATCAAATCTCATCGCCACCACACAGGACAAGTTTGCATCTGTTATAGTTTTTGATAAAATTGTGGTCATTTCATTTATGCGCGAATGTGTTCAGATTGCTATTCTATTGCATTTGGCACATGGTGACGATTATCTCGAGAGTGCAAAGTAGCCAAATGAAACTTTTACTGGATTTCCACTTACTTTATCAAATCTCATCTCCACCACACAGGACAAGTTTGCATCTGTTATAGTTTTGGAGAAAATTGTGGTCATTTCATTTATGCGCGAATGTGCTCAGATTGCTATTCTATTGCATTTGGCACATGGTGACGATTATCTCGAGAGTGCAAAGTAGCCAAATGAAACTTTTACTGGATTTCCACTTACTTTATCAAATCTCATCTCCACCACACAGGACAAGTTTGCATCTGTTATAGTTTTGGAGAAAATTGTGGTCATTTCATTTATGCGCGAATGTGTTCAGATTGCTATTCTATTGCATTTGGCACTTGGTGACGATTATCTCGAGAGTGCAAAGTAGCCAAATGAAACTTTTACTGGATTTCCACTTACTTTATCAAATCTCATCTCCACCACACAGGACAAGTTTGCATCTGTTATAGTTTTGGAGAAAATTGTGGTCATTTCATTTATGCGCGAATGTGCTCAGATTGCTATTCTATTGCATTTGGCACATGGTGACGATTATCTCGAGAGTGCAAAGTAGCCAAATGAAACTTTTACTGGATTTCCACTTACTTTATCAAATCTCATCTCCACCACACAGGACAAGTTTGCATCTGTTATAGTTTTGGAGAAAATTGTGGTCATTTCATTTATGCGCGAATGTGCTCAGATTGCTATTCTATTGCATTTGGCACATGGTGACGATTATCTCGAGAGTGCAAAGTAGCCAAATGAAACTTTTACTGGATTTCCACTTACTTTATCAAATCTCATCTCCACCACACAGGACAAGTTTGCATCTGTTATAGTTTTTGAGAAAATTGTGGTCATTTCATTTATACGCGAATGTGCTCAGATTGCTATTCTATTGCATTTGGCACATGGTGACGATTATCTCGAGAGTGCAAAGTAGCCAAATGAAACTTTTACTGGATTTCCACTTACTTTATCAAATCTCATCTCCACCACACAGGACATGTTTGCATCTGTTATAGTTTTTGAGAAAATTGTGGTCATTTCATTTATGCGCGAATGTGCTCAGATTGCTATTCTATTGCATTTGGCACATGGTGACGATTATCTCGAGAGTGCAAAGTAGCCAAATGAAACTTTTACTGGATTTCCACTTACTTTATCAAATCTCATCTCCACCACACAGGACAAGTTTGCATCTGTTATAGTTTTTTGAGAAAATTGTGGTCATTTCATTTATACGCGAATGTGCTCAGATTGCTATTCTATTGCATTTGGCACATGGTGACGATTATCTCGAGAGTGCAAAGTAGCCAAATGAAACTTTTACTGGATTTCCACTTACTTTATCAAATCTCATCTCCACCACACAGGACATGTTTGCATCTGTTATAGTTTTTGAGAAAATTGTGGTCATTTCATTTATGCGCGAATGTGCTCAGATTGCTATTCTATTGCATTTGGCACATGGTGACGATTATCTCGAGAGTGCAAAGTAGCCAAATGAAACTTTTACTGGATTTCCACTTACTTTATCAAATCTCATCTCCACCACACAGGACAAGTTTGCATCTGTTATAGTTTTTGAGAAAATTGTGGTCATTTCATTTATGCGCGAATGTGTTCAGATTGCTATTCTATTGCATTTGGCACATGGTGACGATTATCTCGAGAGTGCAAAGTAGCCAATTGAAACTTTTACTGGATTTCCACTTACTTCATCAAATCTCATCTCCACCACACAGGACAAGTTTGCATCTGTTATAGTTTTGGAGAAAATTGTGGTCATTTCATTTATGCGCAAATGTGCTCAGATTGCTATTCTATTGCATTTGGCACATGGTGACGATTATCTCGAGAGTGCAAAGTAGCCAAATGAAACTTTTACTGGATTTCCACTTACTTTATCAAATCTCATCTCCACCACACAGGACAAGTTTGCATCTGTTATAGTTTTTGAGAAAATTGTGGTCATTTCATTTATACGCGAATGTGCTCAGATTGCTATTCTATTGCATTTGGCACATGGTGACGATTATCTCGAGAGTGCAAAGTAGCCAAATGAAACTTTTACTGGATTTCCACTTACTTTATCAAATCTCATCTCCACCACACAGGACAAGTTTGCATCTGTTATAGTTTTTGAGAAAATTGTGGTCATTTCATTTATGCGCGAATGTGCTCAGATTGCTATTCTATTGCATTTGGCACATGGTGACGATTATCTCGAGAGTGCAAAGTAGCCAAATGAAACTTTTACTGGATTTCCACTTACTTTATCAAATCTCATCTTAAACCACACAGGACAAGTTTGCATCTGTTATAGTTTTTGAGAAAATTGTGGTCATTTCATTTATGCGCGAATGTGTTCAGATTGCTATTCTATTGCATTTGGCACATGATGACGATTATCTCGAGAGTGCAAAGTAGCCAAATGAAACTTTTACTGGATTTCCACTTACTTTATCAAATCTCATCTCCACCACACAGGACAAGTTTGCATCTGTTATAGTTTTGGAGAAAATTGTGGTCATTTCATTTATGCGCGAATGTGCTCAGATTGCTATTCTATTGCATTTGGCACATGGTGACGATTATCTCGAGAGTGCAAAGTAGCCAAATGAAACTTTTACTGGATTTCCACTTACTTTATCAAATCTCATCTCCACCACACAGGACAAGTTTGCATCTGTTATAGTTTTTGAGAAAATTGTGGTCATTTCATTTATGCGCGAATGTGTTCAGATTGCTATTCTATTGCATTTGGCACATGGTGACGATTATCTCGAGAGTGTAAAGTAGCCAATTGAAACTTTTACTGGATTTCCACTTACTTTATCAAATCTCATCTCCACCACACAGGACAAGTTTGCATCTGTTATAGTTTTGGAGAAAATTGTGGTCATTTCATTTATGCGCGAATGTGCTCAGATTGCTATTCTATTGCATTTGGCACATGGTGACGATTATCTCGAGAGTGCAAAGTAGCCAAATGAAACGTTTACTGGATTTCCACTTACTTTATCAAATCTCATCTCCACCACACAGGACAAGTTTGCATCTGTTATAGTTTTTGAGAAAATTGTGGTCATTTCATTTATACGCGAATGTGCTCAGATTGCTATTCTATTGCATTTGGCACATGGTGACGATTATCTCGAGAGTGCAAAGTAGCCAAATGAAACTTTTACTGGATTTCCACTTACTTTATCAAATCTCATCTCCACCACACAGGACAAGTTTGCATCTGTTATAGTTTTGGAGAAAATTGTGGTCATTTCATTTATGCGCGAATGTGCTCAGATTGCTATTCTATTGCATTTGGCACATGGTGACGATTATCTCGAGAGTGCAAAGTAGCCAAATGAAACTTTTACTGGATTTCCACTTACTTTATCAAATCTCATCTCCACCACACAGGACAAGTTTGCATCTGTTATAGTTTTTGAGAAAATTGTGGTCATTTCATTTATGCGCGAATGTGCTCAGATTGCTATTCTATTGCATTTAGCACATGGTGACGATTATCTCGAGAGTGCAAAGTAGCCAAATGAAACTTTTACTGGATTTCCACTTACTTTATCAAATCTCATCTCCACCACACAGGACAAGTTTGCATCTGTTATAGTTTTTGAGAAAATTGTGGTCATTTCATTTATGCGCGAATGTGCTCAGATTGCTATTCTATTGCATTTGGCACATGGTGACGATTATCTCGAGAGTGCAAAGTAGCCAAATGAAACTTTTACTGGATTTCCACTTACTTTATCAAATCTCATCTCCACCACACAGGACAAGTTTGCATCTGTTATAGTTTTGGAGAAAATTGTGGTCATTTCATTTATGCGCAAATGTGCTCAGATTGCTATTCTTTTGCATTTGGCACATGGTGACGATTATCTCGAGAGTGCAAAGTAGCCAAATGAAACTTTTACTGGATTTCCACTTACTTTATCAAATCTCATCTCCACCACACAGGACAAGTTTGCATCTGTTATAGTTTTGGAGAAAATTGTGGTCATTTCATTTATGCGCGAATGTGTTCAGATTGCTATTCTATTGCATTTGGCACATGGTGACGATTATCTCGAGAGTGCAAAGTAGCCAAATGAAACTTTTACTGGATTTCCACTTACTTTATCAAATCTCATCTCCACCACACAGGACAAGTTTGCATCTGTTATAGTTTTGGAGAAAATTGTGGTCATTTCATTTATGCGCGAATGTGCTCAGATTGCTATTCTATTGCATTTGGCACATGGTGACGATTATCTCGAGAGTGCAAAGTAGCCAAATGAAACTTTTACTGGATTTCCACTTACTTTATCAAATCTCATCTCCACCACACAGGACAAGTTTGCATCTGTTATAGTTTTGGAGAAAATTGTGGTCATTTCATTTATGCGCGAATGTGTTCAGATTGCTATTCTATTGCATTTGGCACATGGTGACGATTATCTCGAGAGTGCAAAGTAGCCAATTGAAACTTTTACTGGATTTCCACTTACTTTATCAAATCTCATCTCCACCACACAGGACAAGTTTGCATCTGTTATAGTTTTGGAGAAAATTGTGGTCATTTCATTTATGCGCGAATGTGCTCAGATTGCTATTCTACTGCATTTGGCACATGGTGACGATTATCTCGAGAGTGCAAAGTAGCCAAATGAAACTTTTACTGGATTTCCACTTACTTTATCAAATCTCATCTCCACCACACAGGACAAGTTTGCATCTGTTATAGTTTTGGAGAAAATTGTGGTCATTTCATTTATGCGCGAATGTGCTCAGATTGCTATTCTATTGCATTTGGCACATGGTGACGATTATCTCGAGAGTGCAAAGTAGCCAAATGAAACTTTTACTGGATTTCCACTTACTTTATCAAATCTCATCTCCACCACACAGGACAAGTTTGCATCTGTTATAGTTTTGGAGAAAATTGTGGTCATTTCATTTATGCGCGAATGTGTTCAGATTGCTATTCTATTACATTTGGCACATGGTGACGATTATCTCGAGCGTGCAAAGTAGCCAAATGAAACTTTTACTGGATTTCCACTTACTTTATCAAATCTCATCTCCACCACACAGGACAAGTTTGCATCTGTTATAGTTTTGGAGAAAATTGTGGTCATTTCATTTATGCGCGAATGTGCTCAGATTGCTATTCTATTGCATTTGGCACATGGTGACGATTATCTCGAGAGTGCAAAGTAGCCAAATGAAACTTTTACTGGATTTCCACTTACTTTATCAAATCTCATCTCCACCACACAGGACAAGTTTGCATCTGTTATAGTTTTTGAGAAAATTGTGGTCATTTCATTTATGCGCGAATGTGCTCAGATTGCTATTCTATTGCATTTGGCACATGGTGACGATTATCTCGAGAGTGCAAAGTAGCCAAATGAAACTTTTACTGGATTTCCACTTACTTTATCAAATCTCATCTCCACCACACAAGACAAGTTTGCATCTGTTATAGTTTTTGAGAAAATTGTGGTCATTTCATTTATGCGCGAATGTGCTCAGATTGCTATTCTATTGCATTTGGCAAATGGTGACGATTATCTCGAGAGTGCAAAGTAGCCAAATGAAACTTTTACTGGATTTCCACTTACTTTATCAAATCTCATCTCCACCACACAGGACAAGTTTGCATCTGTTATAGTTTTGGAGAAAATTGTGGTCATTTCATTTATGCGCGAATGTGTTCAGATTGCTATTCTATTGCATTTGGCACATGGTGACGATTATCTCGAGAGTGCAAAGTAGCCAAATGAAACTTTTACTGGATTTCCACTTACTTTATCAAATCTCATCTCCACCACACAGGACAAGTTTGCATCTGTTATAGTTTTGGAGAAAATTGTGGTCATTTCATTTATGCGCGAATGTGCTCAGATTGCTATTCTATTGCATTTGGAACATGGTGACGATTATCTCGAGAGTGCAAAGTAGTCAAATGAAACTTTTACTGGATTTCCACTTACTTTATCAAATCTCATCTCCACCACACAGGACAAGTTTGCATCTGTTATAGTTTTGGAGAAAATTGTGGTCATTTCATTTATGCGCGAATGTGCTCAGATTGCTATTCTTTTGCATTTGGCACATGGTGACGATTATCTCGAGAGTGCAAAGTAGCCAAATGAAACTTTTACTGGATTTCCACTTACTTTATCAAATCTCATCTCCACCACACAGGACAAGTTTGCATCTGTTATAGTTTTGGAGAAAATTGTGGTCATTTCATTTATGCACGAATGTGTTCAGATTGCTATTCTATTGCATTTGGCACATGGTGACGATTATCTCGAGAGTGCAAAGTAGCCAAATGAAACTTTTACTGGATTTCCACTTACTTTATCAAATCTCATCTCCACCACACAGGACAAGTTTGCATCTGTTATAGTTTTGGAGAAAATTGTGGTCATTTCATTTATGCGCGAATGTGCTCAGATTGCTATTCTATTGCATTTGGCACATGGTGACGATTATCTCGAGAGTGCAAAGTAGCCAAATGAAACTTTTACTGGATTTCCACTTACTTTATCAAATCTCATCTCCACCACACAGGACAAGTTTGCATCTGTTATAGTTTTGGAGAAAATTGTGGTCATTTCATTTATGCGCGAATGTGTTCAGATTGCTATTCTATTGCATTTGGCACATGGTGACGATTATCTCGAGAGTGCAAAGTAGCCAATTGAAACTTTTACTGGATTTCCACTTACTTTATCAAATCTCATCTCCACCACACAGGACAAGTTTGCATCTGTTATAGTTTTGGAGAAAATTGTGGTCATTTCATTTATGCGCGAATGTGCTCAGATTGCTATTCTATTGCATTTGGCACATGGTGACGATTATCTCGAGAGTGCAAAGTAGCCAAATGAAACTTACTGGATTTCCACTTACTTTATCAAATCTCATCTCCACCACACAGGACAAGTTTGCATCTGTTATAGTTTTTGAGAAAATTGTGGTCATTTCATTTATACGCGAATGTGCTCAGATTGCTATTCTATTGCATTTGGCACATGGTGACGATTATCTCGAGAGTGCAAAGTAGCCAAATGAAACTTTTACTGGATTTCCACTTACTTTATCAAATCTCATCTCCACCACACAGGACAAGTTTGCATCTGTTATAGTTTTGGAGAAAATTGTGGTCATTTCATTTATGCGCGAATGTGCTCAGATTGCTATTCTATTGCATTTGGCACATGGTGACGATTATCTCGAGAGTGCAAAGTAGCCAAATGAAACTTTTACTGGATTTCCACTTACTTTATCAAATCTCATCTCCACCACACAGGACAAGTTTGCATCTGTTATAGTTTTTGAGAAAATTGTGGTCATTTCATTTATGCGCGAATGTGTTCAGATTGCTATTCTATTGCATTTGGCACATGGTGACGATTATCTCGAGAGTGCAAAGTAGTCAAATGAAACTTTTACTGGATTTCCACTTACTTTATCAAATCTCATCTCCACCACACAGGACAAGTTTGCATCTGTTATAGTTTTTGAGAAAATTGTGGTCATTTCATTTATGCGCGAATGTGCTCAGATTGCTATTCTATTGCATTTGGCACATGGTGACGATTATCTCGAGAGTGCAAAGTAGCCAAATGAAACTTTTACTGGATTTCCACTTACTTTATCAAATCTCATCTCCACCACACAGGACAAGTTTGCATCTGTTATATTTTTGGAGAAAATTGTGGTCATTTCATTTATGCGCGAATGTGCTCAGATTGCTATTATATTGCATTTGGCACATGGTGACGATTATCTCGAGAGTGCAAAGTAGCCAAATGAAACTTTTACTGGATTTCCACTTACTTTATCAAATCTCATCTCCACCACACAGGACAAGTTTGCATCTCTTATAGTTTTGGAGAAAATTGTGGTCATTTCATTTATGCGCGAATGTGTTCAGATTGCTATTCTATTGCATTTGGCACATGGTGACGATTATCTCGAGAGTGCAAAGTAGCCAAATGAAACTTTTACTGGATTTCCACTTACTTTATCAAATCTCATCTCCACCACACAGGACAAGTTTGCATCTGTTATAGTTTTTGAGAAAATTGTGGTCATTTCATTTATGCGCGAATGTGCTCAGATTGCTATTCTATTGCATTTGGCACATGGTGACGATTATCTCGAGAGTGCAAAGTAGCCAAATGAAACTTTTACTGGATTTCCACTTACTTTATCAAATCTCATCTCCACCACACAGGACAAGTTTGCATCTGTTATAGTTTTGGAGAAAATTGTGGTCATTTCATTTATGC
This sequence comes from Anomaloglossus baeobatrachus, assembly GCF_048569485.1. Lineage (NCBI taxonomy): Eukaryota > Metazoa > Chordata > Amphibia > Anura > Aromobatidae > Anomaloglossus > Anomaloglossus baeobatrachus. The sequence goes on along the minus strand of NW_027442487.1, from coordinate 11,914 downwards.
GCGAATGTGTTCAGATTGCTATTCTATTGCATTTGGCACATGGTGACGATTATCTCGAGAGTGCAAAGTAGCCAAATGAAACTTTTACTGGATTTCCACTTACTTTATCAAATCTCATCTCCACCACACAGGACAAGTTTGCATCTGTTATAGTTTTTGAGAAAATTGTGGTCATTTCATTTATGCGCGAATGTGCTCAGATTGCTATTCTATTGCATTTGGCACATGGTGACGATTATCTCGAGAGTGCAAAGTAGCCAAATGAAACTTTTACTGGATTTCCACTTACTTTATCAAATCTCATCTCCACCACACAGGACAAGTTTGCATCTGTTATAGTTTTGGAGAAAATTGTGGTCATTTCATTTATGCGCGAATGTGTTCAGATTGCTATTCTATTGCATTTGGCACATGGTGACGATTATCTCGAGAGTGCAAAGTAGCCAATTGAAACTTTTACTGGATTTCCACTTACTTTATCAAATCTCATCTCCACCACACAGGACGTTTGCATCTGTTATAGTTTTGGAGAAAATTGTGGTCATTTCATTTATGCGCGAATGTGCTCAGATTGCTATTCTATTGCATTTGGCACATGGTGACGATTATCTCGAGAGTGCAAAGTAGCCAAATGAAACTTACTGGATTTCCACTTACTTTATCAAATCTCATCTCCACCACACAGGACAAGTTTGCATCTGTTATAGTTTTTGAGAAAATTGTGGTCATTTCATTTATACGCGAATGTGCTCAGATTGCTATTCTATTGCATTTGGCACATGGTGACGATTATCTCGAGAGTGCAAAGTAGCCAAATGAAACTTTTACTGGATTTCCACTTACTTTATCAAATCTCATCTCCACCACACAGGACAAGTTTGCATCTGTTATAGTTTTGGAGAAAATTGTGGTCATTTCATTTATGCGCGAATGTGCTCAGATTGCTATTCTATTGCATTTGGCACATGGTGACGATTATCTCGAGAGTGCAAAGTAGCCAAATGAAACTTTTACTGGATTTCCACTTACTTTATCAAATCTCATCTCCACCACACAGGACAAGTTTGCATCTGTTATAGTTTTTGAGAAAATTGTGGTCATTTCATTTATGCGCGAATGTGTTCAGATTGCTATTCTATTGCATTTGGCACATGGTGACGATTATCTCGAGAGTGCAAAGTAGTCAAATGAAACTTTTACTGGATTTCCACTTACTTTATCAAATCTCATCTCCACCACACAGGACAAGTTTGCATCTGTTATAGTTTTTGAGAAAATTGTGGTCATTTCATTTATGCGCGAATGTGCTCAGATTGCTATTCTATTGCATTTGGCACATGGTGACGATTATCTCGAGAGTGCAAAGTAGCCAAATGAAACTTTTACTGGATTTCCACTTACTTTATCAAATCTCATCTCCACCACACAGGACAAGTTTGCATCTGTTATATTTTTGGAGAAAATTGTGGTCATTTCATTTATGCGCGAATGTGCTCAGATTGCTATTCTATTGCATTTGGCACATGGTGACGATTATCTCGAGAGTGCAAAGTAGCCAAATGAAACTTTTACTGGATTTCCACTTACTTTATCAAATCTCATCTCTACCACACAGGACAAGTTTGCATCTGTTATAGTTTTGGAGAAAATTGTGGTCATTTCATTTATGCGCGAATGTGTTCAGATTGCTATTCTATTGCATTTGGCACATGGTGACGATTATCTCGAGAGTCCAAAGTAGCCAAATGAAACTTTTACTGGATTTCCACTTACTTTATCAAATCTCATCTCCACCACACAGGACAAGTTTGCATCTGTTATATTTTTGGAGAAAATTGTGGTCATTTCATTTATGCGCGAATGTGCTCAGATTGCTATTCTATTGCATTTGGCACATGGTGACGATTCTCTCGAGAGTGCAAAGTAGCCAAATGAAACTTTTACTGGATTTCCACTTACTTTATCAAATCTCATCTCCACCACACAGGACAAGTTTGCATCTGTTATAGTTTTGGAGAAAATTGTGGTCATTTCATTTATGCGCGAATGTGTTCAGATTGCTATTCTATTGCATTTGGCACATGGTGACGATTATCTCGAGAGTGCAAAGTAGCCAAATTAAACTTTTACTGGATTTCCACTTACTTTATCAAATCTCATCTCCACCACACAGGACAAGTTTGCATCTGTTATAGTTTTTGAGAAAATTGTGGTCATTTCATTTATGCGCGAATGTGCTCAGATTGCTATTCTATTGCATTTGGCACATGGTGACGATTATCTCGAGAGTGCAAAGTAGCCAAATGAAACTTTTACTGGATTTCCACTTACTTTATCAAATCTCATCTCCACCACACAGGACAAGTTTGCATCTGTTATAGTTTTGGAGAAAATTGTGGTCATTTCATTTATGCGCGAATGTGTTCAGATTGCTATTCTATTGCATTTGGCACATGGTGACGATTATCTCGAGAGTGCAAAGTAGCCAAATGAAACTTTTACTGGATTTCTACTTACTTTATCAAATCTCATCTCCACCACACAGGACAAGTTTGCATCTGTTATAGTTTTGGAGAAAATTGTGGTCATTTCATTTATGCGCGAATGTGCTCAGATTGCTATTCTATTGCATTTGGCACATGGTGACGATTATCTCGAGAGTGCAAAGTAGCCAAATGAAACTTTTACTGGATTTCCACTTACTTTATCAAATCTCATCTCCACCACACAGGACAAGTTTGCATCTGTTATAGTTTTTGAGAAAATTGTGGTCATTTCATTTATGCGCGAATGTGTTCAGATTGCTATTCTATTGCATTTGGCACATGGTGACGATTATCTCGAGAGTGCAAAGTAGCCAATTGAAACTTTTACTGGATTTCCACTTACTTTATCAAATCTCATCTCCACCACACAGGACAAGTTTGCATCTGTTATAGTTTTGGAGAAAATTGTGGTCATTTCATTTATGCGCGAATGTGCTCAGATTGCTATTCTATTGCATTTGGCACATGGTGACGATTATCTCGAGAGTGCAAAGTAGCCAAATGAAACTTTTACTGGATTTCCACTTACTTTATCAAATCTCATCTCCACCACACAGGACAAGTTTGCATCTGTTATAGTTTTTGAGAAAATTGTGGTCATTTCATTTATACGCGAATGTGCTCAGATTGCTATTCTATTGCATTTGGCACATGGTGACGATTATCTCGAGAGTGCAAAGTAGCCAAATGAAACTTTTACTGGATTTCCACTTACTTTTTCAAATCTCATCTCCACCACACAGGACAAGTTTGCATCTGTTATAGTTTTTGAGAAAATTGTGGTCATTTCATTTATGCGCGAATGTGCTCAGATTGCTATTCTATTGCATTTGGCACATGGTGACGATTATCTCGAGAGTGCAAAGTAGCCAAATGAAACTTTTACTGGATTTCCACTTACTTTATCAAATCTCATCTCCACCACACAGGACAAGTTTGCATCTGTTATAGTTTTTGAGAAAATTGTGGTCATTTCATTTATGCGCGAATGTGTTCAGATTGCTATTCTATTGCATTTGGCACATGGTGACGATTATCTCGAGAGTGCAAAGTAGCCAAATGAAACTTTTACTGGATTTCCACTTACTTTATCAAATCTCATCTCCACCACACAGGACAAGTTTGCATCTGTTATAGTTTTGGAGAAAATTGTGGTCATTTCATTTATGCGCGAATGTGTTCAGATTGCTATTCTATTGCATTTGGCACATGGTGACGATTATCTCGAGAGTGCAAAGTAGCCAATTGAAACTTTTACTGGATTTCCACTTACTTTATCAAATCTCATCTCCACCACACAGGACAAGTTTGCATCTGTTATAGTTTTGGAGAAAATTGTGGTCATTTCATTTATGCGCGAATGTGCTCAGATTGCTATTCTACTGCATTTGGCACATGGTGACGATTATCTCGAGAGTGCAAAGTAGCCAAATGAAACTTTTACTGGATTTCCACTTACTTTATCAAATCTCATCTCCACCACACAGGACAAGTTTGCATCTGTTATAGTTTTGGAGAAAATTGTGGTCATTTCATTTATGCGCGAATGTGCTCAGATTGCTATTCTATTGCATTTGGCACATGGTGACGATTATCTCGAGAGTGCAAAGTAGCCAAATGAAACTTTTACTGGATTTCCACTTACTTTATCAAATCTCATCTCCACCACACAGGACAAGTTTGCATCTGTTATAGTTTTGGAGAAAATTGTGGTCATTTCATTTATGCGCGAATGTGTTCAGATTGCTATTCTATTGCATTTGGCACATGGTGACGATTATCTCGAGCGTGCAAAGTAGCCAAATGAAACTTTTACTGGATTTCCACTTACTTTATCAAATCTCATCTCCACCACACAGGACAAGTTTGCATCTGTTATAGTTTTGGAGAAAATTGTGGTAATTTCATTTATGCGCGAATGTGCTCAGATTGCTATTCTATTGCATTTGGCACATGGTGACGATTATCTCGAGAGTGCAAAGTAGCCAAATGAAACTTTTACTGGATTTCCACTTACTTTATCAAATCTCATCTCCACCACACAGGACAAGTTTGCATCTGTTATAGTTTTTGAGAAAATTGTGGTCATTTCATTTATGCGCGAATGTGCTCAGATTGCTATTCTATTGCATTTGGCACATGGTGACGATTATCTCGAGAGTGCAAAGTAGCCAAATGAAACTTTTACTGGATTTCCACTTACTTTATCAAATCTCATCTCCACCACACAGGACAAGTTTGCATCTGTTATAGTTTTTGAGAAAATTGTGGTCATTTCATTTATGCGCGAATGTGCTCAGATTGCTATTCTATTGCATTTGGCAAATGGTGACGATTATCTCGAGAGTGCAAAGTAGCCAAATGAAACTTTTACTGGATTTCCACTTACTTTATCAAATCTCATCTCCACCACACAGGACAAGTTTGCATCTGTTATAGTTTTGGAGAAAATTGTGGTCATTTCATTTATGCGCGAATGTGTTCAGATTGCTATTCTATTGCATTTGGCACATGGTGACGATTATCTCGAGAGTGCAAAGTAGCCAAATGAAACTTTTACTGAATTTCCACTTACTTTATCAAATCTCATCACCACACAGGACAAGTTTGCATCTGTTATAGTTTTGGAGAAAATTGTGGTCATTTCATTTATGCGCGAATGTGCTCAGATTGCTATTCTTTTGCATTTGGCACATGGTGACGATTATCTCGAGAGTGCAAAGTAGCCAAATGAAACTTTTACTGGATTTCCACTTACTTTATCAAATCTCATCTCCACCACACAGGACAAGTTTGCATCTGTTATAGTTTTGGAGAAAATTGTGGTCATTTCATTTATGCGCGAATGTGTTCAGATTGCTATTCTATTGCATTTGGCACATGGTGACGATTATCTCGAGAGTGCAAAGTAGCCAAATGAAACTTTTACTGGATTTCCACTTACTTTATCAAATCTCATCTCCACCACACAGGACAAGTTTGCATCTGTTATAGTTTTGGAGAAAATTGTGGTCATTTCATTTATGCGCGAATGTGCTCAGATTGCTATTCTATTGCATTTGGCACATGGTGACGATTATCTCGAGAGTGCAAAGTAGCCAAATGAAACTTTTACTGGATTTCCACTTACTTTATCAAATCTCATCTCCACCACACAGGACAAGTTTGCATCTGTTATAGTTTTTGAGAAAATTGTGGTCATTTCATTTATACGCGAATGTGCTCAGATTGCTATTCTATTGCATTTGGCACATGGTGACGAATATCTCGAGAGTGCAAAGTAGCCAAATGAAACTTTTACTGGATTTCCACTTACTTTTTCAAATCTCATCTCCACCACACAGGACAAGTTTGCATCTGTTATAGTTTTTGAGAAAATTGTGGTCATTTCATTTATGCGCGAATGTGCTCAGATTGCTATTCTATTGCATTTGGCACATGGTGACGATTATCTCGAGAGTGCAAAGTAGCCAAATGAAACTTTTACTGGATTTCCACTTACTTTATCAAATCTCATCTCCACCACACAGGACAAGTTTGCATCTGTTATAGTTTTTGAGAAAATTGTGGTCATTTCATTTATGCGCGAATGTGTTCAGATTGCTATTCTATTGCATTTGGCACATGGTGACGATTATCTCGAGAGTGCAAAGTAGCCAAATGAAACTTTTACTGGATTTCCACTTACTTTATCAAATCTCATCTCCACCACACAGGACAAGTTTGCATCTGTTATAGTTTTGGAGAAAATTGTGGTCATTTCATTTATGCGCGAATGTGTTCAGATTGCTATTCTATTGCATTTGGCACATGGTGACGATTATCTCGAGAGTGCAAAGTAGCCAATTGAAACTTTTACTGGATTTCCACTTACTTTATCAAATCTCATCTCCACCACACAGGACAAGTTTGCATCTGTTATAGTTTTGGAGAAAATTGTGGTCATTTCATTTATGCGCGAATGTGCTCAGATTGCTATTCTACTGCATTTGGCACATGGTGACGATTATCTCGAGAGTGCAAAGTAGCCAAATGAAACTTTTACTGGATTTCCACTTACTTTATCAAATCTCATCTCCACCACACAGGACAAGTTTGCATCTGTTATAGTTTTGGAGAAAATTGTGGTCATTTCATTTATGCGCGAATGTGCTCAGATTGCTATTCTATTGCATTTGGCACATGGTGACGATTATCTCGAGAGTGCAAAGTAGCCAAATGAAACTTTTACTGGATTTCCACTTACTTTATCAAATCTCATCTCCACCACACAGGACAAGTTTGCATCTGTTATAGTTTTGGAGAAAATTGTGGTCATTTCATTTATGCGCGAATGTGTTCAGATTGCTATTCTATTGCATTTGGCACATGGTGACGATTATCTCGAGCGTGCAAAGTAGCCAAATGAAACTTTTACTGGATTTCCACTTACTTTATCAAATCTCATCTCCACCACACAGGACAAGTTTGCATCTGTTATAGTTTTGGAGAAAATTGTGGTAATTTCATTTATGCGCGAATGTGCTCAGATTGCTATTCTATTGCATTTGGCACATGGTGACGATTATCTCGAGAGTGCAAAGTAGCCAAATGAAACTTTTACTGGATTTCCACTTACTTTATCAAATCTCATCTCCACCACACAGGACAAGTTTGCATCTGTTATAGTTTTTGAGAAAATTGTGGTCATTTCATTTATGCGCGAATGTGCTCAGATTGCTATTCTATTGCATTTGGCACATGGTGACGATTATCTCGAGAGTGCAAAGTAGCCAAATGAAACTTTTACTGGATTTCCACTTACTTTATCAAATCTCATCTCCACCACACAGGACAAGTTTGCATCTGTTATAGTTTTTGAGAAAATTGTGGTCATTTCATTTATGCGCGAATGTGCTCAGATTGCTATTCTATTGCATTTGGCAAATGGTGACGATTATCTCGAGAGTGCAAAGTAGCCAAATGAAACTTTTACTGGATTTCCACTTACTTTATCAAATCTCATCTCCACCACACAGGACAAGTTTGCATCTGTTATAGTTTTGGAGAAAATTGTGGTCATTTCATTTATGCGCGAATGTGTTCAGATTGCTATTCTATTGCATTTGGCACATGGTGACGATTATCTCGAGAGTGCAAAGTAGCCAAATGAAACTTTTACTGAATTTCCACTTACTTTATCAAATCTCATCACCACACAGGACAAGTTTGCATCTGTTATAGTTTTGGAGAAAATTGTGGTCATTTCATTTATGCGCGAATGTGCTCAGATTGCTATTCTTTTGCATTTGGCACATGGTGACGATTATCTCGAGAGTGCAAAGTAGCCAAATGAAACTTTTACTGGATTTCCACTTACTTTATCAAATCTCATCTCCACCACACAGGACAAGTTTGCATCTGTTATAGTTTTGGAGAAAATTGTGGTCATTTCATTTATGCGCGAATGTGTTCAGATTGCTATTCTATTGCATTTGGCACATGGTGACGATTATCTCGAGAGTGCAAAGTAGCCAAATGAAACTTTTACTGGATTTCCACTTACTTTATCAAATCTCATCTCCACCACACAGGACAAGTTTGCATCTGTTATAGTTTTGGAGAAAATTGTGGTCATTTCATTTATGCGCGAATGTGCTCAGATTGCTATTCTATTGCATTTGGCACATGGTGACGATTATCTCGAGAGTGCAAAGTAGCCAAATGAAACTTACTGGATTTCCACTTACTTTATCAAATCTCATCTCCACCACACAGGACAAGTTTGCATCTGTTATAGTTTTTGAGAAAATTGTGGTCATTTCATTTATACGCGAATGTGCTCAGATTGCTATTCTATTGCATTTGGCACATGGTGACGATTATCTCGAGAGTGCAAAGTAGCCAAATGAAACTTTTACTGGATTTCCACTTACTTTATCAAATCTCATCTCCACCACACAGGACAAGTTTGCATCTGTTATAGTTTTGGAGAAAATTGTGGTCATTTCATTTATGCGCGAATGTGCTCAGATTGCTATTCTATTGCATTTGGCACATGGTGACGATTATCTCGAGAGTGCAAAGTAGCCAAATGAAACTTTTACTGGATTTCCACTTACTTTATCAAATCTCATCTCCACCACACAGGACAAGTTTGCATCTGTTATAGTTTTTGAGAAAATTGTGGTCATTTCATTTATGCGCGAATGTGTTCAGATTGCTATTCTATTGCATTTGGCACATGGTGACGATTATCTCGAGAGTGCAAAGTAGTCAAATGAAACTTTTACTGGATTTCCACTTACTTTATCAAATCTCATCTCCACCACACAGGACAAGTTTGCATCTGTTATAGTTTTTGAGAAAATTGTGGTCATTTCATTTATGCGCGAATGTGCTCAGATTGCTATTCTATTGCATTTGGCACATGGTGACGATTATCTCGAGAGTGCAAAGTAGCCAAATGAAACTTTTACTGGATTTCCACTTACTTTATCAAATCTCATCTCCACCACACAGGACAAGTTTGCATCTGTTATATTTTTGGAGAAAATTGTGGTCATTTCATTTATGCGCGAATGTGCTCAGATTGCTATTCTATTGCATTTGGCACATGGTGACGATTATCTCGAGAGTGCAAAGTAGCCAAATGAAACTTTTACTGGATTTCCACTTACTTTATCAAATCTCATCTCCACCACACAGGACAAGTGTTTGCATCTGTTATAGTTTTGGAGAAAATTGTGGTCATTTCATTTATGCGCGAATGTGTTCAGATTGCTATTCTATTGCATTTGGCACATGGTGACGATTATCTCGAGAGTGCAAAGTAGCCAAATGAAACTTTTACTGGATTTCCACTTACTTTATCAAATCTCATCTCCACCACACAGGACAAGTTTGCATCTGTTATAGTTTTTGAGAAAATTGTGGTCATTTCATTTATGCGCGAATGTGCTCAGATTGCTATTCTATTGCATTTGGCACATGGTGACGATTATCTCGAGAGTGCAAAGTAGCCAAATGAAACTTTTACTGGATTTCCACTTACTTTATCAAATCTCATCTCCACCACACAGGACAAGTTTGCATCTGTTATAGTTTTTGAGAAAATTGTGGTCATTTCATTTATGCGCGAATGTGCTCAGATTGCTATTCTATTGCATTTGGCAAATGGTGACGATTATCTCGAGAGTGCAAAGTAGCCAAATGAAACTTTTACTGGATTTCCACTTACTTTATCAAATCTCATCTCCACCACACAGGACAAGTTTGCATCTGTTATAGTTTTGGAGAAAATTGTGGTCATTTCATTTATGCGCGAATGTGTTCAGATGGCTATTCTATTGCATTTGGCACATGGTGACGATTATCTCGAGAGTGCAAAGTAGCCAATTGAAACTTTTACTGGATTTCCACTTACTTTATCAAATCTCATCTCCACCACACAGGACAAGTTTGCATCTGTTATAGTTTTGGAGAAAATTGTGGTCATTTCATTTATGCGCGAATGTGCTCAGATTGCTATTCTATTGCATTTGGCACATGGTGACGATTATCTCGAGAGTGCAAAGTAGCCAAATGAAACTTACTGGATTTCCACTTACTTTATCAAATCTCATCTCCACCACACAGGACAAGTTTGCATCTGTTATAGTTTTTGAGAAAATTGTGGTCATTTCATTTATACGCGAATGTGCTCAGATTGCTATTCTATTGCATTTGGCACATGGTGACGATTATCTCGAGAGTGCAAAGTAGCCAAATGAAACTTTTACTGGATTTCCACTTACTTTATCAAATCTCATCTCCACCACACAGGACAAGTTTGCATCTGTTATAGTTTTGGAGAAAATTGTGGTCATTTCATTTATGCGCGAATGTGCTCAGATTGCTATTCTATTGCATTTGGCACATGGTGACGATTATCTCGAGAGTGCAAAGTAGCCAAATGAAACTTTTACTGGATTTCCACTTACTTTATCAAATCTCATCTCCACCACACAGGACAAGTTTGCATCTGTTATAGTTTTTGAGAAAATTGTGGTCATTTCATTTATGCGCGAATGTGCTCAGATTGCTATTCTATTGCATTTGGCACATGGTGACGATTATCTCGAGAGTGCAAAGTAGCCAAATGAAACTTTTACTGGATTTCCACTTACTTTATCAAATCTCATCTCCACCACACAGGACAAGTTTGCATCTGTTATAGTTTTGGAGAAAATTGTGGTCATTTCATTTATGCGCGAATGTGCTCAGATTGCTATTCTATTGCATTTGGCACATGGTGACGATTATCTCGAGAGTGCAAAGTAGCCAAATGAAACTTACTGGATTTCCACTTACTTTATCAAATCTCATCTCCACCACACAGGACAAGTTTGCATCTGTTATAGTTTTTGAGAAAATTGTGGTCATTTCATTTATACGCGAATGTGCTCAGATTGCTATTCTATTGCATTTGGCACATGGTGACGATTATCTCGAGAGTGCAAAGTAGCCAAATGAAACTTTTACTGGATTTCCACTTACTTTATCAAATCTCATCTCCACCACACAGGACAAGTTTGCATCTGTTATAGTTTTGGAGAAAATTGTGGTCATTTCATTTATGCGCGAATGTGCTCAGATTGCTATTCTATTGCATTTGGCACATGGTGACGATTATCTCGAGAGTGCAAAGTAGCCAAATGAAACTTTTACTGGATTTCCACTTACTTTATCAAATCTCATCTCCACCACACAGGACAAGTTTGCATCTGTTATAGTTTTTGAGAAAATTGTGGTCATTTCATTTATGCGCGAATGTGTTCAGATTGCTATTCTATTGCATTTGGCACATGGTGACGATTATCTCGAGAGTGCAAAGTAGTCAAATGAAACTTTTACTGGATTTCCACTTACTTTATCAAATCTCATCTCCACCACACAGGACAAGTTTGCATCTGTTATAGTTTTTGAGAAAATTGTGGTCATTTCATTTATGCGCGAATGTGCTCAGATTGCTATTCTATTGCATTTGGCACATGGTGACGATTATCTCGAGAGTGCAAAGTAGCCAAATGAAACTTTTACTGGATTTCCACTTACTTTATCAAATCTCATCTCCACCACACAGGACAAGTTTGCATCTGTTATATTTTTGGAGAAAATTGTGGTCATTTCATTTATGCGCGAATGTGCTCAGATTGCTATTCTATTGCATTTGGCACATGGTGACGATTATCTCGAGAGTGCAAAGTAGCCAAATGAAACTTTTACTGGATTTCCACTTACTTTATCAAATCTCATCTCCACCACACAGGACAAGTTTGCATCTGTTATAGTTTTGGAGAAAATTGTGGTCATTTCATTTATGCGCGAATGTGTTCAGATTGCTATTC